>NC_047047.1:41268287-41576014 GCF_011762595.2 Tursiops truncatus | reverse complement strand
TAGTCAGTTTTAAATACTTTGACCTGCAGTAAAAGGAAGTAAACTCAGATATTCGGATTTCTAAGAAAGAAAACCCCACAATGCTTGCAAAGGCAGTACATGAAGAGTACCCACTCTGAGATCATGTTCCTAGATTCAATCCTAGCTCCTTGACTTTTTGACCTTGAGAAACTGTCTAACCTTTCAACATCTCAGTTTGCTGTGCTATAAAATGATGATAACAATATTATTCTTCAGAGAGTGATTTTTTTTTTTCGTCATGCCTTGTGGCTTGTGGGATCTTAGTTCCCTGACCAGGGATTGAACCAGGGCCCTCAGCAGTGAAAACACAGAGTCCTAACCACTGGAGTGCCAGGGAATCCCCTTCAGAGAGTGATTTCGATGATTAATGAGATTATGCATGTAAAGTACATATCCCAGAGTCTAGCACATAATAATTTTTCAACAAATGCTTGTATGTATTAGTGTCAATATGAATATTTCTGTAATTTATATTGTTTGGTGATGGTTTGAAGTATGAGATTCAAGGTTCAAAAGAATAGATCAGAAGGGGCACCTTTAAGATGGCAGAGGAGTAAGACGTGGACATCACTTTCCTCCCCACAAATACATCAAAAATACAACTACATGTGGAACAACTACAACAGAACACCTTCTGAACGCTGGCGGAAGACCTTAGACATCCCAAAAGATGCCCTCAGGCGACCTACACGCAGAGGGGTTGCGAAATCCAAAGCTGAACCCCAGGAGCTGTGCGAACAAAGAAGAGAAAGGGAAATTTCTCCCAGCAACCTCAGGAGCAGCAGATTAAATCTCCACAAGGAGATTGTGGAATACCTGCATCTGTGGAATACCTGAATAAACAACGAAACAACCCAAAATTGAGGTGGTGGACTTTGGGAGCAACTGTAGACTTGGGGTTTGCTTTCTGCATCGAATTTGATTCTGGTTTTATGTTTATTTCAGTTTAGTATTTAGAGCTTATTGTTATTGGTAGATTTGTTTATTGATTTGGTTGCTCTCTTCCATATATATATATATATATATATATATATATATATATATATATATATATATATATACTTTTTTTTTCCTTTTTCTCTTTTTGTGAGTGAGTATGTGTATGCTTCTTTGTGTGACTTTGTCTGTATAGCTCTGCTTTGGCCATTTGTCCTAGGGTTCTGACTGTCCTTTTTTTTAATTACTTTTTAATTTTTTTTTCTATTTTAATAACTTTATTTTATTTACTTATTTTTTCCTTCTTTGTTTCTTTTTTTTCCCTCACTTTTCTTCTGAGCTGTGTGGCTGACACAGTCTTGGTGCTCTGGCCAGTGTCAGGCCTGAGCCTCTGAAGTGGGAGAGCCAAGTTCAGGACACTGCTCCACCAGAGACCTCCCAGCCCCACATAATATCAAACAGCGAAAGCTCTCCCAGAGATCTCCAGCTCAACGCTAAGACCCAGCTCCACTGAATGACCAGCAAGGTACAGCGCTGGACACCCTATGCCAAACAACTAACAAGACGGGAACACAACCCCACCAGTGAGCAGAGAGGCAGCCTAAAATCATAATAAGTTCACAGACATCCCAAAACACACCATCAGACTCGGTCCTGCCCACCAGAAAGACCAGAAACAGCCTCATCCACCAGAACACAGGCACCAGTCCCCTCCACCAGGAAGCCTACACAACTCACTGAACCAAACTTACCCACGGGGAGCAGACACAAAAAACAATGGGAACTACGAAACTGCAGCCTGTGGAAAGGAGACCCCAAACCCAGTAAGTTAAGCAAAATGAGAAGACAGAGAAATACACAGCAGATGAAGGAGCAAGGTTAAAACCCACCAGACCAAACAAACAAAGAGGAAATAGGCAGTCTACCTGAAAAAGAATTCAGAGTAATGATAGTAGAGATGATCCAAAATCTTGGAAACAGAATGGAGAAAATACAAGAAATGTTTAACAACGACCAAGAAGAATTAAAGAGCAAACAAACAATGATGAACAACACAGTAAATGAAACAGAAAATTCTCTACAGGGAATTAATAGCAGAATAACTGAGGCAGAAGAATGGAGAAGTGACCTGGAAGATAAAATAGTGGAAATAAGTACTGCAGGGCAAAATAAAGAAAAAAGAATGAAAAGAATCGAGGACAATCTCAGAGACCTCTGGGACAACATCAAATGCACCAACATTCGAATTACGGGGTCCCAGAAGAAGAAGAGAAAAAAAAAAAGGGACTGAGAAAAGATCTGAAGAGATATAATTGAAAACTTCCTTAATATGGGTAAGGAAATAGTCAATCAAGTCCAGGAAGTGCAGGATAAACCCAAGGAGAAACATGCCAAGACACATATTAATCAAACTATCAAAAATTAAATACAAAGAAAAAGTATAAAAAGCAGCAAGGGAAAAGCAACAATTAACATACAAGGGAATCCCCATAAGGTTAACAGCTGATCTTTCAGCAGAAACACTGCAAGCCAGAAGGGAGTGGCAGGAAATATTTAAAGTGATGAAAGGGAAAAACCTTCAACCAAGATTACTCTACCCAGCAAGGATCTCACTCAGATTTGACAGAGAAATTAAAACCTTTAAAGACATATAAAAGCTAAGAGAATTCAACACCACCAAACCAGCTCTACAACAAATGCTAAAGGAACTACTCTAGGCAGGAAACACAAGAAAAAGGAAAAGACTTACAATAACATACCAAAACAATTAAGAAAATGGAAATAGGAGCTACATATCAATAACTACCTTAAATGTAAATGGATTAAATGCTCTAACCAAATGACGTAAACTGGCTGAATGGAAACAAAAACAAGACCCGTATATATGCTGCATACAAGAGACCCACTTCAGACCTAGGGACACATACTGAAAGTGAGGGGATGGAAACAGATATTCCATGTAAATGGAAATCAAAAGAAAACTGGAGTAGCAATTCTTATATAAGAAAAAATAGACTTTAAAATAAAGACTATTACAAGAGATAAAGAAGGACACTACAAAATGATCAAGGGATCAATCCAAGAAGAAGATATAACAATTGTAAATATTTATGCATCCAACATAGGAGCACCTCAATACATAAGGCAAATGCTAAGAGCCATAAAAGGGGAAATTGACAGTAATACAATCACAGTAGGGGACTTTTACACCCCACTTTCACCAATGGACAGATCACCCAAAATGAAAATAAATAAGGGAACACAAGCTTTAAATTATACATTAGATAAGATGGACTTAATTGATATTTATAGGACATTCCATCCAAACACAGCAGATTACACTTTCTTCTCAAGTGCTCATGGAACATTCTCCAGGATAGATCATATCTTGGGTCACAAATCAAGCCTTGGTAAAGTTAAGAAAATTGAAATCATATCAAGTATCTTTTCCGACCACAACGGTATGAGACTAGATATCAATTAGAGGAAAGAAATCTGTAAAAAATACAAACACATGGAGGCTAAACAATACACTACTAAATAAGTAAGAGATCACTGAAGAAATCAAAGAGGAAATCAAAAAATACCTAGAAACAAATGACAATGGAGACATGACAACCCAAAATCTATGGGATGCAGCAAAAGCAGTTCTAAGAGGGAAGTTTATAGCAATACAATCCTACCTTAAGAAACAAGAAACATCTCAAATAAACAACCAAACTTACACCTAAAGCAATTAGAGAAAGAAGAACAAAAAAAAAAACCAAAGTTAGCAGAAGGAAGGAAATCATAAACATCAGACCATAAATAAATGAAAAAGAAATGAAGGAAACAATAGCAAAGATCAATAAAACTAAAAGCTGGTTCTTTAAGAAGATAAACAAAATCGATAAACCATTAGCCAGACTCATCAAGAAAAAGAGGGAGAGGACTCAAATCAATAAAATTAGAAATGAAAAAGGAGAAGTAACAACTAACACTGCAGAAATACAAAAGATCATGAGAGATTACTACAAGCAACTATATGCCAATAAAATGGAGAAGCTGGAAGAAATGGACAAATTCTCAGATAAGCACAACCTTCCTAGACGGAACCAGGAAGAAACAGAAAATATAAACAGACCAGTCATAAGCACTGAAATTGAAACTGTGACTAAAAATCTTCCAACAAACAAAAGCCCGGACCAGATGGCTTCACAGGCAAACTCTATCAAATGTTTAGAGAAGCGCTAACACCTATCCTTCTCAAATGCTTCCAAAATATAGCAGAGGGAGGAACACTCCCAAACTCATTCTACGAGGCCACCATCACCCTGATACCAAAACCAGACAAATATGTCACAAAGAAAAAAAACTACAGGCCAATGTCACTGATGAACATAGATGCAAAAATCCTCAACAAAATACTAGCAAACAGAATCCAACAGTACCTTTAAAGGATCCTACACCATGATCAAGTGGGGTTTATCCCAGAAATCCAAGGATTCTTCAATATATGCAAATCAATCAATGTGATACACCATATTAACAAATTGAAGGATATAAACCATATGATCATCTTAATAGATGCAGAAAAAGCTTTCAACAAAATTCAACACCCATTTATGATAAAAACCCTTCAGAAAGTAGGCATAGAGGGAACTTTCCTCAACATAATAAAGGCCATATATTACAAACCCACAGCCAATATTGTTCTCAATGGTGAAAAACTGAAGCCATTTGCAATAAGATCAGGAACAAGACAACGTTGCCCACTCTCACCACTATTATTCAACATACTTTTGGAAGTTTTAGCCACAGCAGTCAAAGAAAAATAAATAAAAGGAATCCAAATCGGAAAATAAGAAGTAAAACTGTCACTGTTTGCAGATGACATGATACTATACATAGAAAATACTAATGGTGCTACCAGAAAACTACTACAGCTAATCAATGAATTTGGTAAAGTAGCAGGATACAAAATTAATGCACAGATACCTCTTGCATTCCTATACACTAATGATGAAAAATCGGAAAGAGAAATTAACAAAACACTCCCATTTATCATTGCAACAAAAATAATAAAATACCTAGGAATAAACCTGCCTAAGAAGACAAAAGACCTGTATGCAGAAAACTATAAGACACTGAGGAAAGAAATTAAAGATGATACAAACAGATGGAGAGATATACCGTGATCTTGGATTGGAAGAATCAACATTGTGAAAATGAGTTTACCACCCAAAGCAATCTACAGATTGAATGCAATCCCTATCAAACTACCAATGGCATTTTTCACAGAACTAGAACAAAACATTTCACAATTTGTAGGGAAACACAAAAGACCCCGAATAGCCAAAGCAATTTTGAGAAAGAAAAATGGAGCTGGAGGAATCAGGCTCCCTGACTTCAGACTATAATATAAAGCTACAGTAATCAAGACACTATGGTACTGGCACAAAAACAGAAACATAGATCAATGGAACAGGATAGAAATCCCAGAGATAAACCCACGCACATATGGTCACCTTATCTTTGATGAAGGAGGCAAGAATATACAATGGAGAAAAGACAGCCTTTTCAATAAGTAGTGCTGGGTAAACTGGACAGCTACCTGTAAAAGAATAAATTAGAACACTCCCTAACACCATACACAAAAATAAACTCAAAATGGATTAAAGACCTAAATGTAAGGCCAGACACTATAAAGCTCTTAGAGGAAAACATAGGCAGAACACTCTATGACATAAATCACAGCAAGATCCTTTATGACCCACCTCCTAGAGAAATGGAAATAAAAACAAAAACAAACAAATGGGACCTAATGAAACTTCAAAGCTTTTGCACAGCAAAGGAAACCATAAACAAGATGAAAAGACAACCTCAGAATGGGAGAAATTATTTGCAAATGAAGCAACTGACAAAGGATTAATCTCCAAAATTTACAAGCAGCTCATGCAGCTCAATTTCAAAAAAAAACAAACAACCCAATCTAAAAATGGGCAGAAGACCTAAATAGACATTTCTCCAAAGAAGATATACAGATTGCCAACAAACACATGAAAGAATGCTCAAATCATTAATCATTAGAGAAATGCAAATCAAAACTACAATGAGATATCATCTCACACTGGTCAGAATGGCCATCATCAAAAAATCTAGAAACAATAAATGCTGGAGAGGGTGTGGAGAAAAGGGAACCCTCTTGCACTGTTGGTGGGAATGTAAATTGATACAGCCACTATGGAGAACAGTATTGAAGTTCCTCAAGAAAACTAAAAACAGGGCTCCCCTGGTGGCGCAGTGGTTGAGAGTCTACCTGCCGGTGCAGGGGACATGGGTTTGTGTCCCGGTCTGGGAAGATCCCACATGCCGCGCAGTGGCTGGGCCCGAGAGCCATGGCCGCTGAGCCTGCGCGTCCAGAGCCTGTGCTCCACAACGGGAGAGCCCACAACAGTGAGAGGCCCGCGTACCGCAAAAAAAAAAAAAAAAAAAAAAAAAAAAAAAAAAGAGAAAACTAAAAAGAGAACTACCGTATGATCCAGCAATCCCACTACTGGGCATATACCCTGAGAAAACCATAATTCAAAAAGAGTCATGTTCCCTAATGTTCATTGCAGCACTATTTACAATACCCAGGACATGGAAGCAACCTACGTGTCTATCAACAGATGAATGAATCAAGAAGATGTGGCACATATATACAATGGAATATTACTCAGCCATAAAAGGAAACAAAATTGAGTTATTTTTATTGAGGTGGATGGATCCAGAAACTGTCATACAGAGTGAAGTAAGTCAGAAAAAGAAAAACAAATACTGTACACTAACACATATATATATGGAATCTAAAAAAAAAAAAAAAAAAAAAAGGTTCTGAGGAACCTAGAGGCAGGACAGGAATAAAGACACAGACATAGAGAATGGACTTGAGGACATGGGGAGGGGGAAGGCTAAGCTGAGATGAAGTGAGAGAGTGGCATGGACATATATAAATTACCAAATGTAAAACAGATAGCTGGTGGGAAGCAGCCACATAGCACAGGGAGATCAGCTCGGTATTTTGTGTCCACCTAGAGAGGTGGGATAGGGAGGGTGGGAGGGAGATGCAAGAGGGAGGAGATATCGGGATATATGTATATGTATAGCTGATTCACTTTGTTATACAGCAGCAACTAACACACCATTGTAAATCAACTATATTCCAATAAAGATGTTAAAAATAAAAGAATAGATCAGCAGCTCCTCAGAGGAGTCTAAGGCCTTAAGGCCTACATCTCAGATAAAGGTTATCTGCATTACTAGGAAATAAATCCTGTTACCATACAGCCTGGGGCTTGAGTGACTGCACTCTGAGAACAGCTTGTGTCCTGCAGCTCTCACTAGCTAGTTCCCTGCAGCCCTTCAGGGAGATTTTTGTCTTGAGATGCATTTGTTCACCTCAATATTCCAAATTGAGCTAAATAGCACAAAAGTGGAGCTTCTTAGCCAAGACATTGAAACAACCTAAGTGTTCATATTGATGAATTAATGGATAAAGAAGACATTTAGCTATAAGAAGAAAATCTAGTCAGTTGAGACAATACAGGTGAAATCTGAGGGCACTTTGCTAAGTGAAATAAATCAGACAGAGAAAGACAAATACTGTATGATCTCACTTATATTTGAAATCTAAAAAAACAGAACTCATAGAAACAGAGAGTAGATTAGTGGTTTTCAGGGGTGAGGCGTCGGGGTAGGTGGGGGGAAATAGTTGAAAGTAGACAAAGTTTGTGCATGGCACAAACTTCCAGTTATAAGATGAATAAGTCCTGGGGAATCTCATGTGCAGCATGGTGACTATAGTTAATACTGTCTTGTATATTTGAAATGTAAGAGAGTAAATTTTAAAAGTTATTATCACACACAACAATTTGTAACTATGTGAGCTGACGGATGTGTTAACTAACATGCAGTAATCATCCTTCAATATATACATGTATCAATCATTACATTGTACACCTTTTTAATTGAAATATAATTGACATACAGCATTATGGAAGTTTAAGGTATACAACGTGTTGATTTGATACACGTATACACTGCAATATGGTTACTACTGGAGCATTAACACCTCTATTATGTCACCTAATTATCATTTCTCTTTTTGTGGTGAGAACATTTAAGATCTAGTCTCTTAGCAACTTTAAAGTATATAACACTAAGTATTGTTAATAATCACAATGCTGTGCATTATACCTCCAGAATTTATTCATCTTCTAATTGAAGTTTGTATCTTTTGCCCAACATCTCCTCAAATCCCCCCAACCCCCAGTCCCTGGAAACCACAAATCTACTCTCTGTTTCTATGAGTTCAGCTGTTTTAGATTCCACATCTAAGTGACATAATGCCATATTTGTCTTTCTCGGTTTGACTTATCTCATTTAGCATATTGCCCTCAAGTTTCATCTATTTTTGCAAATGACGGGATTTCCTTCTTTCTTGTGACGGAATAATATTCCACTCTCTACATACATACCACATCTTCTTGATCCATTTATCCATTGAATGGAACCAGTTAAGGTGGTTTCCATATCTCGGTTATTGCGAATAATGCTGCATTAAACATGAGAGTACAGATATCTTTTCTTTTAGATATCCCTTTTCATTTCCTTTGGATACACCCCAAAAGTGGAATTGCCGGACCTTATGGTAGTTCGATTTTTAATTTTTTGAGGAATCTCCATACTGTTTTCCATAGTGGCTGCACCAATTTACATTCCCACCAATAGTGCACAAAGATTTTCTTTTCTCCACATCCTCATCAACACTTGCTATCTCTTGTCTTTTTGATGATAGCCACTCTAACAAGTGTGAGTTAATATCTCATTGTGGTTTTGATTTGCATTTCCTTGATGAGTAGTGATCTTGAGCACCTTTTCATTTACCTGTTGGTCATTTTTATGTATTCCTTAGAAAAATATCTTGTGTTCATAAATCAGAAGAATTAATATTGTTAAAATGTCTATACTACCCAAAACCATTGTAGATTCAATGCAGTTCCTATCAAAATTCCAATGGTGTTTTTCACAGAAATAGACAAAAAAACAATCCTGACATTCATATGGAACAACAAGAGACCCCGAAATAATCCAAAAAACCTAAGAAAGAAGAACATAGCTGAAGGAATCACACTTTTTGATTTCAGACTATACTATGAAAATATAGTAATCAAAACAGTATGATATTGGCATAAAAATAGACACATAGACCAATGGAACAGAATAGATGCCAAGAAATAATCCCCAGCATATATATGGTCAACTAATAGTTGACAATGGTGCTGATCATACTCAATGGGGAAAGGACAGTATATTCAATAAATGATAGTGGGAAAACTTTTTTTTTTTTTAGATTCCACATGTAAGTGAGATAATACAGTATTTGTCTGTATCCTGAAGCTTTACTGAATTTGTTTATTAATTCTAACTGTTTTTAGTGGAATCTTCAGGATTTTCTGTGTATAAGATCATGCCATCTGCTGATAGAGACAATTTTACTCTTTCCCCTCTGATTTGAATATCTTTTATTTCTTTGTATTGCCTGATTATTCTAGCTAGGGCTTCCAATAATATATTGAACAGGAGTGGTAAGAGTGGAAACCCTTGTCTTGCTCCTGATCTTAGAGGGGAAGTTTTGACCTTTCATCACTGAGTATGATGTTAGTTGTGGCTTGTTACATATGACCTTTATTATGTTGAGGTACCTTCCTTCTGTATCAATTTGCTGAGAGTTTTGATCATGAAAGGATGTTTCATTTTGTCAAATGCTTTTTCTGCATCTATTGATATGCTCATATGATTTTTTCTTTCATTCTACTAATGTGATGTATTATACATATTGATTTGCATATGCCAAACCATCTTTGCATCCCAAGGATGACTCCTACTTGCCCGTGGTGTATGATCCTTTTAATGTACTATTTAATTCATTTTGCTAGTATTGTGTTGAGAGTTTATATTTGTCAGGAATATTGGCCTACAGTTTTCTTTTCTTATAGCATCCTTACTTGACTTCAGGATAATGCTGGCCTAGTAAAATGAGTTTGGGAGTGTACCCTCCTCTTCAATTTTTCTGAAGAGTTTGAGGAGAATTGGCATTAATTCTTCTTTAAATATTTGATAGAATTCACCAGTAAAACCGTCTGGTCCTGGCCAGCATCAGGATTTTAAAAGCTCCCTAAGTGATGCAAATATGCAGCCAGGATAGAGAACCGCTGTTTGAGAGCCTTGGTATTTCTATCTGGAATGTTAAGAGTGGTGTCCCTCCACTCCCTCCTTTACCCTTCTGCTTGAATAATCTTTCTAAAATATAAATCTGCTTGTTACTTTCTCTCAAGTTTAATATGATCCCATGGCTCCGCATCACCGACATCCCAAAGATGGATATTCTTCATTATCTGTCTCTCTAACTCTATACTTGCCACCTCCCCGTCAAGCTCCCATACTTGGTAGCCATATTGACCTTAGTGGCACTTCCATGCCTGATATATACCATTTTCTCAGTCTAGAATACTTGCTCCCATTGGTGTATTTGATCAACTCTAACTTGTCCTTCCAGACTCAGTTTCCTCTACTAGAGAGAAGACTGAGAGTGAGAAGGGGGGAAATGGTCTGTAATTGTATCTGACAGGTTCTATTTCATTTATATTTTCATAAAATGTTAACGAAGGTCCAACTTAGTCACTATCTCTACTGGCCCCCTCTTTCGTACTACCTAAGCAGAGTGTAAACAGTTCTATACTGCATGGTAACAGTTCGTCTATCCTAACCTTGTGAGGTTACGATCAGTGTCTAATTAATCTTTTTATCTCTAACACTTATCAGAATCTAAGGTATACAGTGGCTATGGAAAAGTACAACTTTGAATATCAAATGAATGAATGAAGCAAGAGCAGAAATGTTAAATCAACTCTCCAAAGGCATCATTTCTTTCCTTGCAAAATCTTTTCCCATCCATGGTTTGCTCCTGTGGCATAATACATACCAGTGTTAGACCAGGACTTTGAAAGCATACTGCGTATCAGAATCACTGTGGGGAGAGGAATAGAGTCCTCAGACCTAAAGGTCTTGATCCATCTATGGTAAAGGGCAAAGTGAGCTAAAGGCCCAGGTGGCTTCACAAAGGACTCACCTAGTAGGTGAGGGTAGGATTGTAAATCCACTTTGGAGGGAAACGTACAGGTATTTTGTAAATACCTCACTTTCCTCTTGGAATTATACACTTGCCACAGGGTATTTCATGCCATTTTCTGTCTGCCTTTTATAATCAACCTGAACTTACAGAGATTATTACACTCCAACCAAACAGTAAAGCCCATATCCAGATAGTGTGATCACACCAGCGCCCTCAGGAATAATGTGTACACAACAGGAAATTAATCAGACCAGTGGCCATATTCAGACCACATCTATGCTTTTTCTTTCCTGAGTGAATAGCTCCTCTGAGAGTTGTAAGCACAGTGAAAAGTGACCCATGTTAGATAGAGAAGTTTCTTTCAAAATGAAAATCTAGAAAGACATGATCAGTTTCCTTCTCAGTGAATAAGAATATCCAGTGAATATTTTATCATAAACTCTGAGAGTCAAAGCCCAAAACACATCTGCTCTTAAGAGAAAAGCAATAGACAAATCATTGGACAAGTCTGATATTTTAAAGGTGATAGTTTCACATTACAAATTTTGTTCCTTTATCTTTTAACCTCAAATTCCAAGCTAATTTTTGTTTTCAGTCCATTGTTCAATCAAGTCAAAGTCAAACGTCATAGCATCAACCTCAAATTCTTTGAATTAAACAGAACCTTTCTTCAAAGGACATTCCCCGTCTATGACTTGTTAAACGCTTATCTGTGCCCCATCTTCTCTTACCCTTGCATGGATCCTTCTCCCAAGAAAATCAACAGACACTAAAATCTCAAGGCCATAGGACCAAAGAGCTTAGTCTTCAAAACACTTTACACTGTTAGAATAAGAGGTGCAGGCTGGCACCATAGGTCAGGGTCAAAGCTCCAGGCTGAGCCCTTGTCTCTCAAGTTCTGCATCTTCCCTGGATTATGAGCCATGGTTAATGACATCATCTCTTATCGTCATATCATCCACGTCTAGAAGCAAGGACTCTCCAGGAATTAGTGTTTTGCAAAAAGACACAGTCCAGCAAAGTTAGAACGTACTGAAGGAACACGAGGAGACTCCCATCAAGACAGAAACAGGCCGGTGGCTCACTGCCAGGCCCAGTTTTCCAGGGCTACTCTTGATGCTTTTTTGACAATTCAGTCCATGAATAACAGCCCAACCACCAGAGCCACTGAATGGCAAGAAAAGGACTCATAGCTACCACCTGCTGACCTCAAATCATCACAGTCAGACTCTGAACGCATAAAAAAGTAACATCCAACTGGATTCAGTCCATGTTACGTTGAGCAGAAGAAAGAGCATGGGCTTCGGAACATGTGGTCCTGGGTCCAGGTCCAAATCCTAGTTTTGTTACTTTCTACTGCCTTTAATTTTAGGTACATCCATTAGTCTTTCTAAGTTTATGTTTCTACTCTATAAAATGAGTTCTAAATAAAATAACATATATAGACTGTCTAGAATATACTATGGGCATATTTTCAGTGTGAGCACCCTTACTCCACACTCAGACTCTCTCACACTCCTAGCACAAGAACATCACAACTTTGTATTCATCTGTAAATGTGTTTTCACACATCCAAATATATCAACCTCAGGTTTTCCTCCTAAGCTCTGCAGATCACAAAGCATTAGAGTATCTTCATCATAATAACAAGCCTACGAGATGTGGAGCAGCAAAGTTACATTTTCTTCATACACAAACACAAACACAGTTCATTAAAATACCAGACCTAGAAGGAGACAGGAGATTGGCTGATACATGTTTTACGTGTAAGCCATTGATAGCCCTCTTAAAACAAATAGTATTTCCTTACTAAACACTGAAAGACGAAAACAAAACTCTTTGGGCTGAGCTTAGACCATTCCCTGAAGCCCTCCTCCTCTGGGTTCTTCTTCATTTTTTTTTTTTTAATATTTATTTATTTATTATTTTTGGCTATGTCGGGTCTTCTTCGTTGCAGTGCGCAGGGTCTTCACTGCGGCACGCGGGCTTCTCTCTAGTTGTGGCACATGGGCTCTCAACTTGTGCTAGGGCTCAGCAGTTGTGGAGCGTGGGCTTAGTTGTCCCGCGGCATGTGGGATCTTAGTTCCGTGACCAGGGTTTGAACCCGTGTCCCCAGCAATGGAAGGTTGATTCTTAACCATTGTACCACCAGGGAAGTCCCATCCTCTGGGCTCTTCTTCATCAGCCGAGATCCTGGTCAAGAGGTGTTTCATGTGGGAAACTCCTGTGCTTCAGGGTTACAGGAGTAGCTTGGCTATTTCAGCTATAAGGAGATACCAGTGGCAATGGCAAGGGCCCACCTGAGGCCACTGGGTTGGTGGCCAGTTGCTATTCATATATGTGAATAGTATCCCGGCCCAGCTCCTTAAATATGAACCATTATGGAATGTGCTTGTGTATTTGTCCTCTGCTCTTATGTGCAGATTTAGATTGTTTGGCTGTCAGTAGCCTCACTAGTATCTTTCTGAAACACTCAAATCACATACCAAATGAACATACTACTCTTACAGGTTAAAAGGTAGGCAGTACAGTCCCAAGTACAAGGTTTTGACTGGGTGCAAAGGGTGATAAAGATTACCACGGTGTCTGAACAGGTTGTGTTTGCTATTGGTATGTGTCTTATTGTTCCTGCATATTCCTCAGAAGGAATTGTGGCCAGCAAGCATTTCCTCACTTTCCCATGAAGCATGTCAGTAAGTGGAGAAGGCCAGGCATCTCCCACCGCAGGAGCTGTGTCAGAGTCAGCACTGCCGTTGTCTCAGATGTGTCTTCTTGGGCTGAGCTGATACCACTGAAGATCCTGCTTCCTGACTTGGCCTCTTCCCTGGAGCTCTGTGACTGGAAAGGCTGCCCCTGCCCTGGAGGAGGCTATGTATCTGTCCTCAATCTGACCCTGCTCCAGAATTCTGCCTCATGTTCCTCTGTAACAGATTATGATACTGATTGTTTGATGATGGCCTAAACTGGGGATGGTTTAACTCTCCTAGAAAGAGATGATCCAAACCAACATTAGCCAATACTTGATCCATGGGGTATTATATATTTTACCACATAAAGAAGGCTTTCTGTGAACAGCATTTGAGGAAATATTAAGTTAAAATGTTTTCTTCAGTACAGGACTTTTGATAGGCTAGAGCACATTACCAATCTATGGAAAGGAGAACCAGTACTGAGTGCTTCTCAAGAACATCTGACCAAAATGTTTCTCATGCTGGTCACAGAATCACTGCCCCAAGGAATATACTTCGGGCAACTCTCATGGAGACTAACAGGGAAAATGAGATAAGAGCCCCTATCCATAATAGATCTCTCATCTTTCAGTGTCAAATTACTTTCCAGTAAAGAAGACTGACGCGTACTTTACCTCCATTCACTATTTCCCTGAAGCACTGCCTGAATGCCTCTGCTCTTCAAAACCTTCTTCCATCTACTCTCTAGTGAAATCACTTTAACAGAGACAAATTTACTATAGACGTTTTAATTTCATAGTTGAAATGAGAGACTTAGAATGAAAATCCTCCACCTCTTACCCTACACCCAATGTTCTTAAAAAAACAAATCAGAATGTTTTTTTCTGAAATCAACAATATTTGCTGAGTTTTTTTATTTTTTTCGGTATGCGGGCCTCTCACTGTTGTGGCCTCTCCCGTTGCGGAGCACAGGCTCTGGACGCGCAGGCTCAGCGGCCATGGCTCACAGGCCCAGCCGCTCCGCGGCATGTGGGATCTTCCCAGACCGGGGCACGAACCTGCGTCCCCTGCAACGGCAGGCGGACTCTCAACCACTGCTCCACCAGGGAAGCCCTTTGCTGAGCTTTATTATGTGTAAGTTATGTGTAATAAACCCTGTTGATAAGGGAAGAGAGAGAGAGGAATGTTCTGAAGAAGATGAAGAAGTGCTCTGTAGACAAGTTGGTGATCTTTGCTGCTTTGCTGAGACCAGACATAGGGCATGTTGGCATTTCCTGGGCAAGTGGGAGGGTTGTTAGAAGATCTAGTTAGAAACCACCTAATGGGTTCCTTTCAGACTCGTGAGAGCCTGTAGGCAATCATCCCTAATCCCAGATTCTAGATGGTGCATAAGATCAGAATCCCTTTAAATGCTTCAGAGGATTTACCTCTTTGTGTTCTTTTCATGGAGACTGGGAGACTGGTAACTCAGGTAGCCCAAGAGCTTTGTCAACCTAAGAGGCAAAACCTCTTTGCAAACAGACCAAAGACAATAGATACAGGAAGGCCAGTTCTTCCCAAAATGGAAGCCACTTTGCCTGAGCAACTGAGCAGATAGAGGGGTAGCCTGGCATGCAGGCATTCACAGAAGAGGAGGGGAAATGCATTTTTCTTTCCTGCAACTGGGATTCCTGCTGCAAAAGGCTTGAGGCAGCTTTGTTTTTGCTTTTGTCTTTAACATGCCAACTGGGAGATGCTAGACAGGATCAAAATGAAGAATCAGTTTGCTCTGGCCAAGTTGTCAAGTTTTCCCCCAGTATACAGTAGCCCTTCTTGAAAAGTGAGTACAGAGGTATCTGAGAAAGGGAGGGAGACAGGATAAAATGGAAAGGCAGGGAGGGAAAAGGAAGAAGATGAGAAGTTCAATGAGGTTTCTTCAGTAGTAAGTGCTGTTTGAAGAGTTACTTACCTACTAGTCATGATGGAAGAAAACACCCTTCTATTTTCTTTTAATTCTAACAGTGTGTTGTAACTTTCAAGAAAGAATTCTCATTTCTGTTTATGAAAATGCATTTCTGGGTACAAGTTAAACACAGAAATCCCGACCTAAGCTTTGGGAACTAAGCGTGTATGGGGTCCCAGCATGGGTTTCTTTATGAGGTCTGGGAGGGCTCTTTTTACAATCATCTATGTCATATTAATGCCTCTGCCTTACAGGAATCTCCTGAGAAGCAAAACAGCTGAGAAAGGAATAAAATCTGGTGGTTGTTGACTTAATAGGCAGCCAAGGAATCTGGCTCTCTATCCATCTTCAGGAGCTTTAGTACAAAGCTGCAACGAAGAAGTGGGTAGGAGCAAAGGGGAGGGCTCATTGTGCCTCTCAGACTGGACATCACTAGGTCTGCAAACAACAATCGTGATGTCAATCTCTTATAGCTACACAGAACTTTACAGTGCACAAAGCGCATCACGTGTGTGTGTGTATGTATCTTTATGTGTAGATATATATGTGTGTGTGTATATATATATACCCCTCATTTAATCCTCATAAAAACAATAAAAACTGTGGAAAACAGTGCTCCTTATTCCTTTTTGTACAGATTAGAAAGGTGGGGCTCAAAGAGGTAAAGTGATTTGTCCAAAGCCAGGGAGGTAGTAATGGGTAAACCTGGGACAGGAGCTCAGATCTTGTGACTTCAAGTCTGATGTACTTTGCGTCTGCATTATACAGGGAAACTGAGGCACCGAAAGAGGTTCGCTGATCTAACCAAGGACACGTGGCTGGTTGGAAGCAGAACCCAAACTAAACAGATTACTCTGAAGGGATAGAACCATCATAGGGAGGGAGAAGGGGATTGATTGGTAAGGTTTGGTGGAATTCCCCACGTGATGCCATGACATGGTCATCCTTTTGGAAGTTGAAAGGAACACAGAAGAGGCTTCTGAAGAGGAGAAAAGGGCCTTCGAAGAGGAGAAAAAGAGAAAATGCAATTGTTCACTCATCCTCCTCCCCAGAGCTTGTTCATATGGCCTTGAGGAAAGTTCTTCCCAGGATTTTTAACATCTCATAGGTAAGAGTAAATGAACACAGCAGAAGGTTCAAGGTGAAACTGAGCTTCCAGGCCCCAAACAGTCTCAAAGCCTGTCTTTCCTCACCAGCATCAGCAAGGCCTCGGCCACCACTAGCAGGGGACAGCACAGAGCTCCCTCGGCCTCACTCCCGCTGGCATAGCTGCTGGAAAGCGCACAATCCTGTCCTATTTTGGCTACTAGATTTAAAATGTGTGTGTGTGTGTGTGTGTGTGTGTGTGTGTGTGTGTGTGTGGTGTGCGTGTGTGTAGAGGGGGTGGGACTGGAAAGCTTCCATTTAATTTATGAGCCTTCGTGAATGGTCACACTCATAATTAAGGTGCTATTTCCGAGATTTGACACATGTAATTTTGTGGTTGCCAGGTTTGTTTCATTTTTAGGAAAAGTAGTTACAGCCCTATTTGGAGTTTCCAGATTTAAAGCTGAATCCAAGTTTTTACTCTATCCTTGCCATAAATGGAACCCTAATCATTTTGAGGGCCTAGGGAAACATGTGTAAGCACGAGACATCTTTTTAATACATTTTTGTTTCCCTTTTATAAAATGGGAATAATGGCATCCACTATAAATACTTGTGTGTGTGTGGGGGGGTGAGGGGCATCTCAATATCACTGAATCTTGGCCTGAGATTAGCCTGCAGAAAAGAACCTCAGACTCCTCGTCTGGAAGCTGGAAGACTTTCGCAAGACAGGATGGCCTAGTGGTAAAAAAGCCCTGTGTACAGCCTTTATTTCTCTTTCAGTTTCTTTGCCTGTATAACTGAAGTGATAATATCTTCCTCATAGGATTACTGAGAAGATTAATTTAGATTATTTATGTCCATTACAGAGGCCCTTAAACACTATAAGTGCCCAATAAAGTTTAGCTATTGTAATTGTTATCACTATCACTATTAGGTGGCCCCTGTGAGGAGAAGACGGCAAGAGTTTACATTCATAACACAAATGCACTGTGAAGTTCTGATACATACAAAATAAAAGCAACTGCTCATCTAGAGGATGTGTGAGGGGACCACCACAATTTGCTTGTAGTAAACTCAGAATTCATATTTTCTATAATTCAGCTCCCCTCTCAGCAAAGAATTTAATGTTTGCTTTAGGCCAGTAAAAAAGATTAAGCTCGGGCTTCCCTGGTGGTGCAGTGTTTGAGAGTCCGCCTGCCGATGCAGGGGACACGGGTTCGTGCCCTGGTCCGGGAGGATCCCACATGCCGCGGAGCGGCTGGGCCTGTGAGCCATGGCCGCTGAGCCTGCGCGTCCGGAGCCTGTGCTCCACAACGGGAGAGGCCACAACAGTGAGAGGCCCGCATACCGCAAAAAAAAAAAAAAAAAAAAGGATTAAGCTTGTGGTGTGTGCTATGCTTGCAGGCAAAAGACCAAGCTCTCCAGAGAGAACTTAGCGGTGATTTCTCTAAGCAGAAAAGACTAGAGAGACCTGTTCCATATCTTCAGGAACGGCAATGGGGGCTCTTGAAGATCTGGTGACTTGGTTTGAGAGTCACTGTGAAGATTTAATGGGATCAGCAATGGTGGCGTGCCACTCGGGCCCTCGTCTGTGTGATCATCCTTTGGAAATATCAGTGGAGCAAGGGAGGGGTGGCCACAGTGACTTGTCCAAAGTCACACAAAACCAGTAGGTCCTGTGGTCAGGAGTCAATGGCAAGTGGTCTGATTTCAGAACCTACTGAGCCATAACGCCATTTGGTTTTGTCTTTTTTTTTAATATAAAATAGGAGAAAAGTAAAGTTCTAATGTCATCTTCCAGAAGAAAGATATTAGCAATTATCCTGTTGTGAATTTGGGGTGCCCTCATGATGCAGGGATGACTTGTCAGAATAATTTGACAGTTAATTACTTGTAGGAATCCCTGAGGGATGCTGCTCTCAGCAGGCTGTGTGAGAATCCCATCAGAAGCGGGCTGAGGACTTGGTGTCCTTCTCAAGTTTGGTCTCTTCAGCTCATAGTGTTTTTCAAGGAAAGATGGCTCTATTAGGAATTTTTATAGTATTCAGCCATAAAGAAAAGCTTGAACTAATCCCTAAGTGTGGGGTTAGACCACTGTGCCCAGCACTGTGGTATCCCTACAGTGGCAACACGGCTGCAAACAAAGAAAGAGTGTATTATTCACATCATTTTCTATAACATCACTTTATCAAAGTGAAGGGAATTTTGTTCCTCAAAAAATTATTTATGAGAAGCATGCATTCTTGGTTCCTTATTTATGGTGGGAAGTTATTCTAGAATTATTACACTCTCCCTGCAAGTTCCACTCTTCCTCTCCACAGAGGCAAAAGAATAGATTTTTCAAAACAAAGTAACCATGGAAAAATTTTCAGTGATTTCCTGTCTTATTTTCTGACGCAGAAGAGCAAAAGAATGTATAAAATTGTACTGATTAAGATCAAGCATGAAGTACACAGCAAAACTTTATCATCATTTTCAAAACTGTCAAAGTCAAAGCATCTTGATAAATGGATTTAATGGAGTTCAGAAAAACCTCTATATTTCCCCCCACTAAAGTGACTGAAATTTGTATTCTTCATCCTCCACGCCATGGAGGGCACATGTTTGACAAGGATAAAACGGATCTTCTTACACCTTCTCCCTTTGGAGAAGAGCAAATATAAGTGTCAGGCACAGCTCGGTGGGAGCTGCGTGACTGTGACAGCCCTCTCCACCCTAGTGCCATACCCAGGGGCTGGCCACAGTCCAGGGGTTCTCAAAAATTATGGAGCATTAGTCAGTGTAGGTGGGGCAGATGTGCTCCCTGTTTCCAGAGCCTGTGGAGGGATTCTGTGCCAACCTTTGAAGGGCTTATGTGACAAGGACAGAATTAGATCCCTCTAGAGAGTTGCATTTCAAGGCATGGCCTTCCCACACGACAAAACATGTGTGCAATATTAGCCCACTGGGTGGGAAACTCTTGAGGGTTTCTCAATGCTGGCCTCTTAGCCCTTACGTCTCTTAAGCTAAAGGATACCCTTGATTACATTAGCTTTCTTTTTTCTCTCTGCCGTATGCCAGCCGTTGTAGCTGCTGCTGGTTTTTTCTGACAAGTCTACACTCATAAACAGAACTTCAGCTCACCCCCTGAAATTCCATCTCCTCAAGAACAAAGCAGTGTCTCTTTATAAATATTAGTGCTGCTTCTTGAAATACAGATTGTTTCACTGGGAAAGGGAGTCTCACATCCCAACCCATAGACCCTTGGGTTCTCCTGGAATCTCAAGAGCATATCATGAACAAACAGGTTCCAGTTTGTGTCGCCGTATTTCATTCAGCACTTAAATCTGCCTCTTGCCTTCGCAGCCATGTATTGCTTTACAGTCCAATTTCACACTTTCATACTTTCATAGCCCTTCTTCTCCCATCACTCAACTACTTATTTAACCCTGATACCATCCTCAGGAGTCAGGCTAGCAGTGTCCTCATTTTTGAGGCAGGAAAATGGAGCGATGAGGGTGCATGAGAGGACAGGAGGAGGCACTGTGCTTCTTACAGAATCAATTCAGACGTGGAGTTAGAATACAAAGCCTTTCTCAGACAGCCATGCGCTATGTCCCTCTGTTGATACGCACAAACACACACACAGTATACACGGACCATATAGATGGTAAACTCTGAAAAAGTCGAGGTTAAAAAAATATATTCCACCTGGCCACATACCTTAGAAACTCATCAGAGACATATATAGTTCTCGGTAGATAAATCTTTTCTCCTAACCGTCTTTTGTTCTTAAGTTTCTTGAAGGACATCGATGGGTGAAGAACAAGTTGATACTAAGTCATTGTAGCAGTTTATTGTTCTATCATTAATTCTCCTGTGGTTTAAGCTTAGTGGTGTGTTCTTTTCTTGTTTGTTTTTTCTTTGACATTACAGGGACAGAACAATATGGAGTGGTAGCTCTCCTGCATTTCGAAAAAGCACTTGGATTAATAATTCAGTCAGACACCTTCTTCATCTCCCCTCTTATCCTCAAATGCAGGCAAATCCAAATTATTGTATAAAATAATCAGGCTAATGATGCCTTCATCCTATAACCACTTTGACTTACAAATCTGACTTACTTTTAATTTCTTGAGAGTCTCTTAGGTAAGAGCTATTCTATATAATACATAATTTGGCCTGTGCTTTAATGTTACTTTTTCTTTGACTTTTGCTCCCCATGCCAGGCAAACATTAGCAGCTAATTGTGTTGAGTGAATTGAGCCATGCACAGTTTATCACAGAGGCAGCAATGTTACTCCCAAGGAAGTGAAATTACACTGATGAAAAAACCTTCTCAAACAATCCAAAGAAGGGATTTCGTTTTCAAACGTTACATTAAGAAATGACTAATTGGACTAGCAGATAAAGAGCATTCTTAAAGGAAACTAGATAACCTTATTTCAGTCCCATAAAAATGGCCATCTCTATTTTCCTTATCCTATATCTGTATCACCTCTATCTGTGCTACCTCTCTTTTCCTTAGGAAGAGAGGAAGCACGGGGAGGGACAAGTCCTAGAAGGGACTCTCAGAGAGGAAGGAAGAGCTTGAGAATGGCTGGGTCAGGGACAAATCTACAGTCTGTGAAGGACAGTGGTGCCTGCTGGTGGGGAAGCAGAGGTGGGATGAGGGAGGAGCACATGGAAAGTTATAAAGTGCCTGTTACGTTCTAGTCATTGGGAAGAGTGATGGATTCGTAGATAAAATATACATACATATATGTATATATGTATCTAAATAAATTGATTACATATATTTTTGTTTTATCAAGTTTTAAATTTCAATTATATCAGCAGCATCATAACTGACACAAATTGGAGTTCAGTCTTCTATGTAATATTCTGACTACTTTTTAAAAAATATATTTTTTAGCTGGGATTATGAAATGGAAGATTCTTGGGAACAAAGAATCTACGGCAAGGCTAAAACATCCTAGTCTCCCTCTAACCCTCCAACAGAAAATATTTTTCCAGACAGGAAGAGTAGACATTGTATTTACTTCACCAAGAAGGCCTATTTATATAGATTCTTATTCCTTTCTTTCTGTTATTACTTCTACTAAACTGTCACAATGCGAAAATTTTACACATTAGAAATTACGGCATTTTTTCCATCTGTCACGTGCAAGAGCTTTCCATCTGTTGCATAAAAGTATCAAGGACAATAGTTCTCAGCAATTCCATCTGAATTCATCTAGCACAGCCTTTCTAGTTTGATGTCCAGCTGAAGACAAGACTCTTTAGAAATGGAACCTGAGACAGGTAAGCTTTTTGTTTGCCCCCTACAGGCAAGGGGAGAGTGGGAAGTTAATAAATAAACCCCAAACTGAGGCATTGCTTTGGAAAGCAGTACTGGATTATGGAATCTATCTGGATTATTCAACTATCAAACCCATATGAGCCCTGGGATTTGGGGAGAGCAAGATACCCCCAAATCATGGAAACTAGGGCTGTGTTTTTTGGTCATTTTTCATCCTATACAGTATGCTACTAGCCGCCATTTGGTAGGCCCAGTGCCAAGGAGAGATGGAAGCAAAAACATCTAAGCATGTGAGGCACCAACATTGAGCAACCACAAATAAAGTGTTGAGAAAACCTGCGTCAAGGGAACGCTAAAATGCATTATCGGGACTGCTGGGGGTTCCTGGGCTCAAGAGCAAAAGGATCCAGGCATTTTCAGAGAAGCATGAAGATGGTAGGAGCCATCTCTTCCAGAGCAAGGTCTTTGAAGTTGCCTCACCATGTTAGAGAACATCATGAAACTACCCAATCTCTCCTCCTGGGCTAGGTAAGACTTGAGGATGAAACCTAGGTTGTGGTGCCCAAGAGCCAGGGACCGGTATATGAATGATTAGGACTAATTCTCAACATAGAGGTGGAGCAAGAGAAAAATAGCTTACCATAATAAACAGAAATAGCTTTAGTGAGATCAGCTTTGTCAGTTAGGATCCCAGCAGAAAACAAAGTCAAATTCAGATGGCACCAGAAGCTTTAATAAAAGGAATATTCATAGACGTATGGGCACCACTGAAAATCAAAGGATGTCGGGCTTCCCTGGTGGCGCAGTGGTTGAGAGTCCGCCTGCCGATGCAGGGGACACGGGTTTGTGCCCCGGTCCGGGAAGATCCCACATGCCGCGGAGCGGCTGGGCCCGTGAGCCATGACCGCTGAGCCTGCGCGTCCGGAGCCTGTGCTCCGCAACGGGAGAGGCCACAACAGTGAGAGGCCCGCATACCGCAAAAAAAAAAAAAAAAAAAAAAAATATCAAAGGATGCTGAGGCACCCACAGACTACCAATAGCTAGAAGCCATTATCAACCCAGGCTTGAAGTATTGGAAGGAAGAAACAGTACTACAGAAGCTCAGTGGAACTGGTCCTTTCCTGATAGGATAGCAGCTGTATAGATGAAGTGATACAGTACTTCTAGAAATTCTGCCCAAAGCAAGACCCATCCCCAACTTCTCTTTCCTCTTGCCTGTTTACTTCCATCAGGTGCCTCCCCTTGGCTGAACTCAGCAAGTCAACAACAAGGAACTTAGGTGACACGGACCTGGGAAATTAGCTTCCTGGGGCCCAGAACAGGGTGATAAAGGATACAGAATATGCGGGATGAGAGGTCAAACGGAGAGTAACCAGCACATCATCTAAAACATCAAACCATGAGAGATGAGTGGAGAACAAGAATGGACTCCAAAGTCTAGAACTAATCAAATAAAGGAAAAGCAGAGCCTGGAGAGAATCCTCAAGGAACCACACACATCAGTGGGGAGGAAGCTGTAGGGGAGGGTGCACATTTGATCACTGACCAGACCAGATAATGTTAACCATCACTGACATGGCTATAGAGGCTGCACTCTAGTCTCACTGACTTTTCTTCTCAAATTTTCCTTTCAAAATTCTCAAAGGGGACCTTCACACACGCTATTCCCTCTGCCTGCATATACGCCAACCCTGTCACTTTTCTTTCAAACTCAACTAAATACTTCAGGGAACCCTTGACCTCCCTGACAAGATCACCTTCACCCTAACACACGTTCTTATAAAGCCCTATACTTTCTCTTCACAGCACTTTTCACATGTAAAATTTTATGTTTAGTTGTATGATTATTTAATTAATGTTTGTTTTCCTCTCATACAATAAATCCTATGAGAGCAGGACTCATGTCTATCTTTGCTAACCACTGCATCCACAGTGCTTAGTAAATGGTAGGAACTCAACAGATATTTTTTGAGCAAATAAATTTTTAAAAATCAGAAATAAATATCCCTAATTTATGAGAGTTGGGTGGCTTAGCCAAGGGCTGGCTCCACAAACTAACAAATAATATCTAAGATTGTGCCATTTTAGAAAATGTGATAGTCCATGTACACCATGATAAAGAAAAACTGCATCTGACACTTGTTTAAAATGACAAGACAGATTTTATTCCAGCTACTGCAGTAGGAGAGAGTCACTTCTGTACAGAACTCAGCTAAACTCAAAGTTAAAAAGGTAAGGAGGACTTTATTCAAGAATATTGCAGTAGCGGTCAGGATTAATTCAATAGGGAAAAGAGATTCAATTCAACTCTGTTAAAACAAAAGAGCTTTTAAGTACTGGAGTTAGCTAGTAGCAAAGTACTGGAGGATGCTGGGGGGAGGATGGTCAACGTGATTGGCCATCAGTGTTTGCTAACTGTCACTAATCAAAGTTAGACTCCTATCCTCCCACAGAAATTGAGAAACAGGGACATTGTCTTTCTTGATTACATTTAAAAGGGATGGCTCCCAGACCCTTGAGGAAGATTCTATTCCTGGGCTGTAGAAGATTTACATCTCTATGGGGCAGAGAAAGAATTTGCAATTGCAAGTTGTTTTAGGTTAATGCTCTAAGAAAAGGAAGGTCAGGAGCCTTAGTCAGGAAGACGACTGTCTAAAATTTAGTCAAACTGAGGGGAACATTAAGACCATCTTGAGTAACCATACTTCCCCACTTGTGCAGTTTTTAAGCAATACAACCTATAAGCAGAAAGAATCTCAGAACAAGTACCTATTCTTATTCAGCATGGGAAATACTTGGTATGAGTGAGTGGGAGCATAAGATTATGTGATGATAACAAAGAGCCCCTTAAAGAAAGAGGAAATACTCTGCCTCTGTGGTTTCCAATTACACCCTCTCAGCTATTGCACCCAAAATAGAATCATGCTTGGTAATTATGGAAGAGACATCTTGGAAACAGGAGGTATTTACACTGAATGCCAACTCAGCAAACAATAGCACAGGAAAATTATTCCACCCCCTTGTGCTGACTTCCGCCCCAGAGTCTGACAGGCTGACTGCACACCTTCCTGCCCCCCAGCCTGGGAATCCCAAGGACTGCAGGGGGTCAGCAGCAAGCACACAATTCACTGCAGAACAAAGATAAAAAAACCATCAAATCAGGTAACAAAACAGGGGAAAGCTTGCAAGAAACCAAGTGCAACTAGCCCTGTAGGTCATCAGCTGCTCAGACTCTTGTGCAATAATTGCTGCAGTTAGAGTTTCCTCTAAAAACTCTCCAACGGAATAAATAAAGCACCGTATTTGGGATTGGCATGGAGATGCAAAACTGGTGTGGATGACATGCATTTAGTCTGCATTGCTGCTCCAGTCACCTAGAAAGTTCACTCAGATATGTTGCCTCCAAGTGGAGATGTGTCCCTCAGATGTACCGCCACGCCTCCCAGGACAGGCAGCCCCCACCCCTCAGCTTTAGCTCTTCTGTAGCTGCAGCTGTTTCCAGGCTTCCTGCTTTCCACTTGGAGAGAGCAAGTCTGTTCATTAGTCCCGGTGCTCTGAGCATCTGCTTATCAAGACTAATTATCTCCCTGACTCTGGTGAGAAAAGGCCGTGAGGACCAGGCTCCGTCCTCTCATCTTCCCGCTCCCTTTTCTTGGAAAACATGTACCTAATTTCTTTTCTTTTCTCCCCCTTTATTTTTTGCAGAGCTGCAGAGATTGATACGGCTGACGATGCAGCAATTTTAATGTCCTGGAAATTTTAATGAAGAGGAGAGGAGACAAGACTATTCATTACGGTGACTTCGGTTTCTGTAAAATCGAGGGTCTGTAATGCAGGGTTCTTTTCATTGCTTACATGACCACCAGTCCCAAAGCAGAGGTGGTATTCTTGAGTGTCTGTGTCTCCCTTGCCTCTCTGTGTGGCTTTCCTTCTCACCTCCTCTTCCTATTACAATAGACAGTTTTTGCCCTGCCTCTCTGCCTGCCCTCCACTCCTCCAGCTCTGGATGAAGCCCATTAACTCCTTTGACTCCTAGGTCATTCAGCAAGTTAATGATTGAGCCGCAGGGAACCCTGGTTGCCTCAAACCTCACCTCCACTGACAGCAGGGCACGTGGGGGGCATGCCTTGGCACACAATTCATCCTGCAATTCCAAAATGGAGAGTTCATCTTCATGCTTTACAACTTGCAAAGATTTTAAAGAGACTGCATCAGCATCTCCTAAAATCCCTTTTGCTTCACTGACACCTTTAAAAGATCATCTTCCCTGGATGCAAAATTACAGATGTCATTTTTAATGATCGATGTTATTTGTCATCACAGAGGATGATCTCTGGTGAGAATTACAAAGACGCCTTTATGAGACAGGGCCAGGAGCCCAGAATAAATCAGTGGATGGTTTTATGGCCACCCAAGTGACAGAGCTGAAATAATTGTGCGGAAAGTGACACCAGACTCTAAATAACACTCCCTTCCACGTTGCCTCTGACCTATGGCTCATTTGTTCGCGTTGCTTCAAACCAAATATGCCTTCAGTCCAGAGCATGGGAGAACACTCAGCGAACCATTATCTGATGGACAATGGCCTTCAGCCCCTGCTCTATCAGTAACCAGCTGTAGGACTTATTCCACACCAACAAACCTTTCTGAGTCTCAGTTTCCACAACTGTAAAGTGATCTCTATTTTAGTGCAAAGGTTCTGTGATGCTGTGGTATGTCCGTCACAAGAAACATCTTATGGTTCACTAACTACATCCTTCATTATCAGAATGAAGCTGACTGAACACCACACACTGAAAAGCTTCAATGTCAGAAACTATACAATAATACTCTCTGGAAAATATTACCCTGTGATCGGTTTAAACAACTATTCCCTGCCTAGTTAAGGAAGCCTGATAAACACTAATTACCCTCATTAAGTTAATTTGGTTTCCCAGACCTTCCCTGACATCCAGAAATCAAAGGCTAATACCCTAGCTAGAGTCTTTTTGGAGGCAACTCACAAATGAAGTTTCTGAGGGCCAACTACACATAGCAACCAAAAGAATAGTTTTGACTTTCCTTTTATATGATGAGAATATACAATTGGGTATGAGGAAGTGGGTCAGACCTGTCATAGCTCTGTGCAGGCCTGCGCATGACACTTGTCGGGCCTGGGACAAAGGTACAAATGAAGGTCTACTGACTATTATCATCAGTGTGTGTGCTCTTCAGGGCCCTTTAAAGCCTGTGGTTCACAGCTGGGGCCTCTCCGCACAGACCTAAAAGTTTCCTTGTGTCTGTGTGACCTGCATGGTCCTTGTTGAATCAAAGGGAGCTAGAGCCTCATTCTCAAGGAGTTGCTTCACTCATACCTTGCGTGGTAGGCTGGGCCTTCCAGTAAATAAAGAGATGTCAAGACAAGACTAAATGTACAAGGAATTTATTAGGGGAAATGCCTGGGAGAGAAAATGGGGAAAAATAAATAGAGGCCATGAGAACTTGCAGACGCCAGTGCAGGTCTGACTCCAAGGAAGGATCAAAGAAAGGAAGGAAGGTTGGTGGGAAGAGTTTTACACTACAGGGCAGTTCTAAGGAAAGTTGCGTGGCCATTGGGTCATGCTCAAGACAGTCTCCCATCGAAGCAGAACACTCTCTCACAGGAGTGCCCCTGCCTGAGCATCTCTATCACACTCAGTCATTGTCTGGGAGCAGTGCAGGAAGCATGGCACCGGTGTCAAGACTGTGATGGGTTTCAGAAAGCAGCACCTGGAGACGAAGCTCAACTTTGCCCCCTGCAGTCACAGACCTGGGGGGGGCGTCACCATAGCCTGTTTTGTTCTCATAAACCTCCTCTCTGGTACTAACTGCAGACGAAGCTATTTATCAGTATTGCCAAGCAAGCTATTGGTGGTGTGTGGCATCACTCTTTCAGCCTCCAAAAGTCAGCAGTGCCACCAAGTGGCAAATTGCCTGGGTTTCCAGAAGATGCCCTACCCTTGTTTAGGTTACAGAGCTGCCTATTAAAAGAATAAAATCTAAAGAGGGGATGCCATTGGCTGCATTTGTCAGTGCCCTCCTGTCCCACTCACCTCTCTGCACTGCAATGCTGTGGGTTGGGGGGCTCCTTTGGAGAAGACATGGGCTCCAAATCACAGTCTGCCCGCCCTTCCCACTGTCATATGTCACCTGTGCCTTTGTGAAAATAACAGCCCTAATGTGGGTATTGTAGGAGGTTTCTATTATTGCCAAAACGACTTATCACAAATTCAGTGGCTTAATATCTCACGGTTTCTGTGGTTCCTTGCATAGCATCTCACAAGGCCAAAATCAAGGTTATCAGACAAGCTGGGCTCTTAACTAGAGGACATGAGAAAGAACCCACTTCCAGCCTCATTTAGATTATTGGCCGAATGCACTCCCTTGCTAGCCGTCAGTTGGGGTTGCTTTTAGTTCCTAAAGGCCACTTGCACCCCTTAGCACATGGTCCCCACATCTTCAAAGTCAGCAGTTGTGCATCAAATCAAATCTCCTTCGTGCTTCAAACCTCTGACTTCCCTTCTACTGCTGGCTAGAGAAACTTCTCCACTTTTAAAGGGTTTGTGTAACGAGATTAGACCCAACCAGATAATCCAGGATAATCCCCCTTTCTTAGTCAATGAATTAGTATCTTCATTACCTCTTCAAAGTCTCTTTTGACAGATAACAAGGTGTTCGTGGGTGTGATATCTAGTCATATTCACAGTCATAGGCTTTAGGGCAGAAAATCTTTAGTGGGGGGGTGCAGTTTTAGAGTTCTACCTACAAAATAGTTACCTGGACCTAAACATTCTCCAAAATTATTCTCCTGTGATAAAAGCCTTACAAACATAACTCTTAAAAAAAAAAAAAAAAAAAGCTGAGAATATTTGACACTTGGAGGCCTATACACATGCCTGTCAAGGTGATGGATGGGGCTGCTCCAGGAAGCAGATGCCCAGAAGAGGACTGGAATCCCCACCAACTCCATCACTCAGCTGGACGGATCTAGAGGCATCAATAAAACCACTCCACAAGACACTCTGCTAAGCAGAGGAAAATGCAGGAGAAAGGATGTGGGATTATGCTTTCAAGATTGCAACTTTAGGGGAATTTAAAGGAGCCAGTCAATTTGATAAATAAGAAAAAATCATGACAATTCAGTAAACTGGAAAATAGTGCAGTGTCAGCATATCTCTACAGCACAGACACTAAAGAAAGATACTAAAGATGGAGCAAACTCAAATGCAATCTTTTATTTTACATAAATAAAAAGCAATCCACTGTCATAAAATAACTTTATGGATTTAAGAGCTACAGAGTGTGGGAAAATGTATCTAATAAAATAACAGATAAAATATAAGTGACGTATATTTTCTCTCAACTTGACAAAAGTGTTTTTAAGATTAAAAGCAGAGGAGGAAATCCGAAAGAAAGCATGACATTTTTACTACACACATTTAGAAACTTCTATACAGCTAAAAACCATAAAGAAAATTTAAAATATTCTTGTTTTGCATTTTCTTATTTATTTTCAGCTTAATTGAGAAGCTAATTTGGACAAGGTCTACCTTCCGATCTCTATCTCTACCATTTTCTGTATGTATCAGAATGCCTAATTAAAAAAAGAATCACCACTACCTATGCCGATGGTTCTGTTTTCACATCTATCTCCTTTTACTTTTAGGATACATTTTCTCGTAGGCCTCTTCTGTCCTTGAGAATAGGATTCCCACAGTCTAAATTTGGGTTGGGAGGAGGCGGCGGTTGGCTTAAGACTGAAGCTTAAGCCATGTACCCAGTTTTAAATGAGAGCCCTGGTTTGGGAAATGTGGGATTCAAGAACAATGAAACAGAAAAGCCTTACTTTGATTCTGTTGTTCCCACAGTAACCTCTAAAACCCAAAGAAGAATTTCAATTTTCCACAACTGGTAAACAATATATACAGTTGTGGATAAGAGATCTTTAAAAACGTATGCCCACCCTTAGTTTTGATACGTGTTTATCTTATTGGGTTTCACGATGCGGAAGTTTATTTTATTAAAGAGTCATTGATAATATCCCTCCAAGATGTTCTCAAGTGCACTAAGACCTAAGGCAGAGATTGTTGTGCGCTTTGTTGGTGGCTGCATGGCCAGTGCACACAACACTGTGCCTGACATATCACAGGTGTAAAGTAACTATCTGTGGCATGACTGAATTGTAGCCTCTGAATAAAAAGCTTTCAGAACCTTGGCAGTCAGCCACATGGCTACCCAGTACTTGATATTATCATCATATTATCTTCATCTTCAGCCATATTAAATCTTTTCGAATGTCTTTTAAAACTATTAGAACTATTCAGGAAGTTGTCTTTATTTCCCTTGATAGCCACCAAAATGAGCTAACACCCATTTTCCCTATCAGCATTGGTTCTGGGTTAGCAAACAATCTAGGTTATTCTGAATAATATGAATAGTACATACATAAATGTAACTTACTATGTCTATTCACAGTAATTCTTTTTTTCTGACCTTTCCTCACGATCACGGTAAAAGTGTAAGAATTACAGGGCCAAGCATTTAGCAAATAAGGTCACATAAACATCTAGAGAAGAATTTTGCTAGTTCCATGAATGACCACCTCTCAGATGGCTGTACTTCAGATACTCTCTTTGGAAGTTCCTTCCACTCTGTATGCTTGGGAGTATCTTCCGCCTCTTCAAGGCTTTGTCTCTGGATTTTGACTGGGCCCTATCCCCTATGCCACGCAGCGCCTTCCAACGCTGAAGACACTGCCATCTTTCTACGGCACTATCAGTCATATATTCACCCTCATATCTCATTTTTTTCCTCATGGCTCCTTCCCATCTTTCTTGGCCAGAGTTCTGATGTTCCCCACTCTTTGGAGGAATTGACTAGAAGCAATTCCCACTTCTCTAAATTATGCTCATTTAGCCCATTATCTGTGCTTAGCTCCCAAGGTCCAAAATTCTCTAAGTTTACTCTAATTCATTCATTCCCAAGTGCGTGTGTTTACCACCAGCATAGCAAACTTGGGATACATCAAGAAGAATCACCACTAAACATGCTGTCGATTTTGCACGTCATTGCAATTTCCTTGTAACATTGGGACAAATCCTCTCCCAGGGCATGCCTTCTGTTTCTCATCAAAATGAATGTTCTGTTGCAAACTCTTCTATCTTCAGACATGACTGAGATTCTTATCATAAAAGTCTCCATAGTCCCCACGGGGGGCGGGGAAGGGAAGGCTGGGAATAGATCTGGGGGGTGTCAAATTCCATAACGAAATCTCAGTTCAGATTTATCTGGGTCCCCTGCCATATGATTCAGTGTGCAGCATGGTATAATGAATACTATATATACATATATATATACACATACCTGTCTCTCTGGGTCTATGAACTTATCTATCATCTATCAGATCTATCACCTAATCTGTCATCCATCTATCTGCATCTATTTTCTCCTTATGAAGACTTGTCTTATTAGCTTTGTGTCACTACTGACCCAAAGCAATCTGAGCTAAATTGGAGATCTATGTTTGACACAAATTTTGTAAAAGTCTTGTCCAGGATTTCTTTAATTTTTTTTTTTTTTTTTTTCCACTGAGCTTCCCAATGTACTTAATCCAAACACCAAGAAAGAAAAAAATGGCCTTTAAGCCATTTAGAGCCTGAAATGCATTTTTCTTATTTAAAATACAAGGGTTTTGATGTATCTCAAGCTTTCTTATTTGATTTATTAATCTTTATATTAGGAATTCTTCTTCACGGAAGGATTATTTATATAAAATACTCATGACAAGAATATAGAGATTAATTTTATATATTTACATTCCTTAGTATAATAAGATAAAATTTCCATAGAGTGGATTTTTTTTTAAACTTTATTCTAGAGTATGACTCCACAAATTTGATTTATAGGGCAATTATGCAAAACTCTTTTTATTATCACTTTGGATTAAGAGTGCTCTAGGAAATAATCTAATAAAATGGTGATTAAGCCACAGCAACTCCTCCAAATGAGAGCATGAGAGCTCTGGTCTTTTTCATTCTTACACTATGCCCCATGCATAGAGTTTCAGTGAGGTCTGGAAAAATGTCTCTTGAGCACTAAATGGCTCTCCTGCTACTAAACATGCTTCTTCACAAGCACACACACAATGTCTAGTGGCTGCCTAGGCTTTGAAATCCATTCCAATCAGAGTCCTCATTTGATTCATTTGATGTCTGACTTTCAGAAACCGTCAAACATATGGACAATAGAGAATCCTACAGAATTCTCCTCTATTATTAATGTCAAATCATTGCAGAGGGGTTAGACAAATTTGCATGTATCTGGATGTCTGCAACTCAAGAGCTGTCTAGCTCAAGAAAGTGGGACTGAGATCTGCTTTTAAGCCAACTCAACTAGTCATCTTCAAATTGAGCTTTTTCCTCTGGAAGTTTCTGGGACAAATGGCTTGGTTGGCCCATGAACAGATCTTTGTGGAGGCCACATTACTCAGGACTTTATACATCTGAAACCTCCTTTTTGTTTGTGTATCTTTTAAAATAATTTTTAAATGTATGTACCCACTCATATATTTCAAGATGACTCAAAATGTTTTATTAAAATTTTATATAGTAGGAATGGATATATAATTTGAAACAATATTATATCAATCTTTAAAAAAAACTGTGACATAAAAATACTATAGTTTTTGAGGCCTGCTATTATTCATTTAAATATATATATAAACAAAATGTTTTAATAATCAACTATTTTACACTGCTCTTTTTTCTTCTTTCACATATTTTCTTTACACTTAGTCCACAGAAGTTTATTCCAACCTAATATATTTTGAGCTTGAAAGTCATCCTTGATCATCCTATCCTATTCCTTTGCAACAAAAACATGTATATAAACTTGGATTTAATATGTTAATTTGTATGACCCAAAAGTTCTAAATATTGTGATTTTCTTATGAATTGTTTCATCATTGAAGATTAGAACACATTTCATCAAATAACAGAAAAATACATTTAAAAATAATTATTTAACATAAAAGGAAAATTTTACTAGAAGAGCATCTCTTTATGAGGTGGATGGAGAGTTATAAAAAACTGATTACATGTATCTGTGGACAGATGTTAATTTTTAGTTGAATACCACATGGCTAAATATTAATTTTTATATATTTTTCATTATTATAAACTTTGAAAATCTTGTCAATATAAATTATTAGATAAGAATAGAAAGAAGTTCTATGCCAAATATCACATAGTGATCAATCATCAAAAATTATTTTTAATGATCTATATGCTGAGAGCTCAATTAAGCCCTGAATCAATTTTGTTAAAAATAAAACACTGAAACAACCTGCCTTGCAAAATAATTTGTTAATCATTAGAGTTACTCACTTTCTCAACACTAACAACAATATCTCTAATTATTCTTTTATGGCAGTTGAAAAAGAGGCCATAAGAAAGGAGAATTCATACCATGTCTTGACAGTAGGTACGTTCTCAGGCAGAACAGTTTTAGGAAAGAGACATATGGGATTTGAAATATTTGAATTTAAGTTACTTAAAGCTCTTCATGCCCACGAACCCAATGGCTGCCTACAACCACATTTAAAACTGCTGAAGTAGAGAACTGGCCTGAAAAGTTTTCTTGATTTCAGGCTTATAAACTCTGAATTAAGTGAGGCTGGAAAAATCCTCAGAGCCATGAGGACTGGCAAAATATTCTATTTAAGTTTTGGCTATTTACACTTCTCTAAAAAACTGTTGCCTTATATGTTCCTTGGACCAAGGGAACATGTTGATTCGTGACAGTGCACTTCTAAGAACCCAGCTCAGTCTTATGTGTACTGTCTGTAGGTCAACTAAAACTCTACAAAACTGCACTTTTGTTATCTAATTAAGGTCATTGGTACTAAATTCCACATTTGAGTTCCCCTTGCCTTAGAAGAGGTAGTGGGAGCAGAGTTGAAAAATAAAAGAGGAGACAGAGAGAGAGAAAGAGAGAGAGAGAATTGTTTTCTCTTAGCCAGTATAATTGTATCAAAATGCTGATGTTATTTCACAGACAAGTTCATGAGTTTTTATTCACTTTTTTAGATAGACTTTATATTTTATAGTAGTTTTAGGTTCACAGTTAAATTAAGTAAGAAGTACTTAATTGCTGACCCTGAACAACAAGGGTTTGAACTGCATGGGTCTACTTATATCCAGATTTTTTTCAGTAGTAAATACAGCAGAAGTACATGATCTGCAGTTGGTTGAACCCATGGTTGGGGAACCTTGGATAAGGGGGAAACACGGATAGGGAAGGCCACCTATAAAGTTATACACGGATTTTCCACTTTGCAGAGATTGGTGCCCCTAACCGCCACATTGCTCAAGGGTCAACTGCACAGAGATTTTCCATACCCATGCCCTCATAAATGCATAGCCTCAGGTATTATCAACATTCCCCCATCACAGTGTGACATTAGTTACAGTCGATGAACCCACACTGACACCCAAAGTTCCTATTCTGCATTAAGGTTTATTCTTGGCTTTGTACAGTCTATGGGTTTGAACACATATATGAGGACATGTATCCACCATAACAGTATCATAAAGAGTAGTTTCAGTGCCTTAAAAATCCTCTGTGCTCCACCTATTCACCCCTCCTGCCTCTCAAATCCTGGCAACTACTGCTCTTGTTACTGTCTTCCTTTTCCAGAATGTCATATATTTGGAATCATACTGTATGTAGCCTCTTCAGATTGGCTCTGTTCACTTTGTATTATGCTTTATGATTCCTCCACATCTTTTTATGGCTTACAGGCTCACTTCTTTTTAACACTGAATAGTATTCCATTATCTACATGTACCACAGTTTATCCATTCACCTACTGAAGGACATCATGGTTGCTTCCCAGTTTTGGCAATTATGAATAAAACTGCTGTAAATATCCACATGCAGGATTTTGTGTGGACATAAGTGTTCAACTCCTTTGGGTAATTACCAAGGAGCGTGATTGCTGGACTGTATGATAAGAATAAGTTTAGTTTTGTAAGAAACTTTCAAACTGTCTTACACATTGGCTCTAACAATTCTGCATTCCCAGCAGCAATATATCTGAGTTCCTATAGCTCTACATCCTTGCTAGCATTTGGTGTTGTCCATGTTCTAGATTTTTGAGGTTCTAATAGGTGTTAGTGGTATATCATTGTTGCTTTTGTTTGCATTTCCCTTGAGACATGTGATGTAGGGCAGCGGTCCACCGGTTTTGTGGAAGACAATTTTTCCACGGACGGGGCTGGGGGATGGTTCAGGTGATAATGCAAGCGATGGGGAGTGGCAGATGAAGCTTCACTTGCTTGTCAGCCACTCACCTCCTGCTGTGTGGCCCAGTTCCTAGGTCCATGGCCCAGGGGTTGGGGACCCCTGATGGAGAGCATCTTATTTCCCAACTTTAAATCTTCTTTAGTAAGATATCTGTTAAGGTCTTTGACTCACTTTTTAATAGGGGTTGTTTGTTTTTCTTTTGTGTGTTCTGGGTAACAGTCCTTTACCAGATGTGTCTCTTGCAAGTAATTTCTTCTAATCTGTGGCCTGTCTCTTCATTCTCTTGACAATGTCTTTTGCATAGCAGACTTCTTAAATTTTAATGAAGTCAAGCTTATCAATTATTTCTTTCATAGATCATGCCCCTACTGTTGTATCTAAAAAGTTATCGCCATACCTAATGTCATTCAGGTTTTCTTGTATGTTATCTTCTAGGAGTTTTATAGTTTTGTGTCTTACATTTAGGTCTGTGATCCATGTTGAGTTATATTTTGTGACTAATATAAGGTCTGTGTCTACATTTATTAACATGTGCATGTGGACATCTAGTTCTTCCAGCACTGTTTGCTGAAAAGACTACCTTTGCTCCATTGTACTACCTTTGCTCTTTTATTAAAGATCAGTTGACTACATTTCTAGGATTTCTATACTGTTCCATTGATCTATCCATCTGTTCTTTTGCCAGTATTATACTGGCTTGAATACTTCAACTTTAGAGTAAGCCTTGAAGTTGGCTAGTGTCAGCCCTCAACTTTGCTCTATACCTTAATATTGTGTTGGCTATTCTGTCTTTTTTGGCCTGTCTATATAAACTTTAGAATCAGTTTGTCAATATCTACAGAATAACTTGCTAGAATTTTGACTGGGATTGCATTGAATCTATAGATCAAGTTGGGAAGAACTGACATCTTGACAATACTGAGTCTTTTTATCCAGGAACAAGGACTATCACTCCATTTATTTAGTTTTTCTTTAATGTCTTTTATCAGAGTTTTATAGTTGTCCATCTTGTATATATTTAATTAGTTTTATACTTAAGTATTTTGTTTTGGAGGGTGCTAAAGTAAATGCTTGTGCTTTTAATTTCAAATTCCACTTGTTCATTGCTGGTATATAATAAAGCAATGGACTTTAGCATATTAACCTTGTACCCTGTAACCTTGCTATCATCACTTATTAGGGTTGGGTTTTTTTGTTGTTGTTTGTTTTGTCTTTTCTTTGGTTAATTCCTTCAGATTTTCTACATAGAAAACATATATAAACATGGTTGAATATATTGTTTCTATTATTATTTTGAGCAAACTATTCTCTGTTAGATCAATTAAGAATAAGAAAAATAAGAGATTTTATTTTACCTTCACCTTTCTTTATATAGATAATATTTCTAACTTATATAATTTTCCTTCTCTCTAAAATACGTCTTTGAAGATCTCTTATGAGGCAGCTCAACTGGCAACACATTACCTCAATTTTGGTTTGTCAGAAGAAGTCTTTATACTTTACTTTTGAAGGATAATTCTGCAGGGTAAAATATTCAAGGTTGGTGTTTTTTTCTCTCAAAACTTTAAATATTTCACTCCCCTCTCTTCTTGCTTGCATGGTTTCTAAGGACAATTTGGCTTTGCTACTTTGTAGGTAAGGTCTTTTTTTCTGGCTTCTTTCAGGAATTTTTGTTCTTTATCTTTGATAGTCTATGGTTCTAATATATGTCTAGGTGTAATTTTTTTTTTTTTTTTTTGCTTTTATCCTGCTTGTTATTCTTCAGGCTTCCTGGATCTGTGGTTTGGTTTCTGGCATTAGTCTGGGGAAATTCTCAGTCATTACTGTTTCTTACATATCTACTGTTCCCTTCTCTCTGTCTTCTTCTTTTGATATTCCCATCACATGTATGCTATACATTTTGTAGTTTTCCCACAGGTCTTGGATATTCTGGTCTGTTGGTGGTGGGCTTTTTCAGTCTTTGTTCTCTTTGCTTTTCAGTTTTGTAGATTTCTACTGAGATATTCTCAAGCTCAGAGATCCTTTCCTCAGCTGTGTCCTGTCTACTAATAGCTCATCAAAGGCATTCTTTATTTCTATACAGTGTTTTGACCTCTAGTGTATATATATGTATATATTTTGGTTCTTTCTTAGAATTTCCATCTCTCTACTTCCATTGTCTATTCTTAACATGCTGTCTACCTTAGCCATTAGAGCCCTTAGCATATTAATCATAGTTGTTTTAAAATCACAGTTGTTTTAAAATCCCAGTTGGATAATTCCAACATCACTGTCATATCTGAGTCTGGTTTGAATGTTTGCTCTGTCTCTTCAAACTGTGTTCTTTAACCTTTTAGTACGCCTTATAATTTTTTCTTGATAGCTGGACATGATGCATTGGGTAAAAGGAACTACTGTATATATGCCTTTAGTAATGTGGTGATAAGGTGTGGGGGAAGGGGCAACATTCTATAGTCCTATAATTAGGTCTCAGTCTTTTAGTGAGCCTATGACTCTGGACAATGAACCTCACAAGTGCTTCTCGGTTTCCCCACCTCCTACTCATGTAGGATAGAATAGGTTGAGTTGGCTGGAGTTGGGTATTTATTTTCCTCCACAGGGATGGCTAGAGACAGTTGGAGTTGTATATTTATATTCCCCGAGGTCATTTAAGCTCTGATAAAATTCCAGCAGGTTAGGCTCTGGTTAAATAGTTTCTCCTGAGGGTAGACCTTTTTAAGAAGAACAGAATGCTCTGGTGTATTTTAAAATGGTTCATTTTACCCTCCCTCTTCCAGAAACATAAGGGGATTTTTCTCTGCTATTTGCTGTGAGAATCTGCTAGAGCTCCAGGAAGTAAAATACAAAAATTTGCGTACCCCTCCACCGCCACCTCTCCACCATGACTGGGTCGCTCTGGAGTTTTTATCTCAGACTTGCCCACACTGAGCCTCCAGCAATTTGTCAATTATAGTTCAGGTTTCCCTATCTTGGCACCTGTTCCCATGGAAGTTTTTGCTCATGGGTTTCTGCTCTGGTAAATTGTGGTGCTCTGTATCTGCCTGTGTGTCTCTCCAATTTTGAGGGCAGTGGTTAGCCATGTTACCTCATTCTCTCACATAGCCAAGAAGAATTATTAAGTTTTCTGTTTGTTCAGCTTTCTATTTGTTAGGATAGGGTGGTGACTTCCAAGCTTCTTACATGCTGTACTGGAAATTGAAAGTCCTTTTAATTTTTTAATTCACTTTTAAGAAGAAAAAAAATCTGTGTCTAAGTTGTCTAATTATAGATAAAAAGGAAGAACTATATCTTATATTCAGGATAAATATAATACATGAATATATGACATGGAAATTCTAATTAGAAAACAAATTATGAAAATAAACATCATAGGGAATGGTACATCGGAGTTACTTCACAGACACAATTCTGTCCCTTGAAGGGTAGAGCAAAGACATCTAACTAGTGCTGCCTGTGCCATTTTGCCTCTAGCCACTGTTTCTTTATCAAGAAGGTTCATCTATAAAAGAAATCTAAAAGATACAAGTGAGTAATAAAAGCTCATGCTTGATACTGACAATCTCTTGCTCAGATTTATTATAAGAAGTGCTAGCAGGGCATAAGAAACTTGCAGATAATGCCAAGTGAAATGGACGATCTGTACACACTTTGACCAAACCTGTTTAAAGAGTGAATTGAATCCGGAGCCTGTGCTCCGCAACGGGAGAGGCCACAACAGTGAGAGGCCCACGTATCACAAAAAAAAAAAAAAAAAAGAAAGAAAGAAAGAAAAAAAAAAAAGAGTGAATTGAATTTGGCAGGATGGGGTATATATAATTGCTCTTCTGGGCACAGTCCATCTCACCTAATCATGCAGTTAATTCTAGAGCATTCCCTTAGCGATAATCAGTGCTGAGTATTCTAGAAATCCCAATCTCCCAAGTATAATTCAGGAAAACAAACAGGTACTTTTAGAGTTTCTTTAGTGTAAAATCTAGATCTAGATTTGCTTTTATAAACTCAGTGTTTTCACTTCACCAATACATAAGAGATACATTGCGGATACATTTATCCGAAGTTCAACGACTAGGTGTTTTATCCTTTATTTTCCTGCTTTATGATTTTGTAGTATTCCTTTTCTAGCAATACCAACATCCAGCATAGATGGACAAATCCAGATTTTATACCAGAAACACATTCAGCTAGGTATTTATTAGATACATTTAAAGTAAGGCATATTAGTTTTTTTCTTCTAACATAGTGAAATTAAGTCTATCAATTCCTTCACTGTCAGAATAGCATAGCAGATATATAGTGGAAGTAGGATTAAGTGAATCTGTTTCAAATGCTGCCTTTTTCTTTTCGTGTAATCTTGGACAAACTTCTCTCAGGCCCTCACTGTTAACCATAATTTTAGCCCCTGTGCTATTTACCTCATAGGATGATAATGATTTTCAAATCTTTGGAAAATAAGTCAAAGCCTTTGCATTTGATCCTGACCTTTTATTACTCTGTGAATTGATCCTAAAAATCAGTACTCAATCCCATCATTTTGTGGGTCATGAAGGAGGTGGCTTTTGACCGTGAGCAGCAATGGTTGCCCTTCTCTGTGTCACTGTATTCAACCTCACCCATTCTCTCTGCTCATTAGCTAATTAGCTACTTATATGCTGCTTCCACTCTCTCGTGTTGGGCACCTGCCTCTCATAGTTCTGTCATCCCCACATCATGGTAAGATGCTTGGCGCTAAGAAACCAGGTACACCAACTATTCTTCAATTTCCATCTGGGGATGGAATTTTTTTTCTTGCACGTTTCTCAGTGTTATTAGTGTTTCTCACATGCCGAAGGCCAGAAGGCCCATTAGGATGACTGCTTTGTTGTCACTCTAGAAAAGTAGTTCTTGACCTCAATGGAACTTTTTTTTTTTTTTTTTTGCGGTACGCGGGCCTCTCACTGCCGTGGCCTCTCCCGTTTCGGAGCACAGGCTCCGGACGCGCAGGCTCAGCAGCCATGGCTCACGGGCCCAGCCGCTCCCCAGCATGTGGGATCTTCCCAGACCGGGGCACGAACCCGTGTCCCCTGCATCGGCAGGTGGCCTCTCAACCACTGCACCACCAGGGAAGCCCTCAATGGAGCTTTAAAAAGTGCTGATGCCCCACTCTTAGATTCTGACTTCATTGGTCTGGAGTGTGGCTTAGACACTGTAATTTTGTAAAGCTCCCCAGGATAGTCTATGTACTTATGTACATTATGTACTTAATGTACTTATAAAGATTGAGAACCACTAATCTACAAGACTCTGGAAGGTCAGAGGAAGAGAGACACTGTGTTACTATTTCTGAAAGAAACTAATTATATTTTTTACATTTGCATAAAAAGTCCAGCTTTCAAGCACAGGAACTTACTGAAAGATGCCTATTGTTTTCCCCACAAACTGAAGTGGATGAAAACTATTTTGTCTTAGAAACTGTTCACCTGCTGATTTCTCTGTAATATACAGTAATTGATTATAACTGGTATATACAAGGCAGACTAATATGTTATATTTTGGCCTACTGGGGCTTTTGAAATCCCTAGAGAAAGAGAAACACTATATGTGAGAGAGTTGTTTCCTATGCTACTGAACATTTTAAATAACTTTTTGGAAACTAAGATAGGATGTGCTATAACACATATATATGTGTTAATAATGATATGAAATAGTAATAGTCTTTGCTAATGTTTTTTGGATATGATCAAGGGCTGAGGAGCTTTGTGAAGAGATTTTAATTTAATAGATTTTACAGTAGTTTTCATTCATGGGCTAAATATATCCACTTCCTCATTGGTGTGTATGCAACATTATGATGTCCTTAAACAACAGATGTAAGTGCATATGGGGCATGAGGCTGATGAAACGATGAACTTGAGGAATGACAATATTATATGATGAGTCTGAGACCTATCTGGGCCTAGATGCCCTTCCTGTGTTAAGAAAAAAAAAAATTCTAAAATGGGAGATTTTAGATTTTCTACTTTCTCAGAGAGATTCAAAGAGCAGACATGTGTCATGTGGGAACATTGATTAAGCTATCAATACCAATTGTGACATCAGAGTATTTGGTTTTCATCTAGCAGAACCCTGGAATGTGAGGGAATAGGGCATAGTAGGGAGATATTTGGATTGGGAGTTTGGATGTAAGAAAGGTTCAGAATATGGGACATACTTCAAAGACAGTACCAGATGGTACCTGACAGCAGTCGGTAGGGTGGGTAGGAGTGGGGAGTATGTCAAGGAGGATGGGCAGGAACTCAGGGATCTGAGCAATTCAATCTCAGAATAAGAGATGGGGGTACAGAGTTGAAGAGAAGGAAAGGGAAGAATAACCTTCTACTTTATGTTGAAGGGGAGGGGGGAAAAAGAATGTAAAAGCTCACTGTCTAATAATAGTTCCTGATACCCATTAATGCCTGTAAGTGTAAGAATTTTATGACAGAGGGAGAGAGAGAGAGAGAGAGAGAGAGAGAGAGAGAGAGAGAGAGAGAGAGAGAGAGAATACAAATGGAGACACTTCCCAGGAATAGTTGACTTGGGGTTAAGGAAAAAATTATACTTCCCCTCAGTCCAAAAGTGACTTTTCCTCTCTTTGAATCAACTCTAGCCCCTCCCTGCCTGCTTATCAATTCTTATCTTACTGTCTATTCTAGATGGTACTTTATCCCAGCTCTAAAGCATGCTCTCCTTGAGAGCAGTGGCATCTCATTCATCTTTTGTTTCCCTGGTTTTACATAGTCCCTGACATATAAAAGGCTTTCTGTAAATACTGACATTAAGTGAACTGAAAGTACCCTATCTGCACCTTGATCTCCTGGTTTTCCAAGCTGAGTAAAATTAGGCAAAATCACTGTTTCCCTATAAAAGCACGGACTGCGGGAGAGCCTCAAGCAAAGCACTATCATTCCACAAAGAGCCACCCTTTTGGTTATCAACTGCATTTGCATCTGTTAATTCAAGATGGTCTAGTTAAAGTAGCAAATATGTTTGACAGCATAGTCAAGTAATAGCCATAAATAATCATTTTGCTTCCTGTCATATTGATAGAAAAGGAGAACGCATTTTTTTTCCTGAGATAAAATGTTTGATCTCAGTGTCAATGGTTTCATGTATTAAAAATCTCAACATTAGTCCTGAAAAAGAGCATCATTGAATCTATTAGTAATCTGGACCACAGGAGAACTTGCAAGTTGCTGCTAAATACATGGCATGTATTCATAATTATAATCAGCTAAATTGCTTAAATGAGCGATACTGTTTAAATTAGGAAATTAAAAATTTGAATTATTTTTTTCTGCAAATTTGCTACTGCTTCCTGAGGAAGCTAAAGTCTTATTGGATGCCAAAATTCTTCATAGCCACTGATTGTATGCTGTTTAATAAAATCCATCTATAATTTGCCTATTTGCTTCTAATAAAATATTAATGCAGTCAAACCTAAAATGTTTTCTCTTTATTTCTTGTCCTGGGTCAGGCTGTAAAGTTCTTTTATTAAAATGAGTCAAGCTGTTTAACTGCCTATATGTAAGTTTGGAAATCTCATCCTAAAATGGTCAGGAGATGTTTTTGGATTGGGACTTCCTCATCCATATGATCTACAACAAAGTATTTATTGTTGATATACTTTCATGTTCTAGCACATTTGTACTAGGCAAGAATGTAGATAAGGGGTATAGAATAGTCTCTGACATTTACAGCAGGGAGACAATAACCTACAAAAAATAATAATACGAAACAACAGGGCTTCCCTGGTGGCGCAGTGGTTGAGAGTCCGCCTGCCGATGCAGGGGACACGGGTTCGTGCCGCGGTCCGGGAAGATCCCACATGCCGCAGAGCGGCTGGGCCCGTGAGCCGTGGCCGCTGAGCCTGCGCGTCCGGAGCCTGTGCTCCGCAACGGAAGAGGCCACAACAGTGAGAGGCCCGCGTACCGCAAAAAAAAAAAACAAAAAAAAAACCGAAACAACATACTCTCAAAAGAGTACTACAGTCCATCATTTCTAAAGAGGAGTGGTTTTCACTGAGAGTCTGAGGTAGTGCCAGAGTACACAGGGTTGGAGAGCAGGGTAAATGATGAAAGGCAATAGTATGTAAACTCTTCTCCCCTTCAAGTAACTCTGATCCTGCCCCTTACTCAAAAGTAGAGAGCCACTGGAAAAACAGTTTAATAAGAGGGAAATCTCATTTATGTTGAAAAGACCAAGTATCAAATTAGAGAATTTGGTTGTACTTGAGCTGAAATTCTTAAGACTAGAAATCAGACAGATGGAAAACTAAAGCACAGGGCATTCTAGCTGCAGAAAAAAAGGAAAACAAAAAACAAAACAACAACACTAACAAAACCAAGAAGAAACTTTTGGGTATGGTAACGATCTGGAATAAATGGGCAGGGGCAGGTAAATAAAAATGATGAAAAGTAGTCTGGCACACGTGGATGTACAGTATTTTTGATATTCAAAGATAAGAAGAGGTTTTGTCTCAAAAATAATGTGTTTTGCCTCCCATGGAGGCCTAGGTGGTAATTGTGGAGCTTTGATTCTCAGACATCACAGAGATTAGACAGGATCTAGGACTTCTTTTCTTGAATGTGGCTGGAGCAATCCTAAACTTCCTCGATGGTCATCAGAGATTCCACAGTTAGTATCAAGAGAAGCCCAAAACTCATTTTATACTCTGTCCCACCATGTGTGATAACTAATTGAGGTGCTGGCTTCACCATCTGGGCAGCAAACAGATCTCAGCAGTTAAAACAGCTCCTCACTCCATTCAAACAAACAGTCTAATCAAATCTGATGCATACCAATGTCTTACCAAACATCTTTTTGGTTTAAGCCTCATTTGTCAAATCAAAATAGAACAATCACAATAACTGAGTGAAGAAAACTGAGTGCACTGATTGTTGGGCAAAAAAGAGCTACATCACTTAAGAAATAAGTTTTGTGGGTCTCCCTGAGCAGAAATGTAAAAGTCTAGCTTAGGGTTTCTCAACAGTGATGCTATTGACTTTTTGGATAAGATAATTTTTTGTCGTGTGTGTGTGTGTGTGTGTGTGTGTGTGTGTGTGCGTGTGTGTGTGTGTGTATGTGTAAGTGGTGTCCTACATACTGTAGGATGCTGAGCAGTACCTCTGGCTTCTACCCACTAAATGTGTTACCCCATGCTCACTAGGACGTGACAATCAAAACTGTCTCCTGACATTTGCAAAGGTTCACTCATGGGTAAAATCACCCCGGTTGACAATCACTGGGCAAGATAAAGGAAAGCGAGAACACCAATCTGGGCGATATTCTAAGTTTAAATCTTTGGTTGACTCATGAAGCAGATTGTAAACATTTTTCTACAAATGTTCTTTATATGATTTCAGTCTCAAAAGGGAGGGTACAGTTCTCAAAGAGGTCCAGGATGAGATGAATAAGGCTCTAACAGCCATTTGGAAGTGCATGATAGAGGCTTGAAAGATTTTTTTCTTTAACAGCTCACTTTATGGACTCCTATTGTCCTTAAAAACACAGAAGAGGTCAGCAATGGGCTATGTGTTAATAGCTTCCAGGTCTTCACCACCGTGTACATTATTTGAGCAGATGTTCTATGAAGTGGATTTAGATGAATGTTCTGGTATGCAGTCTGAGCAGAGCAGAAGCGGTTAATTTTCCTTTTGTTGAAGAATGAGTTTTTTGTGCCATCTGACAAGAAAGCAGTTATGCAGCATCATTTAAGACTCTGGAGACCCGACATCTGAAAATGTGAGATGAATAAGAATAACTGCAGTCATATAAGATGGGACTAAGAATACACTTCGGAGCCGGCACTGATGATTCCCTGATTTTTACAAGGAGAACAGATCCCAGAGACCTCCAGTGTCTGTATTTAATAACCAAGTTGCTCTTTCCTTTAATTTGCATATGGATTATTCAACTATCTCTATAGTATTACGCCATGTGCAGCAGGAAATGTTAGCCCTAGCATATACTTTTCCTTGGCACACTAGCAGGAAAACAGAGCTGGTCTATTATCCAGGAGCCAATGTACTCAGTTTGGTTTGTTCTGTTTTCAGGGCTTATGCAGTGGTATTTATCACAAGCCAATATTCGAGTAACTTTTGGATTGATGTCTTTCCTTTACTATCCTGCATTTCCTCATTCATATGTAACAACAACATCTTGATGAGATAAGGAAATATGGTATAAAAGTTAATATAATATGCAAAACCAACATTATGAGTTTCTCCACTGTTTGAAATGATGTCCTGATAAATCTCAACATTATAAAAGGATTTCTGGATGTGTCTGGTTTAAGTGAAGTCTTTTCATGAAAGGTGAAATGGCTTAGTGTAAGATATCATCTGAAAATCAGATTTAATCCCATCCTATTCTCAAATACTGATACAAATTTGCATGTGCAATATATTTGCATATCACCATAGGCACTGTGGAAACCGTTAAAACTAGTTGATCATAGCTTCCTCCCTTCTTGTTAATATATAATAACAGTGTTTAACTTCCCTCCTCGTCTCCTGCACCGAGTCACCCATCCTGGCCAGCCTAAAATAATAACTACATCTAACAGCTATCTTCTCTCAAACTTTCATCTCTGTCTTACCTTCCTCCTTTTCCAGACATGTTACCATAATCTAAATTCCGTTCAGCCTAAGATTTCTTTCTCCATCATGCAGCAACTTCCCCTACATCTTCTGTCTCTTCCTTATGTGGCCTGTCACTGGACATGAACAGACACTTGGCTTTCTCCCTTGAGAACATTTCCCACTGGGACTCTGATGCAAAGAATCCCGTTCACTTCTTTGCACTAATAAAGAATTTTATTGCTGCCCATCTAAATTTCCAGTTTTGCTACTAGTTCACTTACACCATGCTTTCCACATTCTTGTTTTAATCACACCCAAACTTCAATGAATAAATCTATTTTAACAACAATTTGTATGAAAAGAAAAAATGTTCTAACAGCTTTTTTTATTACAAATTTAATAGCAGCAGCAACATGGGATCACTACCTCCATGAAGCTAATTTGTTTGGAGACTGCAAAAATAGACGTACGGTGTAGAGAAATGGGGAGATTTTAGCTCCCAATTTATGTTGAATTTCAATGTCTGAAGTTGCTAAAGCCCTGGCAACCACATTTTAAGGAACAGATGTCAAAACCTCAAGACTATAGAGAGGAGGAGAACCAGAATGGTGGTTATATCTAGAAAGTATGTCAAATAAGAAAGATGTTGTATTCAAGGGTTATGCTTTTTCTATTTAGTTATATTTCTATCTGTAAAGTTTAGATATGCATTTCTCTGCATGTAAGTAGGAAAGAGAACTGTGAACAGTTAGGAAAAAAGAAGAAACTGTATCAAGGGCAGGAAGGAATTGGAAGGTGGCTGAGAATAATAACCAGGTAGAAAAAGGGTCCAACAAGGAGCTCCAGTGTGATGGCTCAACGACATGCAATAAGAGGAGAGTTTACTGCACAGATACATAACTGTTTTTAAAGAGAACAGCTGTACAGGACGATTTACTGCCCTGCCAATCAGATGGGCCTGCCACATCTGTGAACTGAGAGAGTGGTACCACCGACACCACACCTCTGCTGCCCGCCCCGCTCTCGGGGGGCGGGGGTTGCCTACCACCCGCACAGGGTGCAGCCAAACGTATGAGCTCCAGGTTGATGTGGGGAAGGGGCCACCAGGCTGGCCTCACCATATCCAGGCCACATCTGAGCTGTGGCTGTAAAGCTGTAAGACCCTTCTGAAAGGTTCTCCTCTTCTGAAAGATAGAGCTTCTGGATGACTGTGCTAGCGGCAATGCATTGCTCATAAGTCACACTGACTAAGTGGCGACATTCTTTGGACAGGCTTAATAGATTCAGGAGGAATTTGGGGAGGTACCAAAAACGAAGTTGGAAGTGGAGAGAAAAGTGAACAAAAGGAAAGTCCTCCTAAATTTTGTGCTAATCACTGAAGCTTTATGGTTGTTTATGACTTACTTAAAATTATAGGTTATGGTAAAAATCAAGGATTTTCAATAGAAAAGCTGAAATTAGCTGTGTTCAGCTATGAAAATAGAAGACATTAATAGCCATCCTCAAAACTAAAGGTCTGTCAAAAAGAAGTGAGATTAGATCATCTTTAGACCCATTCAAGGGATTTCCCTGCTCTGGGTCATGTGATTTAGGAGGCCCTACATATCACATACACACAAAATAAATGTATTAGAGAATACTCAGGCACCCCTGTCACTCAGAATCTGGCATGCAGGGCTGGCACAGCTCAAACCATAACCCAAACATTTGTTTTGTAACTAATTCTTTCAGGCCTCTAGGAAATTCTTCACCATATTCTTGCCCTATATCTTCAAAACAAAAGGCAACTGTGGCTGAAGGTTTTGGAGGTTTAGATTGTGCTACTAACCCCTTTGTAGGTCACTACTTTAAACTAAAAAGAGACTTTCAGCTGTGGACACACTTGGGTAAAAGCAGAAAAACATTTAACCGGTGAGTCCTCCTTCTTCAACAGCAAGAATGTGATAACGTTTTACAGAATGAAGTACCTTTGGCTGGTTGTGCTAAGCATTTTTTTTTGTTGTGTTGTTTTGTTTTTTTGCTTGCTTCTTTCTCCAATCTGTGGTTCTAGAGATAATCTTCAAAATAAAACAACTAGATTTACTTTACACAAGATATGAGATGCAATAGAAAAAAAAAAGTGAAACAAGAGTGATCTGCAAATAAAGAGTGAATCATGGTCTTTGGCAGAAACTAAACTTAAGTTTAAATTTGCACTATTCGCATTATTTGGTATAAATCCTCATTTACTTTTAATAATATCATTAAAAGTTTAGCAAAAAGTAAGTTAACAGACTGAATGGAAAAAAATGCAACATGCGTGATGTTCCAATAAAAAGTAAGATAATTAGAACAAGGAAATGAACAGCATACCCATGACTATAAGATTAATGTACGAATAATCTCAACACTGATTTCTATAGAGAATAATATTTTCTGGCAATTATAGATCAAAGTACATGCAGAGAAACTAGAACAACTTGGGCACCATACTGCTATTTTCATTTTCTTTATAATATCTTAGTATTGAAATTTTGAAAGAAGAATGCAAGCAATAATCTATGAAACTATATGCTGCTTTAAGGATGGTAAAAATGGCAATCTGTGATAGCAGTTTATGAGATGAACTTTAAATGCTTTGCAATATTTTCCATGATGATGATACTTTACTATTTGCTGCCCCATTACAATGTTTGAGCATATTATTTAAAATCTATAATTCCTTTTTTAAACTAACTTTCAATTTAAGAATTTTATTCACAATTCCAGTGACTACTGTCTCAGTAGGCTGAAATTTTCCTTATTGGATTATAAAATAACTAAGAACTATAATAACTCAATAAGAGCCTTTGGAGGCTGAGGGCAGTGGGAGGGGTTTATCTAAAAAAGGGGCATGAAGAAACTTCTTAGAGTGATGGAAATATCAAATAACTTAATTGTCTTGGTGGTTTCATGACCTTCTACGTTTGTCAAACTCATCAAGCATACACTTAAAAAGTGTACCACTTTTTGCAAAGTATACCTCAATAAAATCGACTTTAAAAAAGATTGCAACATCTGTTCTTTGAGCTCTAATACAAAATCATAATACACCTTTATTTCAATAAATGATCTAAAGACCATTTGAACATTTTTAAAGTTGTCTAATGTGGTATTACTGTCAAGAAAAAAAATATGTTAAAATTGTGATTATAAGAACAGTTGATGTTGATGTTGATAAAATGAAGGTTACGACTCCATAGGATAAACATTATAATTTACGAATTATATCCACCTTAATTTATTAATCATCCAAACACCACTGAATCATCAATAATTAGATATCCAGAGAAACATAATGAAATTAAGTTTACTTATAGTTTACATTTTGCTGTCTTTCAGTCCACTAAAAATGGTATCTTAATACATAAATTTCCATTTTCTATTATGTAGACATATTTTTTATAACAGGAAAATAGAAAATATTTTATGTATCAATTTTGCTAGTTTGACTGTAGCTTTTAGACAAAGGGCATGTGATCCTCCATGTGATGTCATGCCACAGGTCTCACAAAAATGTTAGAGGTGGCTCTGAGTCTATTTATTAATGAAATTATTTATCTTAATATAATCTATGAGGCTATTTATTCGTGAAATAATTTCAGTTCCAACATAAAAAAGAACATGTTAGCCATTAGTGCTGCCCCAAACCAGAAAGGACAAACTCTTTAGGCTGATATGCCCTGTAACTAGAAGGGCTGAAGTCCAGATTGAACAGCTGTCAGAGGAAGATGCTTTAGAGGAGATTTCTTGCATTAGAATAAGGTTGATAAATGACACAGAATATCTCAAACACCAACTACCTTCTGAATGCATTAATATTTGCTAGTTATTGATTTCTAGATACTGTGGTAAGGACTTCTTAGATATTATTTTAAGTTTTACAAATTTTAAGGTAAGTACAATGTTCTCTGTTTTATAGATAAGGAAGCCCAGCCTGAGAGAAATTATGTTCCCAAGATTAGCCTGCCAGAATATTCAGAGTCTGTATTTTATTTCTGGTCTATCAGCTGCTATATATTATTTATTACATAATACTGTCTTTCATTTATTTCCCATTTTTAAAAGGATGTTTCCTCTAGAAGACATCATAGCATACTGTCAATGCCTTACCATATTCTCTGAGTGCTTACCTATTCCCTACATGCCAGCCCACCTTCTAGCACATCTTCCAACATCTAGTACCTGCGACTTGTTGCCAGAGGACTTTCTTTGACCCAGGAGTTAGCTCTGCCTACATGGGTGGCAGGTTAGAATTACCAGGGAACTAAAGTTCCCTGGGAACAGCCTCCTGACCAAGGACTGATGGGTATTATACGGTAAAGACCCTATCTCTTTACATCTCAGTTGGGAAAACTCTGAGGTATGTGCCTCCAGTGTTTCCCAGCAGAATCGAGCATCCATCAGTTTACCTGGAAAATGATACCTTAGTTTATCTTATATAATAAAATATATAAAGTGTATTATAAATATATAAATTGATGCCTTTATATAAAAGGATATTAACTGGCTAATTTGTATCATACAGTTCCCAGTTAGAAACCTATGTAAAGCTGCAGTGCTTCAAGTTATTAATGTCCTATCACCAGTCCACAGTGTTCAGGAATATACAATGTAAAATCGCCAATGACTCAGGTTAAAATTCACCAGGAAAATATTTTATCTTAAAGAAATGACTGGTAGCCTAACTAAAAACTTCTTGAAAATACAAATTTGGCTATAATTGAAAAATAGGTCATTAATTAAAAATTTTAAGCCATAGTTTGAAATATAATTGAATGATAGTCATTCTCCTATATTATAGGTACTGTAGTACAGGTATGAAGTATTTTAAGATTTTTATTTCTTGTGTGCATAAAATTATTTACTTTTCAAATCTTCAGTACTAACTGCATGCTTATCAATAATCCCTACATTTCAGAATAAATGAAATAGCTTAAAGTGTCTAGTGTAGAGCTTGGTACAAGTTAGTGTTGAACAATCATTACTTTCCTTCTCCCATTTCTGTTGATTATTTTTATTGTCAGTAAATAAAATTTAAAAACGAGAGATACAGTTAGAAAATGAGATTATGTAATGAAACTTGTTGGAATCAAATTATCTTTATATGCTCAAGGATTTCAAGAAAAGACATACTGAAAGAATTAGAGGATTGTTTCCCTGGACCCAGTGATTTCTCACTTTCCTAAAGGAGAAGATGCATGGCTCGTAAGTCTCAGGAGGTCTAGACAATGGCATAGAGACCCAGGTGGCCCAAGTAATAGAAATAGAAATAGCAATAGAAAAAAAAGTAAAACAAGAGTATCCAGATGGATATGTTGGGAGGTCCAGATGTTCTGATCCTTCAATTCTCAGTGCTCAGCAACACACCTCCATGCTGAAAAATGATGTGTCTCTAAACTAGATATTTATTTTCCATTAGCTATTTTAAAACTACATATTTATTTACCATTAGATATTTTTAATGTATCCTTTTAATTGTACATTTATCCTTTTCTATAAGCATGTTTGGAGCACTCACCTTAGGGTTTAGCCCCATGTCTTGCATGAGACCTATACTCTGTGTTTGGGAACACTAATTCTGTGGTATGTTAATAGAATCATGAGAAACCCCATAAGTTTGGAAATGCTGTGATAAACAAATTCAGTCCGTCTGTTATTTAGTAATGGTAATGTGTTGAGAGGAAGACAGGAAACATCAGCAAAAGAGGAGGGAGAACAAAAAAGAGGGAAAAGGAAAACAACATAGACCAATATTAAATAAGAATCTCATAAGACTTGTGGCCCACATATCATACATACATATATTGGGAAAACTATACTACTTCTTGAACATAAGCTTTAGGGTAATGTGGTAATTATCTTGGTTTCCGACTTTTTATTAATGAAGAAAGTGGAAGAGTAAAAAGAAAAGTACTCTCCCTGTTGAGTATACTTCAGGAAGAAATAACTAACAAAATTGCAGGTTGTATCTCTATGCCCTCAAAATCCTCCAGAACTGACTTGGAAGGCCCAATCAGAACATGGTTACCTTGATAAACAGTAGAGTGGGGAAATGGTGTGACGATAAGGAGATACTACAGTAGAAGTGTTTTGTAAAATTTAAACATCAGGCAAATATTAAGGGGTGATTATGAAATATTGGGAATAAGAACAATAATATATCTTTAAATTAAAAGGAGAATAATTCGTAAAAAATAATCATAGAACTACCTAGGGAAAAAAAATCTCACTACATAACGTGGCATTTACCCTAAGAAATTTATACTTTTTAAGACATTTGAAGGATTTGAATGTTAATTGTTCTAGTGAATGTTTCATGTAATGAATATTCATGTTTAAGCAACTTTGGAAAGGAAATATAGGTGATAAAATCAGGCAGGGTACCATTTATTCTACCCCACATAATTCTATGCTACATGATTAGAAGGAATTAGAAATGCATGAACTTTTCTTATTCCTGTTGGTAGGAAAACCTCAATCACTTTTCTACAGGGTGAATACTTTTATACATCCTGGCTCCAGAGCAGGTTAAACATCTTACATTGGGGGAACATTATGCTGCTCTAAAGAAAATGAATTTCCCCATCTAATACTCCTTTCTTTCAGCTTTTAAAGTTTATAGAAGTAAGCTATCCAGAGTATCTCAAAGGAAATTACTTATGGCGGTTATTTTGCTTCTAGTTGTCACTCTATGAATATTGCTATAATTGAATTAAAGCAGTAACTATTTAAAAAACACTCTGACCTGATTTCAAAAAAGTAACACAAATGTTGATACCTGCAAGAAATCAAAGTACTACATAGGAATTGTGAAAAAGTAGAAGGAAGTGCTGCTTCTTCTAAGTCTTTGCTAATTCTTTAGTATCACTAATTGGTGTTAACCTATTCCTTCTCTGTAATGTTGAGTATTTAACCCTTAGAATCTATTCCTCCACTCCAATCTCTCTCTCTCTCTCTCTCTCTCTCTCTCTCTCTCACACACACACACACACACACACACACACACACACACCCCTGAAACTTTTCACAAAGTGAGAAAAAGAAAATATACCTTCACCAAGAGAGCAAGAGAAAGTCTAGAAGTTTAACAAGGTAATTTTTTTTGAAACATTAAACATTCAAAAGGCTAAAAAGTTTATTTCCACAGAAAATGATTTCGAACATAGTATATGTGAATGAAACCGATGAATGAAGTTGGTTGAGTGTTTTCTCTGAATTTTGTAAAAAATCTGCCTATTAGTATTTAGTATAGAGGTGAAGACTAAGAAACCGAGATAGCATCTGAAAAAGAACAGTAGGGCTGATCAATAAGAAGAAGAAAAAAAAAAAAAAAATACAAGCACACGAGAAGGGCACTGGCCAGACTGAATTGACTTTTCTTCTCTAAATCTGATAGAGTAGAGCAATAAAATAAACTACTCTTTCAGTTATTATTACGCCCATCACCACCACTACTAACTTCTGTTAATGTAAACAGAATAAAATGAAATCTCAGCACTAAATGATGATTCTTCTTATTGTAATTATTATAATTAAAACAAGGAAGCACTCTATACACTGAGTACATCACATAATTTATCATTTAGGCTCTACAACAACTCTGTTAGGCAGCCTTCCTACCTGTTCTCAAGTCATGAGAAACCTGAGGTAACTTGAGATTCCTAGTCTCTCAAGATTCCTAGTCTCTCATTTTGTAAGATTAAAGATGTTTGTTTATTTGCTTGTTTGTGGCTGTGCATTCAATGAATCCATTTGATAAGTAGGAGAAAATTTATGTTCCTCAATGATTTTTTATGGCTGTGAGACTCAAAATAAAGTTGACAGAAATGAGAAAGTACAAAATAGTAATAGTAATAAACACATACAATAGATTTACATATTTATTATTCACAACTACCCTTTGAGGTATGCACTATGTATGTCTTCTTCACTTTACTGAAGGGAAAGCTGAGGCAGAAAATTAAGCCTAGAAATCAAGAAAGATTAGGGAGATTTAAAAGAAATTAGTGAACTATTTGAAGCTTTCAGAAATAGATATTTAACCTATCAAATTGGCTTCTTCAAGTGACAGACAACTTCAGGAACATGTAAAATTCTGGAAAGCATTCTTATCAGATTTTCCCAGAATTGGAAGAATATCTCCTGCGACGGCACTCCTAGGTTCCACATTAAGGCCTTTGGCTTCAGATAGCTAGCAGTGGAGGTGTTACATGCTGCCCTGTAAACACAGCTATTAAATTCTCTGACTTTGCTTATGAAGGTGACTGCTACACGGTCAAAGGTCACATGGGATCAAAATCATTACTTTGCCTAAGATGAAATATTCTTCTTTCTGGTTATTTTTCACTGGGCCCATTTCTCAGGGATGGAGTATTTACCATAGCTGTAGGAACAGGGGGATTTAGAATAAGGGTGTTTCACTTTATTCTCTGTTACTTAGAGGATGATGTCAGAGCAATAGTCTATAATGAAAACTAAAACAGATGGTCTATTCCACTCGGCCTACATGTGTTCATATTCTACAGAACTATACCAAAGCAACATATGACACTGTCACGTCCTCACATTTTTTCTTTAACTTCTCAATTTCACCATTGCACATTCTTACCAGAAGAAAAACAGGTAGAGTGCTATCATAGAAAAGAATAGAGGAGTTAATTTAAAATATAAAGAAGCAGTAATAATGCCAAAAGCTGAAGAAATTAAAAACTGGCAAATGTTCATTAAACTTTAGTATGATATCATTAGTGATTTTGAAGACTACAAAAGCAATGAATCCAAAGACTGAGAAGAAAACAAGAGATGAAGATATAAAGGTAGATAATAAGTGTATATTCATTAAAATAATTTTGACGAGGGTGAGGGGTGAAATAGGGCCCTAGCTACAAAGGGTAATAAGATTGAGTGTAGTGTTTCTTGTTTGTTTTTTTTTAATGTGGGGAGAGATTTGAGCATAGAAGGCACAGAAGCTTCAGAGAAAAGAGACCGATGGAGACAGAGAAAGGAGAGTGTTGGTGCTGTGATCCATAACAGAGGCACAAGGTAAGTCTGGATGGAAGGAGGGGCATTATTTCCAAGAAAACCAAAAGGAAGCAAAGAAAGGCTGATTGGGCAGAAATGTACACGGATTCTCGTGAAGTGAGAGTAATATAAATTATCAATTGAAGGGAAAGGTTTCTAAGGAAACATGAGCATACAACTAAGGCTGGACACAACGAATGTGCAGTGGCTTTAGAACAAACAATTGATCTTTTCCTCCAGGGTTTAGCAATGTGGGTGCCAGGACTGGAGAGATGAACGATTGGATTTATACAAGGCTGTTACTTTTCTGGACCCAAGAGGGTAAGTAATTTTCGGTAGTGAACTCTGAACTCACACCTTGCACCCATATAATTTAACAAGCCAGAATCGCAGAGTGGTTACTCGCATGGGCACTATAGGCAGAACGCTTGGTTTCAAGCCTTGCCTGATGCTTTCCAGCTGTGTAATAGAGGGTCAGTTTCTAAACTGTTCAATTTTAATATCTTTAAAATGGAAATAAAAGTAATTGTACAAACCTCACAGAGATTCACTGAGCTAATACCGAAAACAGTGCCTGCCTGCACACAAAGCGCTCTATAAATGTTGGTGCTAATTAGTCTCTTTGACAGTCTCTTCCTCAAATTCAATGCACTCTCCAAAGGATGAAAGTAGAGAGTTAAAACATATGCATGGGATGAAGCCAAGAAATAATTATTTTATTTTTCTATTAATGTTATAAATAATATATGGTATTCAATCTGTCACTTCCATTAACTACTGACTGAGGACAAGGTTCAGGGTTAATTTTAAAAAGCAGTTAGTTTGCTCCACTAGTGACAGAACCTATTAACTTCTTGCCACTTACTCCATTTCTTTACACATGGACAAAACCTTAATTCAACTCTGAATATAGCTGTTTCAGTGGCTAAGAGAGTAGTTTCATCGCCAGCTCATTAGAAGATTATGCTTTGAAATTTCCTGCTAAAATATGATGTTTTAATGACAAAAGGTCTGCATAAGCTACGTAGAGCAGGGTAGCGAAATCTGAAGAGAATGCTTTTCCTTCTCTAATCAGAAGTAATGAGGTGCTTAATTAAAGACGACTGGCAGATCCTTATACACACACTCATAGGGCAAGAGAATAAACAATCAAACCCTAAACGCCCAATGTTCCCTTCTGTTTCATTTGACTACTAGTCTTGGAAAAGCACATGGGTCTAAGGTGGGTTAAGGAAGCAAACCTGCACAGAGACTATATTCAGATGTTCTGTTCTGAGTAATTGGACCAGCAACCTCAGCATCACCTGTTAGAAATGTAAAATCATAGGCCCCATTTTTAACCTATCAAAACAGGTACCGGACATATATACACTCCCAAATGTAAAATAGATAGCTAGTGGGAAGCTGCTGCATAGCGCAGGGAGATCAGCTCGGTGCTTTGTGACCACCTAGAGGGGTGGGATAGGGAGGTGGGAGGGAGATGCAAGAGGGAGGGGATATGGGGATACATATACGTATAGCTGATTCACTTTGTTATAAAGCAGAAGCTAACACATTGTAAAGCAATTATACTCCAATAAAGGTGTTAAAAAATCATTTTGAAAAATTAAAAAACAAAACAAAAACAGGTGTGCATCTCAACAAGCTGCCTGGGGATTCACATGCATGTTAACATTTGAGAAGCACTGCCTAGTGAAGAAGTTCATATTCTCTGGGAAAATGAAGACTGACTTAATGTCTCACCATTCCGCCCTTTCCTATTCCTTTGGTTTCTGACCAACTAGAAAAACGGTTTAAAGCAGATTTGGAAACTTGAGAACAAGTCAGAAAGATACTCTATCCCTACCAGCCTCCACATCTTCTCTCCTTTCCCACATCTGAGTGAAAAAGACTCTGTATTCACACACTCCCCCACCGTGATGCTCCTCATAAAGTGATGGATCTTTGGTTGAAGAAACAGGATGCTTATGCTGTGGGTACCAGTACAGCTCATCAATTTTAGCAGCCACAGCTTTTGAAAACAAAATCATAAAATATGACTGAACATACAGTTGGAAGACCAGGGATAAATTTTCCTATGACAAGAACATATTTTAAACCCACAAGTTTGTCCAGGGTGATATGTACTTTATCAATAAAGACAATTGTTGTGTCAAGTTGTCACACTAAGTGGATTCAGAGAACAAGAAGGGATGGGACAACATTGTCCAAACATACTTGTTTAAAGTTAGGAATTAAGTATTCCTTGTTTTATTTGTTTCACTGGCCTATAAAAATATTAATATTTTAAAGAGAAGAGGGAACAATGAATTTGGTTCTCACAACAAGATTTAAGATGAGAATTGAGTCTGAAGCGGCACTACATCATCTCTGATGTCTTTTTAAATAGTAAACCAACTCTTTATTTTGAAAGTTTTTGATCAAGCTAAAATCTTACAATTGAATGTGAATGAAATTTTTCTTCATGAAATCCAAGTAGCATATGTCTGAAGTAAAACTTAAGTGACAGTCCCTGAGGACTAGGGTCTTTAAACATAGCAAACTGGGTTTCCCATTACTATATACCATATGAATTTCTACAACCAAATTCTATGCTCTGTATTACTGTGCAGATGAATTGAACATTTTTCAGAAGATAACCCATTTTTCTTGCCTTGGTATTTCTTCTGTGGATTAATTTCTATCTCAAAGTTTACTTTGAAGTTCAAGGATTAAGGAACAAGTTGAGAAATGCAAAGAAAGCCAGAGTGAATGATGCAAAAAGCATGATTATGAATAATTTGTAGCAGTTAATCTGCAGTTCTGTTATCTTATCTATTGAGACTTCAAATAATATTAGATAATCAGACTTTGGGGATTCAAGAGATATTTTGAAGCTTGAGGTTAAATGTTCACATTATAAGGGTAACCCATACTCTGTGTTACAGTGCTTCGCCACCCTGGGAGAAATGCAGTGTCCAGACCACCCCAGCCCAAATGAATTAGAATCATCTAGGGTGTGTGGCTTGTGCATAAGTATTAAAAACAAACAAACAAACAAACAAGAAACTCTCCAAGTGATGCTAATTGCAGTTAGGGTTGAGATCTGCTTCCATCTACTAGAGGGCACACATTTTACATTTGATGGATGTAAAATTCAATCCAAACTACAAATTTATAATAAGGAAAATTATACCTATTTCTTATACACAATGTCAGGGTACCGATTTCAAGTGGGTAAAAGTCATCTCACGAGACTGCGATCATGATATCTCCAGTTGAGTGAAATACTCGTTTAATAAGTGAAAAATGCATCCTGATGAAATATACGGACACTTTTCTTTCAGGGGAGACCAGAAATGTCATTGTTTCTCACTCTTATTAGTGCAACTGAGATTTTATTGCCTTTTAAACTTTATACAGGGGAGAATATAGTCTTATAAACATCCCTCTAAGGAAAACAGAATGTAACTTGCAGCTTGGATGGCTCCGTCCCCAACGTAAACATATAACTGGAGTTGAGGGACTGTTATATTTTGTTTGAAGTGATGGTCATTAATTAAAATGCCATTGTTAACTTTTTCTTAAAATGCTCAGGTGTTAAAATATTTTAGCAAATTTTGTTTGCTGAAGCTTTTTGCATGGCATTGCTTGCCAAGTTTAAGTTCATTTTAAGCTTTATATACCTACCTCCAGAGGGTAGAGGGCTGGGAGTGAGGATTGTGAGGGTAACAACTGCAGCTACAGGAAATGAAAATATACATCTGAGTGTGTATGGCAGGTGGCTCCCCTATATATTTGTTATTGTATTTGTCCTTCCTTCCAAACTTCAGCTTCCGATAAAGCTTAGTCACGAGAAAACTGTAAGGTAACTGAAAGATGTTCCAGTTTATTTCTTCTAGCTAATCATTTCACAAGTGGACTCATCATTTGAGAGCTAGCAGTAGTGGTGGCATATTTGTGTTTTATTGCTATGGCAACAGCTCTTCTCTTGAGACAACATGTAGTTTTGGTTCCTTGTTCTGAAATCGCCTGTTTACAAACAGATACAGCTTTATGATGGTGGTTTTCAATTTAACTGCCTCAAGCATTGTGTTGTGGACCCTATGCTATGTTGCCCAGATATACACTTCAGAACTAAAGGATATTTTAACCCAGGTTTGGGAAGTGCTGCTGTCAAATAATCTTCAACTGTCAATCCATCAGAAATTGCCCTCTGCTGAAGAAAACCTTCTTGTTCAAGGTCATGTTCCCATACCAGGCACAGACAGCCTAAATATAGTAACTGGTTAATACAAAGATTTAAGAGTTGGCTCATTACCCCAACTCATGACAACTCTGAATATCTATGCCAGCTTCAGAGCTGGAAAGAGGTTAGTCAGAGTCCAAGTTCTCCCTCTGCCTAAATCTGATTCCTTTCCATTCCCTTCAGGCATTAATTCCAAGAGTACTGCCCACTAAACCTCCTACATGAAAATCTCCTTAGAGTCTGCTTCATGGGTAACTTGACCTGCAACAGTTGTATCTAGGAAAGCAGATGGACTGGATCACTTGCTAGCCAGCCCACAATGAGGATCCAAATTACTGGTGGTAGATGGAACTTGGAAAGCTTCTGTAACAAGGTATCAGTGAAACTGTTAAAAATTTTATTGGTAGTGAACTGGAGAGGTAAACTGGTAGATGGAAATTTACTAGCAGGTGCAATACACCAGGTGTTTGAGAAATATGAGATACACAGTATTTATAAAGATAGTGGAGCTGGATGACTATTGCTAGGGGTTAAGATGCTCTGAAGAAAGTAAATGAAGGTCTAGGGGTTCTTAACTGTCAATTAGAAGCTAACCATGAAAGCTAGAGGGGCTCCTTGGAAACATATAATAGCCTTTATTCCCAGATACTGAGGACACAGAAAGCTCAGGACCAAATGGCATGGTTCCAGGAAAGGTTAAACACTCAAACTAGAGAAGTCTAATATGCCAAGTTTAGAGCCCTGATTGGGGAAAAATGGGATTCTGAGACATGGGATCATCTGGGTTCATGCCCTTGAAAATCTTGATTCCCCAGAATCCTTTGAATTCTTTGGATCCCTAGAACTCACCCACTTCTCTCTGTTAGAAGTTAGTGTTCCCATTTGTCTTGAAGAAAACCTCTCTCCTGCAAGACATCATGTGCCCTTCTCAGGATCTGAACCTCCATCTCCTCTTAGGAAATAGGTCAATAGCTAGAATTATTCCACACCATTACTGGCAATGGAAGTGACAGGATTGTGAAGGGAGAAAGGGACTATGTCCCAGGAAGCTGCAGTTTCAAGCCAACCAGTCTTGTAGAAGAACTGGGAAAACACACATGGAGCTAAATTCAGAGAGAATATATAATTATATAAGGGAGGGTTTATTGACACAGGGGAATTGTTTTTGGAAAATATTCTGGGAAAAAACAAAGAAAGAAAGACTGAAGGAAATAATGCTAGTGTTTTCTAGGATATCTTATAGAAACTTGGAGAAAATGGTGGCCCTGAATAAGTGGAAGGATTGCTATGGCAAGTGATAGTCAAAGAAGAATGGTTCAGAGAAAGCAGCATGCCAGAGGGGTTATATGATATAAGGGTGGGAAAACTACCAGAATGATATGCTCTTCAGGAGGGCCAGGAAGATACTTGATTTAACAAAGTAATAAAAAATATGCTGTTGGTGAGAGAGGCATCAGTGTTACAGCCTACAGTCTAAGTGTAAACTTGGATTCATGGGGAGAAGATGTTGAGAACTGGTCTCATGTATAAGAATGGGGATGGCAAGTTCTCAAAATAATGGGGTCTAGATGGTTGCTCTTAACAGTTTAAAGTAAGGCAGGCTCACTGACTCTCATGGGCAGCAAGGTTGTAATGCCAATTAGAGGAGCATGGCAAGCACAGAACCATAGATATGGCTAATATAACACAGCTTTCTTGGGTTCAGTATAGATGCACACCCAATCATTCAATCTCTCTAACAACAACAACAAAAATCAAGAAAGTATGATCAAGGAAGGTGACTTAAGGCAGCCATCTTAATAAAATGTCTCAATCTCTTGTCCAGTATCCAGATGTGAGCCAATTTTCCAACTATGAACCGACTGAATGAAGGACAGATTTGATCCCCAACAGGAAGTGTCCTGTAGCATTCCAGCTGTAATGATTACCTCATCTTTTCCCAAAGAGACCTGCAGTCATTTACTTGAATAACCATGCATTGCGGAAAATGGAATACCCAAACATTCTGAGGATTGTTGCACATAAGAGCTAAGTAGACGTTGATACCCAAGACCACAAACCATCTTCATAGTCCCCCTGTGAGGGTAGGAACACATGGATGCCAGGTAATAAATGAAGTCCTGGTATAAGTTCAGCTCAAAATGTGTCCACTTGTCCCATGACTCGCATGTGGTCTTTTTCCCCAATTGTCAAATGTATAATTTTAGCAAACATTCCTGGCAATTAGTGCAACTCCTATATTAGTTCCTTAGCCAATAAAGTAAAATCTATTATGGTGGAAAAGGCAAAATGGAAGTCTCTGATACATCGCCCCACTACCAACTTAGACAAGATAGTGACAATATTGCAGGAGAAATGGCAGAGATTGGTACCACCTTAAAGACATGAAGGAGGCAGAGGTGGTATATCCAAAATATCTGCATTTGGTTCACTAGGCTGGCCCGAAAAACCTAACAGAGCCTGGAAAATATTGTAGACTACTACAAACTCAACCAAGAAGTAGCCCCAATTAAAGCTACTGTGGAAGATATGTTAGCTTGGCTAGAGAAGACTGATACCATCTTATGTAGATGACATTTAGCCACTTATCTCCTGAACACATTCTTTTTCCATCCCTATCAGAAAGGAAGAACAGAAACAGTTAATATTCACATGGAATGGACAGCAGTATTCATTTTTGGTTTTGCAGCAAAGCTTTGCTAACTTTCCCAATCTCTGTCATAATACGGTCAGAAGAAACCCAGACCATGTGTGCATCCGGTAGAACATCAAATCAGTTCACTATGTTGAAGACATCCTGCTGATAAGCCTACATAGGCGGGAAATGGTGAGAACAAAGGAAGGCTTGGTAGGGCATAAGTGACCCAGGAGGTGGGAGATAAACCCTACGATGACTCATGGGTTTGCTATCAGTGAAATGGTAGGGGGCTGGTGGTCTGGAGCATGTTGGAACATTGCTTCTAAAGTATAGAACAGATCATTTCATCTCACACGCCGACATAAAGAAGGAAGTTCAATCCCTGATAGGTTGGTAGGTTTACCTGGCTTGTGGAAGCAGCATTGTCTATACTGTTAGCATATTCCACCGCTAAATCGTATATAACTGGTGGCATGAAAAACTTGCAGCTTTGAATGGGACTCATAGGACACAGTAGATTCTAAGCATAAGTAGTGTCTGTGGTAGAAAAAGATATCATGTGGAGTTTATGGCAACCCCCAATAAGAGAATAACAATATAGACTAAGGATTCTGGAGAAATCCTATGCCATCTGCATAAGACTTTTAATAAAAGTTTTAATTTATATTAATTTTAATATAAATTTATTTACATTATATATTTTGATATAAATACAGATCTAGACCTAGATATAGTTATAAATAAATATCTATACCTATACCAACATCCATATCTTTTTTTTTTTTTTTTTTGTGGTACGCGGGCCTCTCACTGTTGTGGCCTCTCCCATTGCGGAGCACAGGCTCCGGACGCGCAGGCTCAGCGGCCATGGCTCACGGGCCCAGCCGCTCTGCGGCATGTGGGATCTTCCTGGACCGGGGCACGAACCCATGTCCCCTGCATTGGCAGGCGGACTCTCAAACACTGCGCCACCAGGGAAGCCCGCATATCTATATTTTTATACCTAGCAGGCTCTGATCCCTACAAAAGGTATAAAAATCCCCTAATTCAAGTTCAAAACCCCTCTAGTTTACCATTGCTCCCACACTTGAGAACATTTTAGAGGTCTTCAGAGGCAATTAGTTCAGAGTGCTCACCAACATAAAGTCTGATGGTTTATTAGAAAACCTAGAATTCGAGGTACATGAAGGCCTTGCACATAAGATAACCAGATGAATCTATTGATGACGGTTGCTGAACCAGCTCCTTGATACTTAGACATGGTCCCTCTACAAGCAACATATATGCCATTTCCCATGCAACAGCCCCGCCTTTTGGACCAGTAGCTTGGCTAGTGAACCTTGAGATTCTGTATTTTACCTGTCTTTTCTCCTTAGTGTTTTTTTTTCTACATCTCCACCTGTCTCTTTACACAAAAACCTACTCTTCATTCCCTCCACAGTCCTTCTGGTGCTGGATCTGGAACTCATGCCATTATTAACCTCTGAGAACTAGCTCTGCTTTTATTTTATCTTAAGTCAAAGAAGGATTGTTCCCTACAAACACAGTTTCTTGAAACCTGCTGCATGCGGGGGAGGAAAGATGTTTGTTTTCCATCAGGCGGAAGCTTTCTCACCCCATTACCTTTCACAATGCGTTAAACAACTCCTAATACAGCAAAGAAAATGACTAAAAAGCACAAGAAGTGGGAATGATCAGTCAGCTACACTCTTCCTCCAAATAGCTATTTGCATTACACAGAAATAACTTAAAAACATCATTCTAGAGTTTTTCATCAACCTTTAAACTTATAATTCTCATGCCCTATCCAAACTGAAATCTTTTTTTTTCCATACCGTATTACAATAGAACTATTTGAGAAATAGATACTTTGGCAGTGAAAATATTCCAAGATAGTTTTCCTGATATCTCTGGAGAGTCTCCTATAAAAGAAAATACCGTTTTCTAGTTCTTTTACACATCAGACACCCTCTTAGTATGTTTTTTGGTTGTTTTTGTTTTGTTTTGTTGTTTTTGCCAAGCTAAGAGCTCAGATGAGGAGAAAATTCTCAAAGGCTTTCAGCAAAGTAATGGCTCTTATTTGTATTCCTTCTTCTGTGGATCTATTCTTCTAGCAGATCTTCCTTTTATATACACACATTTTTTTCCCTCCACTTTTATTGAGATATAATTGACATACAGCACTGGATAAGTTTAAGGTATACAGCATAATGGTTTGACTTATGTACATCATGAAATGATTACCATAATAAATTAGTGAATATCCATAATCCCATATAAATAAAAAATAAAATAAAAAATATTTTGTGATAAAAGAAAGTTGTTAACACAGTGATGAGAACTCTTAGGATTTACTCTCTTAACAGTCTTCACTTATAACATAGAGCAGTGTTAATTATATTCATCCTGTTGTACAGTACAACCCTAGTACTTATTTTTCTTATAACTGGAAGTTTGTACCTGCTGACCACCTTCATCTAATGCCCCCCCCCAATCCCCTACCTCTGATAACCACAAATCTGATCTCTTTTTATATGAGTTTATGTGTTTGTTTGTTTCCGAAGTATAATTGACCTACAACACCATGTCACTTCCTGGTGTACAACATAGTGATTCAACATCTCTACACATTTCAAAATGATCACCACAGTAAGTCTAGTTATGATCTGTCACCATACAAAGATACTACATTATTATTGACTATATTCCCCACACTATGTATTTTATACCCATGACCCATTTATTTTGTAACTGAAAGTGTGTACCACTTAATCTCCCTCACCAATATCTCTCATCTCTTCATTCCTTCCCCTCTGGCAACCACCTCTTTGTTCTTGGTATCTGTGACTCTGTTTCTGTTTTGTTATGTTTGTTCATTTGTTTTGTTTTCTAGATTGCACATATAAGTGAAATCATATAGTATGTATATTTCTCTGACTTATTTCACTAAATGTAATATCCTCTAGGTCCATCCATTTTGTTGCAAATGGCAAGATTTCATTCTTTTTTATGGCCGAGTAATTTTTGTTGCATATACATCACACACACACACACACACACACACACACACACACACGTCTATCTGTTTACCTATCCATGGGCACTTTGGTGGCTTCTACATCTTGCCTACTGTAAAAAATGCTGCAATGAACATAGGGGTGCATATACCTTTTGGAATTAGTATTTTTTTTCCTTTGGATAAAAATCCAGGAGTGAAATTGCTGGATTGTATAGTAGTTCTCTTTTTAGTTTTTTGAAGAACCTCCATACCATTTTCTTTTTTATTAAATTAGTTCTCTATTTGATACATATTAGTGTATATATGTCAATCCCAATCTCCCAGTTCATCCCACCACCACCCGCCCACTTTCCCCCCTTGGTGTCCATACATTTGTTCTCTACACCTGTGTCTCTATTTCCTCCATATTATTTTCGATAGTGGTTGCACCAATTTACATTCCTACTAGTTGTACATGAGTGTTCCCTTTTCTCCACATCCTTGCCAATACTTGCTATTGCTGTCTTTTTCATGATAGTCATTCTGACAGGTACGAGGTGATATCTCATTGTGGTTTTGATTTGCATTTCTCTGATGATTACTGATGTTGAACATACTTTCACGTGCCTGTTGGCCTCCAGCATGTCTTCTTTGGGAAAAAAGTGTCTATTCAGGTCCTCTGCCCATTATTTAAATCTAATTGCTTGTTTTTCTCATATTAGGTTATTTGAGTTCTTTCTATATTTTTGATATTAACCCCTTACTAGATATATTGTTTGCGAATATCTTCTCCCAGTCAGTAGACAGCTTTTTCATTTTGTTAATAATCTCCTTTACTGTGCAAAACCTTTTTAGTTGTTTATTTATTTTTGCTTTTGTTTCCCTTGCCTGTGGAGACATATTCAAAAAAAAATACTGCTAAGACTATTGTCAAAGAGCATACTGCCTATGTTTTCTTCTAGAATTTTTATGGTTTCAGGTCTTACATTTAAGTCTTTAACACATTTTGAGTTTATTTTTGTATATGGTATAAGGAAGTAGTCCAGTTTGATTCTTTTGCATGTAGCTGTCAAGTTTTCCCAACACCATTTGTTGAAGAGGCAGCCTTTTCCCCCATTGCATACTCTTGCCTCCAATCTATGACTCTTGTCATAGATTAATAGACCATATAAGTGTGGGTTTACTACTGGTCTCTCTATTCTGTTCCATTGATCTATGTGTCAGTTTTTGTGCTAGTACTATACTGCTTTTATTTTATTGGATTTTTAAAATTTTTAAATTTAATTTTATTTTTTATACAGCAGGTTCTTTTTTTTGAAGGAGAAAATAAAGAAATTGATTTATAACAAAATACTCTACATTAATATTTACATTTTAGACATGACTATTCTAGTAACCATAATGAACTGGATAGATGCTGACTCCTATAAATATCATCACTGTGAATGTACAGACCAAAATGCAAATTCGCTGTATTGTTGCCTCAAAAATCAGAGAAATCACAGTGTGATTGTGAGAAATGATGAGTCACTCTTGGTAAAGTTCTTAACAAAAACAAAGTACAATCTTTCCTAAATTTGCACAGTAGTTGCCTTACTGGAGAAAAACCTGCAAATACTAAACCTATTCACAAAAATACTTGATTTTACTAGGCTCGGTTATTGATAAACAGGTCATGCAGAGTCATAGAATCAGTCATTGTACAAGACTTTCTACACACTCAGGGCACCCAGCATCCCTAGCAAATGCTCATTAAATGACAGCAATGTCTCTCCACTGGTCATGACAGCAAATGCCCCAACACATTTCCATTTCCCAAAGAACCTCTAGGGGATTGTACATTCAGTTAAGAACCGCTGTTCTAAATAAGCTACACTATGTGTTTGCTACTACAGGCAAAACAATGGTCTAAACAACTATAACAACAACAAAGTTAAGTCACCGTAAAAAAGAATCCCTGTACCTTCTTGCTTTTCTCTTGCTTTTAGCCTAAAAGTCTTGAATAGAGTGGAGAGAAGCAGCTCCTGCACTCATATTCCACCGTCTCTGACATCGGAGAGGGGAGTGCCTGCTATTACTGGGCCCAAATGTCTTGCCCAGGACAATCATGTTTTTTTTTTAATTCAGTTTTTCAGAGGGCAACTAGCCCTGTTTGAGGTTTTTGTGTAAGCATAAAGCATGAGCCTAAACTTACCCCAGTAAATAGTGTGACATCAGTAACAAAGGCTAAAACATCCAGGGGCTGTACAGCAGGTTCTTAATAGTTATGAATTTTATACATATTAGTGTATACATGTCAATCCCAATCTCCCAATTCATCACCCGCCCCACCACCACTTTCCCCCCGGTGTCCATACGTTTGTTCTCCACATCTGTGTCTCAACTTCTGCCCTGCAAAATGGTTCACCTGTACCATTTTTCTAGGTTCCACATATATGCGTTAATATACGATATTTGTTCTTCTCTTTCTGACTTACTTCACTCTGTATGACAGAGTCTAGGTTCATCCATATCTCTAAAAATGACCCAATTTCTTTCCTTTATATGGCTGAGTAATGTTCCATTGTATATATGTACCACAACTTCTTTATCCATTCATTCATCTGTCGATGGGCATTTAGCTGGCTTCCACGACCTGGCTAGTGTAAATAGTGCTGCAATGAAAAATGGGGTGTAAATGTCTTTTTGAATTATGGTTTTCTCTGGGTATGTGCCCAGTAGTGGGACTGCTGGGTCATGTGGTAATTCTATTTTTAGTTTTTGAAGGAACGTCCATACTGTTCTCCATAGTGGCTGTATCAATTTACATTCCCACCGACAGTGCAAGAGGGTTCCATTTTCTCCACACCCTCTCCAGCATCTGTTGTTTGTAGATTTTCTAATGATGCCCATTATAACAGGTGAGAGATGATTCCTCATTGTAGTTTTGATTTGCATATTCTAATGATTAGTAATGTTGAGCAGCTTTTCATGTGCTTCTTGGCCATCTGTATGTCTTCTTTGGAGAAATGTCTATTTAGGTCTTCTGCCCATTTTTGGATTAGGTTGTTTTGTTTTTAATATTGAGCTGCATGAGCTGTTTATATATTTTGGAGATTAATCCTTTGTCCATTGGTTCATCTGCAAATATTTGCTCCCATTCTGAGGGTTGTGTTTTCGTCTTCTTTATGGTTTCCTTTGCTGTGCAAAACCTTTTAATCTTCATTAGGTCCCATTTGTTTATCTTTGTTTTTATTTCCGTTACTCTAGGAGGTGGATCAAAAAAGATCTTGCTGTGATTTATGTCAAAGAGTGTTTTCCCTATGTTTTCCTCTAAGAGTTTTATAGTGTCCAGTCTTACATTTAGGTGTCTAATCCATTTTGAGTTTATTTTTGTGTATCGTCTTAGGGAGTGTTCTAATTTCATTCTTTTACATGTATCTGTCCAGTTTTCCCAGCACCACTTATTGAAGAGACTGTCTTCTCCATTGTACATCCTTGCCTCCTTTGTCACAGATTAGTTGACCATAGGTGCGTGGGTTTATCCCTGGGCTTTCTATCATGTTCCATTGATCTATATTTCTGTTTTTGTGCCAGTACCATACTGTCTTGATTACTGTAGTTTTGTAGTATAGTCTGAAGTCAGGGAATCTGATTCCTCCAGCTCCATTTTTTCCACTCAAGACTGCTTGGCTATTCAGGGTCTTTTGTGTCTCCATACGAATTTAAGATTTTTTGTTCTAGTTCTGTAAAAAATGTCATGGGTAATTAGATAGGGATCACATTGAATCTGTAGATTGCTTTGGGTAGTAGAGTCATTTTCACAGTATTGATTCTTCCAATCCAAGAACATGGTATATCTCTCCATCTTTTTGTATCATCTGAATTTCTTTCATCAGTGTCTTATAGTTTTTGGCATACAGGTCTTTTGTCTCTCTAGGTAGGTTTATTCCTAGGTATTTTATTCTTTTTGTTGCAATGATAAATGGAAGTGTTTTCTTAATTTCACTTTCAGATTTTTCATCATTAGTGTATAGGAATGCAAGAGATTTCTGTGCATTAATTTTATATCCTGCAACTTTACCAAATTCAGTGATTAGCTCTAGTAGTTTTCCGGTGGCATCTTTAGGATTCTCTATATATAGTATCATGTCGTCTGCAAACAGTGACAGTTTACTTCTTCTTTTCCAATTTGAATTCCTTTTATTTCTTTTTCTTCTCTGATTGCCATGGCTAGGAGTTCCAAAACTATGTTGAATGATAATGGTGAAAGTGGATGTCCTTGTCTTGTTCCTGATCTTAGAGGAAATGCTTTAAGGTTTCACCATTGAGAATGATGTTTCCTGTGGGTTTGTCATATATAGCCTTTATTATGTTGAGGTAGGTTCCTTCTATGCCCACTTTCTGGAGAGTTTTTATCATAAATGGGTGTTGAATTTTATCTAAAGCTTTTTCTGCATTTATTGAGATGATCATATGGTTTTTACTGTTCAATTTGTTAATATGGTGTATCACATTGATTGATATGCATATATTGAAGAATCCTTGCATCCTGGGATAAATCCCACTTGATCATGGTGTATGATCCTTTTAGTATGTTGCTGGTTTCTGTTTGCTAGCATTTTGTTGAGAATTTTTGCATCTATATTCATCAGTGATATTGGTCTGTAATTTTCTTTTTTTGTAGTATCTTTGTCCGGTTTTAGTATCAGGGTGATGGTGGCCTCACAGAATACATTTGGGAGTGTTCCTTCCTCTGCAATTTTTGGAAGAGTTTGAGAAGGATGGGTGGGTGTTAGCTCTTCTCTAAATGTTTGATAGAATTCACCTGTGAAGCCATCAGGTCCTGGATTTTTGTTTGTTGGAAGATTTTTAATCACACTTTCAATTTCATTACTTGTGATTGATCTGTTCATATTTTCTATTTCTTCTTGGTTCAGTCTTGGAATGTTATATGTTTCTAAGAATTTTCCATTTCTTCCAGGTTGTCCATTTTATTGGCATAGAGTTGCTTGTAGTAGTCTCTTTGGATGCTTTGTATTTCTGCAGTGTCTGTTGTAACTTCGCCATTTTCATTTCTAATTTTATTGATTTGAGTCCTCTCCCTCTTTTTCTTGATGAGTCTGGCTAATGGTTTATCAATTTTGTTTATAATCTCAAAGAACCAACTTTTAGTTTTACTGATCTTTGCTTTAGTTTTACTGATCTTTGTTTTCTTTGTTCCTATTTCTTTATTTCTGCTCTGATCTTTATGATTTCTTTCCTTCTACTAACTTTGGGCTTTGTTCTTCTTTCTCTAGTTCCTTTAGGTGTAAGGTTCAATTGTTTATTTGAGATTTTTCTTGTTTCTTCAGGTAGGCTTGTATTGCTATTAACTTCCCTCTTAGAATTGCTTTTGTGGCAACCCACAGGTTTTTGATCATCGTGTTTTCGTTGTAATTTGTCTCTAGGCACTTTTTGATTTCCTGTTTGATTTCTTCAGTGATCTCTTGGTTATTTAGTATCGTATTGTTTAGCCTCCATGTGTTTGTGTTTTTTACGTTTTTCTTCCCTGTAAATGATTTCTAATCTCATAGCATTGTGGTCAGAAAAGATGCTTGATATGATTTTAATTTTCTCAAATTTACTGAGGCTTGCTTTGTGACCCAAGATGTGATCTATCCTGGAGAATGTTCCATGTGCACTTGAGAAGAAAGTGTAATCTGCTGTATTCAGATGGAATGTCCTAAAAATATCAATTAAATCTATCTGGTGTATTGTGTCATTTAAAGCTTGTGTTTCCTTATTAATTTTCTGTTTGGATGATCTGTCCATTGGTGTAAGTGAGGTGTTATAGTCCCCCACTATTATTGTGTTACTGTCGATTTCCTCTTTTATAGCTGTTAGCAGTTGCCTTATGAATTGTGGTGTTCCTATGTTGGGTGCATATATATTTATAATTGTTATATCTTCTCCTTGGATTGATCCATTGAACATTATATAGTGTCCTTCCTTGTCTCTTGTTACATTCTTTATTTTAAAGTCTATTTTATTTGATATGAGTATTGCTACTCCAGCTTTCTTTTGCTTTCCATTTGTATAGAATACCTTTTTCCATCCCCTCACTTTCAGTCTGTATGAGTCCCTAGGTGTGAAGTGGGTCTCTTGTAGATACCATATATATAGGTCTTGTTTTTGTATCCATTCAGGGAGACAGTGTCTTTTGGTTGAAGCACTTAATCCATTTACGTTTAAAGTTATTATCGATATGTATTTTCCTATTACCATTTTCTCAATTGTTATGGGTTTGTTTCTGTAGGTCCCTTTCTTTTGTGTTTCCCACTTAGAGAAGTTATTTTAGCATTTGCTGTAGAGCTGGTTTGGTGATGCTGAATTATCTTAGCTTTTGCTTGTCCTAAAGCTTTTGATTTCTCTCTCAAATGTGAATGAGATCCTTGCTGGGTACAGTAATCTTCGTTGTAGTTTCTTCCCTTTCATCACTTTAAATATATCATGGCACTCCCTTCTGGCTTGTAGAGTTTCTGCTGAGAAATCAGCTTTTAACCTTATTGGAGTTCCCTAGTATGTTATTTGTCGTTTTTCCATTGTTGCTTTCAATAATTTTTCTTTGTCGTTTATTTTTGTCAATTTGATTACCATGTGTCTCAGCGTGTTTCTCCTTGTGTTTATCCTGACTGGGGCTCTCTCTGCTTCCTGGACTTGGGTGGCTATTTCCTTTCCTATGTTAGCGAAGTTTTCGACTATAATCTCTTCAAATATTTTCTCGGGTCCTTTCTCTCTCTCTTCTCCTTCTGGGACCCCTAAAATGTGAATGTTGTTGCATTTAATGTTGTCCCAGAGGTCTCTTAGGCTGTCTTCATTTCTTTTCATTCTTTTTTCTTCATTCTGTTCCATGGCAGTGAATTCCACCATTTTGTCTTTCAGGTCACTTATCTGTTCTGCCTCAGTTATTCTGCTATCGATTCCTTCTAGTGTATTTTTCATTTCAGTTATTGTATTGTTCATCTCTGTTTGTTTGTTCTTTCATTCTTCTAGGTGTTTGTACTTTAATTCTTTTAGGTCTTTGTTAAACATTTCTTGCATCTTCTTGATCTTTGTCTCCATTCTTTTTCCAAGGTCCTGGATCATCTTCACTATCATTATTCTGAATTCTTTTTCTGGAAGGCTGCCTATCTCCACTTCATTTAGTTGTTTTTCTGGGGTTTTATCTTGTTCCTTCATCTGGTACATAGCTCTCTGCCTTTTCTTCTTGTCTATCTTTCTGTGAATGTGGTTTTTATTCCACATGCTGCAGTTTTATTCCACACGCTGCAGTTCTTCTTGCTTCTGCTATCTGTTCTCTGGTGGATGAGGCTAAGAGGCTTGTGCAAGTTTCCTGATAGGAGGGACTGGTGTTGGGTAGAGCTGGGTGTTGTTCTGGTGGGCAGAGCTCAGTAAAACTTTAATCTGCTTGTCTGCTGATGGGTGGGGCTGGGTCCCTCCCTCTTGTGTACTGCTTTTATTACTGTAGTTTTGTAATATAGCCTGAAGTCAGGGAGCGTGATGCCACAAGTTTTGTTCTTCTTTCTCAAGATCGTTTAGGCTATTCATGGTCTATTGTATTTCCATACAAATTTTAGAATTTTTTTTTCTATTTCTGTGAAAAATTCCATTGGCAATAGGGATTGCATTGAATCTGTAGATTGCCTTGGGTAGCATGGTCATTTTAACTATATTATTTCTTCCAATCCATGAACTTGGTATATATCTCTCTATTTGTTAGTGCAGTCTTCAATTTCTTTGATCATTCTTTTTTTTTTTTTTTTTTTTTTTTTTTTGTGGTTTGTGAGCCTCTCACTGCCATGGCCTCTCCCGTTACGGAGCACAGGCTCCAGACGCGCAGGCTCAGCGGCCATGGCTCATGGGCCCAGTCGCTCCATGGCATGTGGGATCTTCCCGGACCGGGGCACGAACCGGTGTCCCCTGCATCGGCAGGCAGACTCTCAACCACTGCGCCACCAGGGAAGCCCTCTTTGATCATTCTTATAGTTTTCTGACTACAGGTCTTTAATCCTAGGTATTTTATTCTTTTTGATGCAAATGCAAATGAGATTGTTTTCTTAATTCTTCTTTCTGATAGCTTGTTTTTAGTGTATAGAAACTCAACAGATTCTGCATATTAATTTTGTATTTATAAATTTGCGGAATTCATTGATGAGTTCTAGTAGTTTTTTGTAGCTTATTTGGGATTGTCTGTGTGTAGTATCATGCCATCTGCAAACAGTGACACTTTTACATCTTCCTCTCCAGTTTGGCTTCATTTTATTTCCCTTTCTTGTCTGACTACCATAGCCAGGACTTCCAATACTGTGTTGAATAAAAGTGGCAAGAGTGAGAATCCTTGTCTTGTTCCTTATCTTAGAGGAAATGTTTTCATCATTGAGTATGATGTTAGTTGTGGGCTTGCCATACATGGTCTTTATTATGTTGAGGTATGTTCCCTTTATGCCCACTTTCTTGATACTTTTGTCATAAATAGATATTGAATTTTGTCAAAAGTTTTTTCTGCATCTATTGAGATGATCATATGATTCTTATTCTTCAATTTGTTATCGTGGTGTATCACATTGATTGATTTGTGATTACTGAATCATCCTTACATCTCTGGGATAAATCCCTTGATCATGGTGTATGATCCTTTAAATGTACTGTTGAAGTTGGTTTACTAATATTTTGTTGAGAATTTTTACATCTATGTTCATCAATGATACTGGTCTGTAATTTTCTTTTCTTATGGCATCTTTGTCTGGTTTTGGTATGACAGTGATCTTGGATTCATAGAATGAGTTTGGAAACATTTCTTCCTCTGCAATTTTTTGGAATAATTTGTGATGGATAGGTGTTAACTCTTCGTTAAATATTTGCTAGAATTCACCTGTGAAGCCATCTAGTCCTGGGCTTTTGTTTGTTGGGAATCTTTTATTACTGTATCAATTTCATTTACTGGTGATTGGCGTCTTCATACTTTGTTTCTTCCTGGTTCATTCTTGTTTTATATATATACATATTATATATATATATATATAATTAATATTTTATATAAAATTAATATATATATTAATATATACATTTAATTTTTTCTGCTGTATAGCAAAGTGAATCAATTATACATATACATATATCCACTCTTTTTTTGGTTCTGTTCCCATATAGGTCATTACAGAGTATTGAGTAGAGTTCCCTGTTCTATAAAGTAGATTCTTATGAGTTAACTATTTTATATATAGTAGCACATATATGTCAATCCAAATCTCCCAATTTATCCCACCCCCCTTTTTCCCCTTGGTAACCAGAAGTTTGTTTTCTACATTTGTGACTCTATTTTTGTTTTGTAAATAGGTTTATTTGTACCATTTTTTAAGATCCCACATATAAGCAATATCAGATGATATTCGTCTTTCTCTGTCTGACTTACTTCACTCAGTATGACAATCTCTAGGTCCATCCATGTTGCTTATATTTTTAAGTTTTCACAAGTAATCACTTTGGGTTTACAGAAACTAGAAATACACAGGAAATTATTTCAATTTACCTAAAACAGAAAATACCAATACATGAAAAAAGAATTAGAATGAGTAGGAAGAGAAAGTGGTAAAGCACCAGTGATACAAAGGACTCAAAGTAGCAATGTCTGTTCATCTTTATTCTTCTCTTACCATGAAGCATGACCATTTAGGTATTCACTCTTTTAAGCAGCCACAGGTATTAGTTTCCTTTAATTACTTACAACAAATTCTACAAAGCTAGTTGCTTATAACAACAAAATTTATAATTTTACAGTTTTGGAGTTCAGAAGTCTAAAATGAATCAGCAGAACTGCATCTTTCTGAAGGCTCTAGGGGAGAATCCATGTCCTTGCCTTTTATACACTCTAGAGGCCATTCCTTGGCTCATAGCCCTGCATCACTCCAGCTTCTGCTTCCATGGTCACATATCTGGCTCTGACACTCCTTTTTAAAAGGACCTTTGGATTATATTGGGTTCTCTTAAATTATCCAGGATAATCTTCCCATCTCAAAACACTTAACTTTATTACATCTGTAAAGTTCCTTTTTCCATGTAAGGTAACACATTCCTAGGCTCTGGGAGATTAGTTTGTGAACATCTTTGGAGGCCATTACTCTGCCTGTGATCCCACCCTCATTCTCCATTCAATGTCTCCAGGTGAGTAGCATTCCACCTGGCTAAATATGAGAAAGATCTGTGGAGTTTTAAAAATTACCCATTCTGGATCCCATCTCCAGAGGCTCTGGTTTAATTGGCTTAGAGTTGAGGCCCAGGGATCTATATTTTTTGAAAGATTCCCACTGGCACCCTCTGTTAAGAACCATGTCCATTATATAGTATTGAATGATTCTCAAATTCTTTTCCATGGATTTAATTCCTAAGAATAAAGTGTATTCAAATATAGTTCAGTTTTGCCTCAATAACTCAGTTATTCTAACCAGTCTTACAAAAGTTGATCTCTCTTAAATGTGCGAACATAAACTCAGCATTCTTATCTGTCCTTGGTTAAAAATATTAATTTTCAAATCCAGTTTGCCCCCATCTTTTTTGCAAAACTTTCTTTGGAGAAACTTTTAAAAGTATTATCTTTCTCTTCCAAATTTATACTTACTTATTATTTATACCCATTAATTCAGCTTCCCTAACTCAAAGGAAGTTGCTTACAACACTGTTTTGACACCTTAGAAGAAGTGACTTGTATCTTGGATTGCTTTCCTGTTCTTCCTGAACAGATGTGCCTACAATCCTGGGTGTGGATATTTGTTACCACAGTACATGGTTTACTTTCATAAAACATAAACTTCCCTGAATATTTGGGAGAAATATTAATGGTAATAATAAATTTCATAAAAGATTATTAAAATTAGAGTTATTTAAAATAAAATTAGTATTGCATCAACAACAAAAGGAATACTGATATGAATGCATTTTTTTCAGACTCTGTGGTTTCCTGATTAATACTATTGGGTCTATATAGAATCCTCTTGAAGAAAAAATGAGGTTTGGAAAGGTAACTTCTATTCCTAGATTATGGAATAACAAGTATCGAGGGCAGGGTGTCTGGAGAGACCATGTAGAATAGCAGAGAGGAACTCTGGTAAAATGAAGAATTGTAAAATATTAATCATTTCTTATTGGGCAGAGATTCAGTGGGGGTCTTCAGGAGAGTGGAGGACAGGTGCTTTCAGAACTTAGGTACCTACCTACCTCTTTCTCTCACCTCACCTCCTAGTCTTTTTTTCCCCTACCCTACTTCACTTTTCTCTTCTCTCAACTGAAGATACCACGCCCTTTTCCCTCAGAATATTCTGAAAAGACATGAAAGTCATTTGTTTTGTAGGCAGTCTCTGCTTTAATCCCTGCAACTGAAATGTCCTTGGGGGAAAATAACAAACAAAACAAAATGATGGCTATATTCTTCGTAAAGGGAGAGAAAAATGTACACAAATTAAAGTCTCAATAAACTCTGTGCCCACACATTATATAAAGTACTTCTTCTCAATAATACTCTCAGGTAAGTATCGTGAAATACAAACTGCTCGGTCCCCAAACATTTAGTGAGTAAATATATATGAACCCACTAGAAAAGCTAGCTTCGTGACCTGGGATCACTTCTCTGAGCCTCAGATTTTTCATTTTTAAAATAAGGACGTTAGACCAGGTAATCTCTAAGGATACTTCCAAGCTCCAAATCTACTTGTATGTTATTGAAACTATGTGAAGAAAAACATTCAGTGGAACAGCACCTTATAAAAGATTTAGCTTACTCTTGCCAGAGATTTTTCATCTTAGCAGGTTTTATGTCATGATGGGAACAGATGCCATTTGACTTTGTAATTCGAGTTTAATTGATTCACAGACTTATGGTGCCCTGCAGTGCCGTGGCTTCTCCAAGTAGGAGAGAATTGCTACTTTAGAAGATCTTTAGATTCTTTGATTAAAATTATGCTTATGTTTCATGCTGAAATTATAATTGCCTTTCTGATTTTTCCCAAGGACCTGCCCTTGGCCTGCTTTTCCTCTATTCACTCCCTTTTGTCAAGCACTTTCTTGGAATCATCCATCACCTCCTTTTAGAAAACTCTAAAGCATGTCCATTTCCTAGTTCATCCTGCATTTCTATCTGCTTGCTGGACATCTCCACTTTTATAATCCATAAGGACTAAAACTCAGAATGTCAAAAACAGAATCACTTTGTCTCCCTTTATCCTACTACGCCATTCTTCTGTGATTATCATCTGCATCTTCGCAGTCACTAAGGCTGGAAAACTTCTGCTGTGATATCAGAATTCTGCCTTTCTCATGCTTCCCTATGAGTGATGGGGTTCTAGAATAGCATAATTGCTAAGAGTACCAGTTTTGAAGAGAGATGACCTGGTTCAAATCTCAGCTCCCCCGGGCCCCCACTGTGTGGTCTTGGGCCTCAGTTACCTTTCTCTGAAATAGAGCCCCAGCTCTTCTCTTAGGCTTGTCATGAAGATAAGATTAAATAATGTATGTGGAGTTCTTGGCACTGAGTAACCACCTAATAAATGAGAATGATTATCTTAGTTGAGTTCCAAACTCCTCAGTATTTTTCTCAAAGCTCCATTCCCACTTGCACTAAGATCACTTGAACTTTCTTTGCCTCAACCATAACCTTTTGACTGATTCCCTTTTTTGTCATATTAACCTCCTATTTACCATACCTGTCTCTGGCTTCCCATTTTCTTCAGAAAAGCTTTCCATTTCTGATTTCCTATTGAATGAAATCAATATTCTTTAGTCTAGCATTCAAGAGAACTCACGATCTGGACCTATGTTCTTTTCCAAATTTATTTGCTATAGTTCTATTACCTGTAACTTAAATCCAAACAACTTTAAATGGCTACTTTCTTCTAACAATACTATGTAATTTCCCCATATTAATATTCACTCTTGCATGTTCTCTCTGTCAATAGCACCACACCCACGATGGAGCTCAAACAGTACTTTGTTCTTTATTTCCCTCATCATCTGGGAGTTTTTAGTCTTCACAATGATGTGGTATCAGTATTTTCTTTATTCAACAAAGGGATTTGAATATCAAGAATGATTATGTTGCCCATCTACTTAGTAATATAAGATCTGGGACTCAAATCTAGAGCTTATGAATTCAAATCCAGATTCTTTCATTTTTTCATTCTTGCCCCATATGAACAAAGTGACAACCCTGTGTATTATCCCTCTGAAAATCCACTCCTACTATGATCAATGCTATTTTTAAATAAAATAGTAAGTTCAATTTTTCAGGGCTGATTATCAACCTTTTACATGGTGCTCACGCTATCCCTGAGAAGGAGTAATGGCTCCTCTACAGATTTCTCACCCGACTGCAACAAGCCTGGCATGTAGAATCCATGCTGCCAACTTGCACTGAGGAATTGTGTCGTTCCTCTATAATTTGTTTACTTTCTCCCTGGAGTCTATTTTCTCCGGATGATTTTAGTACTGAAAAGAAGACAGAGGCAGCAGCAGGCATATGAATGTTTGCCGATAAATGCTGCTTTATTGTTCTGTGACACAAAAAATAATACATGACAGAGAGCTGCATCTTGCAATACTATGAAAAGAATCATTCTTTTTTTTAAAAGTAAAGAATATTGAGAAATACAAAAATACTAATGTAGGGCTTCTTAGTCTGGGTGAAACAGACAATAATTTCCTAATGAATTTGATCTACTGTATTTAAAATTATTTACTCTATTTGGTTGCCAAAAGAGCTGAAGTGTGAAATAAAACTGTATTTATACATTTTTTCTCTCTGTTCTACATGTAGAAAAAAATTAATTCATATTAACTTTATATAAATCATATATACACACACATATATATATATATATATATATATATATATATATATATAAAATGTATTTATTACCACAGAAAGGATCTAATCAAAATTAAGTGTAAAATTGAGCATGGTAAATTAATAATTTGGGAATCTCAAAAATGAGGACAAAAAATGCTTCACAAACCTGTGCATTAAAATAACTGTAAAGGACAGAACATGACAAAATTGCGAAAGACTGGGGGGAAAATCAGCCTGAAAGTAAACCTATTAGCAAACAGTTCTCGAAGTAGGAGATATGTAGAACTGAATTTAAAATCACAGTTAGTGGGAAACACTTATTTTGCTCCTGAGAGGACCCAGAATTGCCAAAATTGAAAAAGTCTTACTGGAAAACTCAGAGCTTCCTCCACCTCTGTCTCCCAGCTTACAGTCTTAGAATAATCAGAGAACTGAACAACCATCCCTCTTCTTCATTTTCATTCAGTACGAACAATATCATTTTCTCTACTTTCACCCATTTCACATCCATCAAAATCTCTACATAGGTGTTCATCTTTAGATTGCAACATACATACGCTCACACGCACACATTAGAAATTAAATGTAGATTTGTGGTGTTACTCCTATTTGGAAGGGATGAGGGACAGGAAATGTTGATTTTTAAAGGAAGTTTCATAGTTTGGAAAGAATAAGAGAAATATAACTGATAATAGTATTTGATGGGAAATGTAGTTTTTGTTTGTGCAAATTGGGCAGTTTTTTAGTGACCAAATCTATCAGAAAAGAACTTTGCTGAAACAAGCAAAAGTAATCTTGAAGTCTGTTTAATAGCACTGGTTTTGAAGTGCATCCTATCATTAAATTTTCTATATTTTTAAGGTGAATTGGGACTAATGCCCATATACAAGTTAACAGTGACCAAGGCTTAAGGGAAGCCCAATTCTTCACTTGATGGAAAACATGAGTCTGGGATAGACCTCAGACTGTTCAACAATCAGTAAACAAATAATCCAAAATGAGACATATGAAAAATACTTCAGCACAAGGAAACGTTTAATATTATCCTCAATAGCTCAAAGAATAAAAATGCTAAATTATTTTTCAGTAAGAAACCAAAGAAAAAAATAGAATTTGTTTTATAGTCTCAATACAATGCAATTGTACATGAAGCACAAATACTACTTGCTTAGAACTGTGCCTGGAACATAGTAAGTATTCAGCAATTTGTAACTATTGTTACTAGAGAGAGACAAAGTATTATATGATGTGAAAAGGGTCAATCCATCATGAAAGTGTGACTATCATGCTTCCCTGGTGGTGCAGTGATTAAGAATCCACCTGCCAATGCAGGGGACACGGGTTCAAGCTCTGGTCCAGGAAGATCCCACATGCCGCAGAGCAACTAATCCCATGCGCCACAACTACTTAGCCCGTGCTCTAGAGCCCACTAGCCACAACTACTGAAGCCCTTGAGCCTAGAGCCCGTGCTCTGCAACAAGAGAAGCCACCGCAATGAGAAGCCCGTGCACCACAACGAAGAGTAGCCCCCAACTAGAGAAAGCCCACACACAGCAACGAAGACCCAATGCAGACAAAAATAAATAAATTAATTAAAAAAGAAAAAAAGAAAGTATGGCTATCATGAGCATATGTACACCTAACAGAACCCAAAATATATGAAGCAAAAACTTATAGAATTAAAAAGGGTGAATACACAATGCAATTATAATACTTGAAAACTTCAATACCCCACATTTAGTAATGGAATAAGTGCTAATGGTTCCAAAAAGATACATGAAGCAACTTATCTGGCAATGGGAAACTGAGTTAATAAAGTAAAAGCTACTCATGACTTCCTGTTCTGAGAGAAACAATACTAGCTTTGATTAAGGATGAGTTTAGTGGTTAAATCCACTGAGAAAGAAACCACACACTACAAAATGTTGACTAGGGAGGGAATCTCTTTCCTCTAATATTATGATACCATTTGAAGAGAGCCACACTAGTGAAACAATTTTTACCCTTTTTCTCTTTTATTCACTCCTTCCCAGTGGTGAATTTGAGGAGATGTGTTAGACATAACATTGCCCTCCAAACATGTCCACATTCTAATCCCTGGAAACTGTGAGTATGCTTCAAAAGGCACTTTTCAGATATGATGAAGGATCTTGAGATTGCAAGACCATACTGGATGATCCGGGTGAGTTTAATGTAATCACGAGAGTCTTCATAAAAGGCACGCAAGAGGTGTCAGAGGGAGAAGACAATGTAACAACAGAGGTAGAGGATGGAGTGATGAACTTCTGAAGATGAAGGGGGAGGGCCATGAGCTAAAGCATGCAGGTGGCTTGCAGAAGCTAGAAAAAGCAAGGACATGTATCCTCCCTAGAGCTCCACAAAGAACGCAGCCTTGCCAACACCTTGATTCTAGGACCTCTGAACTCCAGAACTGTAAGATAACAAATAGGTGATGTGTTAAGCTAATAAGTTTGTGGTGATTTTTACAGAAAAAATAAACTGATACAGGAAGATTGTATCAATGTTATGTTTGTCCCCTCCCTCCTTTCTCCTTGCTCTTTTTTTTTTTTTCTTTTGTGATCTGACTTCCTGCAGAGGACACATGTTCTGTTCTGTTTTTTTATAACATATTTTACAGGCAGATACCCTGGAAATCATTGATTTTTAACCCCCCAGGGACAGTGACTAGATAAGTGTGTCCAATTTAGGGTTAAAATATTATCAACCCTCCTTGGCTAACAGAATTCATGCCCATGTTCTTCAACATAGGCATTATAAATAACACATTGATTTTTGTCCACTTGACTCCAACATCTGTTTCTCACTTTGTTTCCAATTCAGAAATGTGAAAAAATGATGCCATATATTTTAGCTCTCTCAAATTCCTGCAAATAACCTCATTGCTTAGCTAAATGTTAACATAGTTGGTGACCTTGAGCAAGTCACTCAAACTATCTGTATCTCTGTCCTTATCTCTAAAATGTGACTAATAATACTTGCATCTTAGGGTTGTTACAAGGATTAAATACATTAATGTTTGTAAAGTGCTTAAATTAGTGCTTGCCATAGAGTAAGTACTCTATCAATGTTGACTAGCTCCTCTTTTTTTTTTCTTTTAACATCCTTATTGGAGTATAATTGCTTTACATTGTTGTATCAGTTTCTGCTGTATAACAAAGTGAATCAGCTATACGTATACATATATCCCCATATCCCCTCCCTCTTGCGTGTCCCTCCCACCCTCACTATTCCACCCCTCTGCGTGGACACAAAGCAATGAGCTGGTCTCCCTGTGCTATGCAGCTGCTTCCCACGAGCTGTCTATTTTACATTTGGTAGTGTATATATGTCCATGCCACTCTCTCACTTTGTCCCAGCTCCTCTTTTAGACTATAAACTCTCACAGAGCTTCTTTAATAACTTTTACAGGCTTATAACATATGAACTAAGTACTCAGTAAACAAGACTGAAAAGATGATTCCCTTTAGCACCAAATATTTCTACATAGCTAAATCTCTCAGAAATGCTTTTCTTTTATAAAATGTTTCAAATAGATCTTTTCCCACCTGCCAATTCAGCTCACTTGAGTGGAAAAGGACATTCAAAAAGTATCAAGCCTGAAGGAATATTATCCAATTTTTGTTTTCACTATCATAAATGCTCAGTCTGACTTAAAAATAATGATTCACTGGAAAAATGGTCACTTTTAGCTTTGAGTACATGGGGGAAAAAAGCTGGAAAAAAACGCTAAAGCTAGTTAAGAAATCACACCAGGAGAAAATATTTTGGAAAGAGAACAAACCAAGGTTTTCAGATACCCATGAGCTCATCTATGTTCTAAAATATTAAATAATACATTTTAAAAATCAGTTGTCTGCTTATATGATAAAAATGTTTATTTTTCTTATATTTACTGACATATCAATTTGAAAATTATGAGGTGGAGGTAATATCTTAATCACTGGAATTATGATTTTAAAGTATTCTTGAACACAGTGTGACAAATAGAATGTTTATGTCTAATAAATCTGGCTAAAACTGTTCAAGAGCAGATTGCCTCAAAACAGTGTAATTGCTCTGGGTGTCTGTCTCTGCATATAAATCACAGATGATTATCAACCTTCTTTGTCCTTGTCATGCTGACACTACTGATAGCATAATATTAGCATACACGTTCTAGGTCTTGGGGTTGCTTGGGATGAGTTACAAAACTGGAAGGACCTCACAGGGTCATCCTAAGTACAGCTGTTCTTTTATTTTGTGTATAGCCCTTGCCTTAGGAAAAAGCTTTCCAAACGACTTCTATTTCTCCTGTTTGATAGAAGGTCAGGAAATAAGCAGTGTTCTCTCCACATATCTATAAACAGAACTTCGGATCCTGTTTCACAACTAAGAATTTAAATTATCTTGACAGATTTTTAAAAATAAGTTTAGGAATTTAGTTTGTTAGATAGTCTAGAAATGATGCCATTATCTGGTGATTGTTTTCTATAATCTTTTTCAGATTTTATTTCAATACAACAAATTTTAAGGGACTGGCTTCCAAAGTGGTATAGTACCAGTATTTACTAAAGCAGAAATCAAACTAAGATCCTCAAGTTGAAGGATTTTCTCACTGATGCAAAGTAACAAAACAATCTAACAATGCTGATGACAGTTGACTGACATGCCTCTATATTTTGCCAACTGAAGTGAACTGTGGTAGATGGGATGAATTAAAGATAAATGGCAATCTACTTCCTCTGTTGGATGACTCAAATTCTCTTCCTCATTTTTGAGCATTTGCAAAATACATTAGAACATCTTTTTTCTTCATTTTCTCACCTATCACCCTCACTCACACATCTAATATTTGAGAATTGCAGCAATTCCCAATGTATCTGTGAAGTCTAGTGTTGTGTCAATATCCATATGATAAACTGGACAGGTGACTTGTGAGCAGTTATCTGAAGAATATAAGGCAGAATATCTCTTTGTTGAAATAAACATGCACTTACTTCTGGTGAGTTCTACTCTGGTTAAAATTGTTATGTTTAACTGATGGTAAGAAATATATAGTGACTTAAATGAGGTATGTTATCTTAAGTAATATTTTTCCTTATTTGGCTCTACTTTTCTTTCTGTTAAACATACTTTTGAAATAAAGACTCAGGCCCTTTCACTTTAAGTCAGTTTGCTGACGCTGGTGTTAAGAGATTTTCAAACTTGTTATACTCCTCCAAAGTCTTTTTATACTTTGCATTTAACTGGCATGAAGTAGCTTATTAATAAACTTCAGAGGCACAGCAAATGTATCAAACTTTCATTTCAATCAAGATGTATTTACTCACTAGAATCAGGAAGAGATCCTGAAAGTAGGTCTTCTGTATAGTTGGGAAGTTTCTTTCAGATATCATTTCACTGTTTAAATCTAGCAGTTTTGCACAACAAATCCTGCTCTTGCTGTAACTGGCTTAGATTATGAAGGAGTTATATAGAAAGTGTTGGAAATCTTTTTTTTAACCACAGTTGAACTGAACATTCCAAATTTCTGCATTTATAAGACTGGGCAAAAAAATAATACGAGCTAGTTTACTCGCTAATTCAATAGTCAGAGTGGATGTGTATAACTGTAGAATTTGCATATTAGAAACCTCCTCATTTTCATACACTAACTCCAATTCACCCAGACTGTGATTTCTAATTCAAAGTCTTCTTCTTCACCCTAATGTCTGCCACCTTATTGCCATGTATGTCCCAATCAGATGGTAGTTCCAACATTTTAGACTCTTTAAGACCCTTGACAGCTTTTCTTCAATATATTTGGGGTGGCATGGCACAACTCAAACCTTAGCATCATCAAGATTAACTAATCTCACTTTGTGACAGAGCCTCTCCCAACTCTCTTTTCTGTGTATTTAATATAGCTACTCTTTCATGTTATTGAGCTCCTTGGTCCCCTAATCTACCTCTTTCCTCAGTCTAATGCCCATTCCTTTTTATAAGCCCATTTTCTTCCTGCTAGCTTTCACATATTGACCAATGCATCTGAAAATTATCAAACCTGAAATAGACAATCTACACTTCAATTTCCACACACTGATAAATCTCAAATCTATCCCTTTATCAAACTACACCCATGAGTTCCAGACCTATATTTTCATTTACCTACTGAACTGTCCCACCTTATGTTTCATAGATATCTAGAAATCAATATATTCAAAATGTTTCCCCTCCATACCTCCTTCTTCTCGTATATTTCCACCTTTGGTTAATGGAAGGAACCATTCCCAGCTGTAAATGACAGTGAAGTATTGCCTATCACAGTAAGCCCTTATTAAAGAAATGGAATTTTGAAGTCTCTGTTTATGCTTCTATGTGTAGTCCATTCCATTTCAATCCTCTATTCAAGCTCTTTTAATACTTGTGTTATTATACAAATATTCTGAAATGTATGTCATCATATATTTCCAATGAATAATAACAATAATTTTAGAGCAATTTAATATTATGTATGTCTTAGAAATAAGAATAAGGAATTGCTTTAAACAAGAAAGTCAGTTATATTAAGGAGTCTCCCAAATCTTTAACATCTACTTGATTTTATATAACATATTTACCAAGATATTATTTACATTTTTTTCTTTTCTAATATAATTTTAGATGAGAGGCTTTAACCTGAAATACATTCATTTTCTAGAAAAAGCATATATTAGTTTTGATAAACCAGTCTGTGACATATTCAGAATTTTAAATAACAAATAATAAATAATTTTTCCAAGCAAACTGTAAAAAATACATCCCTCAAATCTCATTTTCCTTGTGTAAGATTAGTCTTCTAAGATGAGAGATAATACTCCTCCCTAAAATAATCATTTTCTAATTTTGGTTCACTTCATATTTTGATTAATAGTCTCATAAGTGAAAAAGAATTGTTGAAAAGAATCAGCCTTACTTTTTAAAAAGTCATACAATTAATGTATATACCAAATATAATTATTAATTGCTATCATATCAAACTTAGAAAATCTTTTAATTCTCATTCTGTTAATAGAGATACAGAAATATGAATCTCAAGCACTTTATATTTTTGCTTTTTAATTTTCCTTACCTTCTGTAACTTTACTATCCTTCACAGTTTTGTGAAAGAACTGTATCCCTAAATCATTTTTCAGGTAATTTATTTCTAATAAAAAGATGCATAGCTATCATTAAAGAATAGCTTAAAGGTACGCTAACTCAGAACATGAGTAGTAAAGTTAAAGGCAGTAATATTTGTTAATTTCCATATATATGTTAGACACATAGCGCTTAAGACACATGACTGTGATCCCTTTTAGTTCTTGAATTTTGTCATTCATTGAAACAACCGAACACATTTTTGTGCAACACTTTTTAACATACTAGAAATAGCCTATTTTCTTTCCATGATGGATGCTTTCCTTCAAATATAATTTCTGAGCTCCAAACAGGAAACATAATGTTGCCCTGGATGTTACCTTGTGTTCTAGAAACAGAAAATGATGCTATATCCATGTCCAGAAATGGTACAGGTTTATGACTACCATTTAAGGATCCTTTATTCAATGAGTCAGCTGGTTCTGCTGTTCACTAGCTGGGTGGCCTTAGGCAAGTTGCTTAACATCTTGATATAAAATTGGGATAGAACAAGAAACAAGATGGCAAAGTAGGGAATTTGGGATTAACAGATACACACTACTATATATAAAATAGATAAACAAGGACCTACTGTATAGCACAGGGAACTACATTCAATATCTTATAATAACCTATAATGGAAAAGAATCTAAAAAAGAATACATATATATTATATAACTATATATATATAATATATATACACTATTATATATATTTAAAATATATAACTAAATCACTTTGCTATATACCTAAAACGTAAATCATCTATATATCAATAAAAAATTAAAAATGAAACCAGCAACAAAAAAATGATCAAACGAGACAACTGAAATAGCAAAAAAAAAAAAAAAAAGGCAAACTAGGAGGATGTGTAACTCACCTCCCCCCATGAACACATCAAAAATACATCAATATGTGGAACAATTTTCACTGAAAACTAATTGGAAACTGGCAGGAAGACTCAAGTACATTCAAGGTTGTAAGAAAGATCCAAAAGGAATCAGGTAGGAAGAGAAAAGAAGCAATCAGGTAAGGACCTGTGCCCCTGGGGCAGGACTCTGAGGAAAAGGGAGAAACATGGGTGGAGTCCACCCTGGGGAGCGAGCAATCCAAGCCACATATTGGGTACCCCAGTCCTTGGGTCCAACACAGAGAAGACAAGCCCACTTTGCTGGTCGGGCAGCCGTGCGGACTAACAGGAGGGCTACGGGAAGCAAGGACTCCGCTTGTGAGGAGCACATAAGTGCTGAGTTGCTCCTGAGACAGGGCGAAGTGGGCAGATGGAGGACTACCCCAGTGGCTGCCAGTTTCTCATGACCACAACAGCATGAGCCTGAGCCTGAGCTGAGTGAATGTTCCAGCCCTGCTTACTTCCACTTGCAGCTCCCCACTGGAGTGAGGGCTGCCACAACCAAGGAGAGAGTTCAGCCACGGGACACAGAAATGACTCAGACCCAGAGCTGCATCTGAGTGCAGCAAGGGCGGCCATTGCTGGCTCTTACACAGGCAGCACATTATGGGAGGTCCCTATCTCTGACGGCCGCTGGACCGCCACAGCTCACACCCTGATACACACCAAGAGATCACACTGGCCCTGCAAAAGAGCCTCACATGAGAAGGGGTTGCCATTCCTGGAGCTCAGACTAGAAGCATATTGGAGACAGACTGGACCTCTATCTGTGGCCAGCCCACATCAGCCCATGCACTGTCACGAGCCAAGAGCCTGTACAGGCTTCAGCGTTGCTCCCCTCTGGGTCAAGGGTGCTGGTGCTGGGAGAGGGGAGAGCACAAACTTGAAGGGAACAGAGTTAGCTCAGACCCAAAGCTCAGGGCTTCTGCTCCAGCAACTTGGGATCTGACCCCTCCCTCAATAGGAGGGTGGCAGCCCCTGAGCAGAGTGGAAGACCCTCCTCACACCTGGCTCAGGCCATAGCCCGTCCATCTCCAGCCCCACTTCCTAGCAAGGTGATAGCTGCCAGCACACCCTGAGGAAAGACACGACTTCTGTTCGATCAAATCCAAAAAGCCACTGGGCACATGCAGATTGTATAGGGATGCTCTCACATAATGATGTCCCTTCAAGACCGTAATAGGTAACTATTTCACCTACATTTATAGAGACAGAGAAAGTTAAGCAAAATGAAAAGACAGAGGAACTGGTCTCAATTGAGAGTGAGACAACAGGAGAAGAATGAGAGAGAGAAGGGGGTGGAAAATATATTTTATTAAATTATGACTGAAAATTTCCCAAATCTGAAGAAGGAAACAGATATCCAGGTACAGAAAGCACAGAGGGTCCCAAACAAGATGAACCCAAACAGACCCACACAAAGGCACATCATAATTAAAATGGCAAAGCTTAAAGATAAAGAGACAATTCTAAAGGCAGCAAGAGAAAAACAAAGGGGCATATACAAAGGAACCCCCATACGGATATCAGTTGACTTTTCTGCAGAAACTTTGCAGACCAGAAAGGAGTGGTTTGTTATATTCAAAGTGCTGAAAGGGAAAAACCTGCAACCTAGGATATTCTACCCAGCAAGATTATCATTTAGAATAGAAAGAGAGACAACTTCTCAGACATATATATGTATATACACACGATGGAGTATTACTTAGCTGTAAAAAATAATGAAATTCTGCCATTTGCAACAACATGGATGGACCTAGAGAGTATTATGCTTAGTGAAAGGAATCAGAGAAAAATACTGTATGTTATCACTTATATGTGGAAAGAAACAACAAATTTGTGTAACTAAACAGAAACAGACTCACAGATATACAAAACAAACTAGTGGCTGCCAGTGGAGAGAGGAAAGGGGGAAGTTAGGGTAGGGGATTAAAAAGATACAAACTACTATGTATAAATTAAATAAGCAACAAGGATGTATTTTACAGTACAGTGAAATATAGCTATTATTTTGTAATAACTTTATTTTTTTAAATAAATTTATTTATTTATTTTTGGCTGTGTTGAGTCTTCATTGCTGCGCGCGGGCTTTCTCTAGTTGCAGCGAGCAGGGGCTACTCTTCATTGCAGTGTGTGGGCTTCTCACTGCAGTGGCTTCTCTTGTTGCAGAGCACAGGCTCTAGGTATGTGGGCTTCAGTAGTTGTGGCATGCAGGCTAAGTAGTTGTGGCTTGCGGGCTCTAGAGTGCAGGCTCAGTAGTTGTGGCACACGGGCTTAGTTGCTCCGTGGCACATGGGGTCTTCCCAGACCAGGGATCGAACCTGTGTCCCCTGCATTGGCAAGCGGATTCTTAACCACTGCACCACCAGGGAAGTCCCTGTAATAACTTTAAGTGGAGTATAATCCATAAAATTACTGAATCACAAAAAATAAATATATTAATTAATTAATAAAAAGTAAATAAATTTGGGATAATAGTATCTATTTCATAGTCTTCATAAGGATTAATATTAATATGCTTATAATAGTGCAGAGCACACAATGGTCAATAAATATTAGTCAATATTAAGTAAAAAAATCTATATAAAGAAAACAAATGAACCATAGATGTAGTCCAACTTCCATAATTTCTCATTTGCCCAATTCTAAAAAGGAACTTTAAATTAGATGGTTCAGTTCAAAATGCTTCTTTCCAACATACACAACTTGTGAGTAATGACTCTATTCTTCATCTTTATTTCCCTAAGAACAAGCGTTCTTTATTCTTATCTAGCTTGCAGACAAACCAGTTAGGGATGAGGAGAAGGGAGATGGAACAATTTCCCACAGATCAAGCCAGGAATTATATTATCACAAGTTGTCTGTGAATGGGCTGTCTAAATTACCACAGGAAAGTTACAGCTCCGTTCATGGTTCTAGGTACAGATGGCAGCATGCTGAGGGGCTAAAAAAGAAGATTATATATCCCAAATTGTGGCATCAGTATTTAAAGCTAGGAGTGAAATACAGAGTGGGCAATGTAAGGCAGTTCAAGGCATGAATTTGTGGATCAGCAGGAATAAGACACCGGTGTCATTTAAGTCCCAACACATTTTACTCACTAAGCGCTAACTAAATTAACTCCTTTATTACCTTAGGCCTCAGTAAATTAAAGTCTGTATCTCCGATATGACAAATCACAAGGGAAGCTGAGCAAAGTTAAACCGTAAACTCTGCCACTGTCAAAGTAAAAAAAGAGGATCCAAGCAAAAGTGACAGCACAGTGCTTGGTAATGTTAAAGTAATTAATCAAGGAGGCCTTTAGAGTAATGCCCTGGTATCCCAGGTAAGCAAACCAAAACCTAAGCCAGAGGCAAAGCACTGGAATCTGAGAAAGTGAAACTTAAGAACAACCAATCACAAATAGTATTGTGTAACCACTTAAGCTATAGCCAATCAGATAATTGCCTTGCATAGCTTTGCTTCTGCATCTTCTGTATAAAAACCTTGATTCTACTCTTAGCAAATTTCAATAATACGGCATACTCTTATCAACTACAGTCACTGTGCTATACATTAGATTCTCCAAACTTCATCCTATAAGTGAAAATTTGTACCCTTTTACCAACCTCTCCGCATTTCTTCTATCTCCCAGCCCCTGGCTGCCACCTTTCTACATTCTGTTTCTAGGAATTCAGTGTTTTTCTAAGATTCCATAAATACGTGAGACCATTTGTCTTTCTCTGTATGAGAAATCCAAAAAAAAAAAAAAAAAAAACCTTGCAGCTAGCTCCTACTGTAAGTGGAGTGCTACTAATCACTTTTGGTTCTATGCCGCCCAACTGAAATCAACATTTGCTGAAGTAAACTCTTCAAAATTTTAATGTGCCAGGGACTTCCCTGGTGGTCCTGTGATAAAGAATCTGCTTTCCAATGCAGGGGATATGGGTTTGATCCCTGGTTGGGGAACTAAGATTCCACATGCCACGGGGCAACTAAGCCCATGCGCCACAACTACTGAGCTCCTGTACCTCAACTAGAGAGCCTGCGTGTCGCAAACTATAGAGCCCATGTGCGCCGGAGCCCGCGCACCACAACTACAGAGCCCACGCACCCAGGAGGCCGCGCGCCACAACTAGAGAGAGAAAACCCATGGGCCGCAACTAGAGAGAAGCCTGCCTACCGCAACTAGAGAGAGACCCGAGCAGACCATGCACGGTAATGAAAAGATCCTGCATGCCTCAACAAAGATCCTGTGTGCCACAACTAAGACCCGACACAGCCTAAATAAATAAGTAAGTAAGTCAAGGGTGATTTAAAAAAATTTTTTTTAATGTGCCTAGTTTATCTTTCAACAGTAACCACTAGTCATTCAATAATGATTATCTCTTGTTGTTATTAAAGCTGTTATGCTCAAAAGCTTTGCCCTTAAGAATACCAAAACACTACAGCTTTCCATTGGAAACAGGGAGGCTGACCCAGTAAAAAGTTAAATATATTTGTGATTTAGCTTCAAATATCAGTGGCAAAATTATTATTTCTCTCTTTCTTTCTTTGTGTATGTGTGAGTTCAGAGTCTAAATTCATTGAGAATATGCTCTCTATTCAAAACACTTTATAAAGTCAGTTTGGACTTGATCCAATGAAGCATTGCTAAATGTAGATGTTGCTTTTCAAAAATGAGTCTGATTTCTTCTACAAGTGAAATGTAGATAAGAGTCAGCATTATCAGGTGTGTATTAAGAGTGTGTTCTCCACTTATTTATGCCTGTTTAATTTTAAAACAATGTTTTCTATGTATGTGTGCGGCCAAGAATATTTCCATTAACACTCCAGTAAAGTAAATTGTATCATATATTGAAATGGATTTCAAGTTGACTAGATTTTGAACCTATTATTACAGCTTTGTTGAGATATAATTCACATGCCATGTAATTTACCCATTTAAATTGTATAATGCAGTGATTGTTAGTATATTCACAGATAAGCACAAATATAACCACAGTTAATTTCAGAACATCTTAATCACCTAAAGAAACAAAATCCATACCATGTAGCTACTACCCCTCTCTGCTTATCCTATCATACTGCCCAACCCTAAGCAACCACTAATCTACTCTGTGTCTCTACAGATTTGCCTCTTCCGGGCATTTTATATAAATGGAATCATATGATATGTGGGCTTCCATGACTGGATTCTTTCACTGAGCATAATCTATACAAAGTTCATCCACATTATACCATGTATCAGTGATCCATTGCTTTTTCATGGCCAAATTATATTCCATTGAATGGATCTACATTTTTTTTATATATTTATAAATTAATGGGTATTTAGGTTGTTTGCACCTTTTGGCTATTAGAAATAATGCTGCAGAAAACATTTATGTACAAGTTTGGGGTGGACATAAGTCTTTCTCTTGGGTATATGCAAAGGAATGGAATTGTTGGGTCATACAGTAACTTTATGTCTAACCATTTGAGTAGCTTCCGGACTGTTTGCCAAAGTGGTTGCACTATTTTATATTTCAGCCAACAGTGCCTGAGGGTTCCAATTTTTCTACACCCTCACTAACATTTATTATTTGAATTTTTGATTTTAGCCATCCTAGTGAGTGTGAAGTGGTATCTTATTATGAATTTGATTTGCACTTCTCTGTTGACTAATGATGTTGAGCATCTCTTCATATGCTCAGTGTCTTATTACAGACATTATAAGAGATATCTATTCAGATCCTTTGCTCACTTTTATATTGAATTGTCTTTTTAATAGTTAGTTGTTCGATGGAGAAATCAAAAGCTTTACAGACAAGCAAACGCTAAGAAAATTCAGCACCACCAAACCAGCTCTACAACAAATGCTAAAGGAACTTCTCTAAGTGGAAAACACAAGAGAAGAAAAGGACCTACAAAAACAAACACATAACAATTAAGAAAATGGTAATAGGAACATACACGTTGATAATTACCTTAAATGTGAATGGATTAAATGCTCCAACCAAAAGACATAGACTGGCTGAATGGATACAGAAACAAGACCCATATATATGCTGTCTACAAGAGACCCACTTCAGACCTAGGGACACATACAGACTGAAAGTGAGGGGATGGAAAAAGATATTCCATGAAAATGGAAATCAAAAGAAAGCTGGAGTAGCAATTCTCATATCAGAAAAAATAGACTTTAAAATAAAGACTATTACAAGAGACAAAGAAGGACACTACATAATGATCAAGGGATCAATCCAAGAAGAAGATGTAACAATTGTAAATATTTATGCACCCAACATAGGAGCACCTCAGTACATAGGCAAATGCTAACAGCCATAAAAAGGGAAATCGACAGTAACACAATCATAGTAGGGGACTTTAACACCCCACTTTCACCAATGGACAGATCATCCAAAATGAAAATAAATAAGGAAACACAAGCTTTAAATGATACATTAAAGAAGACGGACTTAATTGATATATATAGGACATTCCATCCAAAAAACAACAGAATACACTTTCTTCTCAAGTGCTCATGGAACATTCTCCAGGATAGATCATATCTTGGGTCACAAATAGTTAGTTGTAAGAGTTCTTCGTATATTCAAAGTGCAAGTCCTTTATCAGATATATGATTTGCAAATATTTTCTCCCATTCTGTGGGTGGTCTTTTAGTTTTCATAATAGTGTTCATTGAAGCAGAAAAGTTTTTAATTTTGATGAAGTCCACTTCTCTATTTTTTGTCCTTCTTCTTTAAGAACCAGTTGTTTATATAAGTTCAAAAGGATTTATTCTTATGTTTTCTTCTAAGAGTTGTATAATTTTAGCTCTCCCATTTGGGTCTCTGATATACTGTGAGTTAATTTTTGTATATGGCCTGAGGAGAAGCAGTCCAGTTTCATTCTTTGGCATGTGGTTATCCAGTTGTCCCATTACCATTTTTTAAAAGATTTTGTTCTCCATTGAATTGTATTAGACCCACAGACACATTTATTTCTGAGCTCTCTATTCTATTTCATTGATCTTTAAGTCTGTTTTTAATGCCAGTTCCACATTGGCAAGTATCACTGTTTTGATTTATATTTCTTTGCAGTAAGTTTTGAAATAGGAAAATGTGTCTTTTTCTATTTTCTTCTTTATCAAGATTGTTTTGACTATTCCAGTTCTCTTGTAATTCTATATGAGTTTTAAAACCAGATGATCAATTTCCATAATGAATCCAGCTGACTGGTTGGCTGGATTACCTTGGTGGAGTCTATATCTCCCTGCAGTATGAAACCTTTGATATTGTTTCTCAGGGGACACAGCCTTGGTTATGCCCACAGTCACCTTGGATAATACTGCCTTCAGCAAGACTCTTTCCTTAACCATACCCATCTGTTAAGCTCCACTAATTACTGGCTGGTTGTCTACTGTTGACAACAAGACTCTAGTACATAACTTGCTCACAGACCGATCCAATCAAACCTAGACTCCTTTAAAGAGATACTCCTATGGTTAGTGTTTGATATTTGTCTTCACCCAGAAAGGCTCTTCTCTGCTGTCTCTTTCCTCATTTATCTCTTGCAAATGAGCCTGCCAACAGCTTAGCTTATATCTTCAATGAATTCAATGAATCTATCTCATCCTTATCTTTCATGACAGTCTCCACTGTTTTTTGACTGCCCTGAGATTTAAACTTCTCCAAACTCTGTTGCAAATTAAGTCACTTCTTTTGAAAAGAGATTAAGAACTCTCTATAATATGGACTACTTCTTCCTTGGGCAAAAACTTTGGGCCATATCTCTAGTGCTAGGGGTGGGACAATAGTGTACTTCTCTCCAAGTGACCCCCAATTTAGGAACAGAACATTTTGTTTGAGTGGGAGGGCAACAGCCCCAGGTCTCTTTTGCTTCCCACTCCTGATATGGAATCCCTGCTTCACAAGTCAAGCAAGAGAGAACAAGGCCCTAGCATCTTCAGTGCTGTCATGTCCAAGGTAGAAACTTCATCTCACGAGTGGGGACCAAGTGGGAGAAAGCACCCTCCAATCTCACTGTTCCACATTCCCAGAATTCAACCTCAATAACAAGTAGCTGGGGACAGGATGAGAAATTTTGATGTCCAGCTTCTGGGAAAATATCCCTCTAACTAGGAGTTATAGGTGGTAAGGGGGCCTTGTGTTTTTGGCTGTACCAGCCTGGAGCTGGAGTTTCACCTCACTGATCTGAGAGAGGGGAGAGATGGAGTATGTCTTGGTTCAACAGTCACAGACCTAATTGTTCTTACCAAGTTTTAGCAGATTTTCTTGAACAGAAGTTTCTTTGTTTGCTGTATACCCTTAAGACCATTTCCAGAGATTTTAATGGTTGGTATTTTATTTTTAATAATTTTCTCCAGTTTTGCTGGAGGGCATGTCTACAGAGCTCCTCACTCTGTCATACTAGGAATCCTTTTAAGTTTTTGAGTTTTTTACTAACAGAAAGCCTATAAGGAACGCATTGAAAATATTGTTTGCAAATTGAGGTATTATACAACAAAATACTGTAAAAAAAAAAAGTGATTTAGATACCTTTTTCTATCAAAAAAATCTTAATCTTAAAATTGTTAAATTTTCCTTGTCTATTTAACTTTAATATCATAACTGAACATGATCCAAGAGATGTTCTGTCATGTTTGTTGTATATTATTTAACAGCATGAAGTAGTAGCTATTAAGTTTTGAATATACTACTACTACTCAATATCAAATTACATATCAATGCTCTTCATAAAAATGCATTACCTGGATACTTTAAAATAAAATAAGTCCCTGCTCTCTACCTCCTTTTTAAAAACAATCTACCTAGTTCAGCATTTCCCAAACTGAAATCCTGTTATGGTCACTGAACAATTTCCAATGTTTCAAAATCAATTTAGCTACCTAAAAACAGCATCAGGTTACTTTGCTTTGGGATAAAAATGATTTTAATTAAACTTACATGTAGAAGTTATCACATACTGAAAGATCTGCTTAGTCATTAAGAGTGTTACTCAAATTTCCAAAATTCATTGTGTGTGGTAGGGAACAGTAAGGAGAGAAATATTTGTCTGGTTTATCATCCTAATTTTCTCCAATTGTTTTTTCCTATTGTTAAAAAATATATATTTATACAATATGGAATACAGATTTTTTTTTACTTTATCTCCTGCCTTAATTTTGCAAAATACCTTGTTGTTTTTTTTTTTTTAAAGGTAATTTATTGAGAAATTTGGTCCTAAGTGGTCAAGAGAGGAGTAGGATTTTTTTTTTAATATAATCACTTTAAAATAAAATTTCTAGCACCATTGGCATTTCTTTTCAAAAAATACAGTATGGAGAAAAAGCTTAGCAAATGCTTCCTCTGAAGATGATTGCATTCTTTTTCCTACTGATTGTATATTTTAGTGAGAATTATATTAGCATTCTTTGAAAGAAAGTGACTGGGAGGATCTGAAATGATTAACTGATATAGTCTGGTGTCAAAAGGGGAATTGATATCAGATGATTTTGATTTTAAAATAATCTGAGTAGGGATTTCCCTAGTGGCGCAGTGGTTAAGAATCCGCCTGTCAATACAGGGGACACGGGTTCGAGCCCCAGTATGGGAAGATCCCACATGCTGCAGAGCAACTAAGCCTGTGCACCACAACTACTGAGCCTGCACTCTAGAGCCCACGAGCCACAACTTCTGAGCCCGCGTGCCACAACTACTGAAGCCCACACACCTAGAGCCCATGCTCCACAACAAGAGAAGCCACCGCAATGAGAAGCCCGCACACTGCAACGAAGAGTAGCCCCCGCTCGCTGCAACTAAAGAAAGTCAGTGCACAGCAATGAAAACCCAATGCAGCCAAAAATAAATAAGTAAATTTTTTAAAAATTAAAAAAAATAATAATCTGAAATAAGGAGATATTTATCAGCGTTGTGCTCCTAGGAATCCAGATGGGTCAAGTTTTGAAACTGAAACTGTGTTCTCCTAATCTATTTTAAGGGATATGTTTGGTGGCTTCACTTTTCTCCCTTTTTTACATAATAAATCATATTTTTTACATTTTCACTCTCATCTGTATTGATATTAAATTATTTATAATTAATTTTCATAGGAAAAATGATTGTTGATTACTATTTTCTTTCCTGTCCTGTCATCATTTTAAGTCATTTTACTATGTGGTACCGGACAACTTCTACATGTTTACTCAAGAAGAGCTTGCCTCTGAAGGATTTAGTTGTTCCTTAGTCTAAATTAATATCGAGAATTAGTATGGGAAATTACCTACAATTAATAAAATTCCTATTATTGTTGTATTTAATTAAGCCCTTACCATTTCTTGAAATAATGACCCTAACTTTGCTGCTATATGTATGTGTGTATATATATATCTCCATGGTGCACGTGTGCACACACACACACACACACACACACACACACTCACTCACATGTGGGCCCCATTTCCTCACATTTATAGAAAAGTTCCAAAGCCACGGAGCTGAAAAAAGTTACCATAATATCTTCAGAGTTCCCTGAAATTAAATATATCAGCTTTCAGGATTACTTTCTTTGATGTATGAACACCCCTGGAAATTTATATTAATATTAATATTCAGGTATTAAAATATTTGCTATCTTCAGTTACACCTGGTAAAACTATAATGACTGTCAATCATTTGGGGAGTGATATAATTCAGAGGAGATCCAGCATTCAAAGTGATGAATCTTTTCTCACCAAAGTAAGTAAAAACGTTTCAGTAGCAGCAAGCAAGGATTGCTGGAGTGTGTGAGCAGTCATTACAGTTGTTAACACTACAATGGCTTACAATTCATTTCAAATAGAAAGTTATTTTTTAAAAATAGTGTCTTCAGTTGTACTGGGTTCTTAATTGCAGGGCTTTCTCTTACATTCTCCTGCGTTCTAAGCACATCATGTGTCTGCATTTAGCCTAAATGTAGTACTTCCAAGATCATCATTTCTAAAATAAGCATGCACAAACCTCTGTGATCAGGGCTAGAGTGCACACTGATTTAAGGTAGGTAGTCTCCTCCGAAAGAACTTATATGACACTTAGGGAAACAGACTGTATATATCACAGTCTGTGAGAAAAAGGCAGTGCCAATAATAGTAACATTAATAATAAAAGCTGTCATTTGTGGTACATTCTAAATATTTCACAAAGAATATTTAATACAATTCAGTAACACATTTAAGTATACATTATAATACCCATTTTATAACTGAGAAAACCAGAGCTCAGAAAAATAAAAATAAGCTACTTAAATTCACACAGCTAATAAACTGCAGAACCTGGATGCAAATTCAGTATATTTCTCTCTGTATACACTGTCATTAAGAGCAGAGTTCTGGTTTCTCCACTCTTTGTTTTATAGTTCCTTTATTATTCTTGATAATATTCTTGCTTTTTTTAAAAAAAAATATAATGACACTGAGGCAAACAGTATAAAACATCTTCCAAATCTTTTCCTACATTCCCAATATGTGTTTTCACTTTCACATGATATGCTTCTTTCACATGTCACACACTTGCCTAATTTATTTTCCACTGAATACCAGTGACACCTTCTTCTTAGGACTCCTAACTAGTGAGATTGTAAGTCCATGTTAGAACATCAAGTTAAATAATTTATAACCAGTGATCAGAAGCCCTGAGCTCTCTTAAAACACGTGATCTTGTGTTCCAAGGTGTGTTGTAGAAAACAAAATTGTCATTTCCAATATAGTCCATCCCAGCACTACTGTTCTCCATCCCTGCTGCCTCTTCCATTAGCATCTTCCTTCACATTCCTACTGCCACCACCTCTTTCTGTCCATCATTATGTAAAACATGGATGGTGACAATTGCTATGCAACTAGATTCTATTCACTTCAAGTTTCTCCTCAATGCAATCCACCCTGCACACACTGCCTAGGTAGTCTTTCTAATGCGGTAACTTGAGGTGATCACCAACGTTCTGTGTCTCCACATTACCTCCAGCAGAAGGTCTCATCTCCATCACTTGGTAGCGGATAAAAATACAACTGTTCAATTAACATAAAAGAAAAACAAATGACTACTAAAAAAGCAGAGATGAGAGGGAGGAGAAAAAAACTTCTGGTTGGAATAAAAATTTGTGCCATGTTGCTGAAGCATAAGTAAAATTTAGCAAATAATCAAATGTACAAAGCATTTGACCAATATTTTTATAGACTGAATTGTATTCCCCACCCTAATTCATACTGGAGTCCTAACCTCTAGTGCCTCAGACTGTATTTCATGATAGGGTCTTTAAAGACATGATCAAGTTAAAATGGGGTCATTAGGATGGACCCTAATCCAGTATGACAGGTATATTTATGAGACAATGGGATTAGGACACAGAGATACACAGAGGTAAGACCATGTGAAGACACAAGGAAAAGATGCCTATCTACAAGCCAAGGAGCAAGGGCTGAGAAGAAACCAACCCTGACAACACCTTGATCTTGGACTTTTGGCTTCCAGAATTGTGAGAAATACATTTCTCTTTCAGCTACCCAGTCTGTGGTTTCTTGTTATGGCAGCCCTAACAAATTAATACTAATTTTCTTCTTGAATGAATTTATTATATAGAAGTACAAAAATGGGAGAAGACAACTGTGTTAATGACTGCCAATTGAGTACCAAGTGTAGAATTTTAAAAATAGAAAATACTCCAAATATGCTTTATTTGGAAATTAAAGAGATACATTAAGTTGCTGCCATAAATAGAAAGAAATGGAATATTTGGAAAGGGGTTCTTGTTAATGGAAAAAACAAGCTTCAGAATAATACGTAAAATATAAATCTTACATTACAATAATAAAACCCCTTCTAAAGTGATTTTGCTTATTTTATTGCATATCCTTTTGGATATCACAGTTTTTAACAGTGCCATAGCTTACAATTCACTTCAAAATAGAAAATTACTTTTTAAAAATAGTATTTTTCTGTTAAATTTGTTCTCTTTTTAGCTTCTAGAAAGTTTGTTTTTATTTGTTTTTGCTGGTTGTATGTTCTTGCTGGTTATATGTTTTTATCGTATATAATCTTTTAAGTGACCTTATATACGTTTTTCATTATTTTATAATCTTTTCCAAGTATTTTAATCCTCTACTCTTATGCTCTTAATTTTGACCAAGATTAACCTATTTTCCTTTTAATACTGAAATTACCCTGCTTTTTCTACTGGTAGGATGTTAATAAGAAAGTTGAACATAACCTGAGGAAAACTGGAAGTGCTTGTCTGTTTTATTGCGTCGTAAAACACTACGGGTGATTTCTGAGTTACTGGTGTAATCAAAAAGCGTTTAGTAACCTGCTTACTTCCTTGAGTCTAACTGCAGACTGTAAACTCCACGAGGACAAAGGCTCTGTCTCTACTACTCTATCTTTAGCACCACAAACAATGCTGGACATACCATTGGTTATATGAAGAAATAAATAAGTTTTGTAGATATTTTCCAAAATTTCCAAAACTTTTGCTAAGCAAATATTATATGCTCAAGACTAATACAGTTGATGTGGCAATATTTTAGAAGCAATTTTCATAATTTTAAGAGAGTGATTTGCTATCTCAATTGGAAGATATTTTTAATGGACATGAAAAACAACTGAAACACTTAACAGGAAAAAAGATGTCATTCAGGCTATAAATGCTGAAGGACCTTGCTATTTAAACTGTGGTCCATGGAGCAGCAATGCCAGCATTGCCTAGGAGGTTGTCAGAAATACAGCCTCGGGCTTTATCCCAGATCTACCGAAATGGAATCTGTATTTTCATAAGATACTCAGGTGACTCCTATGCACATTCATATTTAAGAAATACTCCTAACAGATATCAAATAATGTAGATATTCAAAATGGGCCAAAGAGAGTTAGGAAAGACCTGATACAGAAGGCACTGGTAAAGTCATGTAACTATATAATTGGAAGAATAATAGACATGTTCCCAAATTCTAAGAACTTTCTAAACATAAATGGAAATTGTACAAAATTGGTGGTTTTTCTTATATTCAATTTACATTGAACAGTTTATTTACATTTATTGAAAATAAAAGAAAAAGAATTATCCTGTTTCCATGCCTTTAATGCTTGACCCATCTCATCTATTCTAATAAGCTGAATACTCCCTTATCTGAAACTTTTAAATTGACGTGAACAGCAATTAGACATTATTTAGGATTGCATCAATTCAATGGTATAATTAGTTGATGTGAAATTAATGAAGAAGCAACAGAGACAATGTACGAGAGGACTGATGGCCTTAAGGTTGGCACAGGTAAGTTAGTAGCTCCAAGTCCTCTGAAACTATTAATTGCCTATTAATCTTTTATGAACATATACTAAATGCAGGTAGCACTAAGTTTCTATTTCTCCATTTGTTTGAGGCACTAAAATCGGAATCATTTTGAAAAGGCATAAAATATAGATGAAATCATAGTTCAGCGTAATTTTTCAACTGATCTTATTTTTTCTATATTCATATTATCTTCTAAAAGATTAAATAATTTTCACAAGTGACCTTAACACAGATAGCCATTTAAGAAACCTCTGCTCACAAGAAAGCTTTCGACAAAATTCAACAGCCATTTATGATAAAAACCCTCCAGAATGTAGGCATAGAGGGAACTGACCTCAACATAATAAAGACCATATATGACAAACCCACAGCCAACATTGCCCTCAATGGTGAAAAACTGAAACCATTTCCACTAAGATCAGGAACAAGACAAGGTTGCCCACTCTCACCACTATTATTCAACATAGTTTTGGAAGTTTCAGCCACAGCAATCACAGAAGAAAAATAAATAAAAGGAATCCAAATAGGAAAAGAAGTAAAGCTGTCACTGTTTGCAATGACATGATACTATACATAGAGAATCCTAAAGATGCCACCAGAAAACTACTAGAGCTAATCAATGAATTTGGTAAAGTAGCAGGAAACAAAATTAATGCACAGAAATCTCTTGCATTCCTATACACTAATGATGAAAAATCTGAAAGTGAAATTAAGAAAACACTCCAATTTACCATTGCAACAAAAAGAATAAAATATCTAGGAATAAACCTACCTAAGGAGACAAAAGACCTGTATGCAGAAAATTATAAGACACTGATGAAAGGAATTAAAGATGATACAAATAGATGGAGAGATATACCATGTTCTTGTATTGGAAGAATCAACATTGTGAAAATGACTATACTACCCAAAGCGATCTACAGATTCAATGCAATCCCTATCAAACTACCACTGGCATTTTTCAGAGAACTACAAAAAAATTCACAATTTGTATGGAAACACAAAAGACCCCGAATTGCCAAAGCAATCTTGAGAAAGAAAAACGGAGCTGGAGGAAACAGGCTCCCTGACTTCAGACTATACTACAAAGCTACAGTAATCAAGACAGTATGGTACTGGCACAAAAACAGAAAGATAGATCAATGGAACAGGATAGAAAGCCCAGAGATAAACCCACACACCTATGGTCACCTTATCTTTGATAAAGGAGGCAAGGATATATAATGGAGAAAAGACAGCCTCTTCAATAAGTGCTGCTGGGAAAACTGGACAGCTACATGTAAAAGAATGAAATTAGAACACTCCCTAACACCATACACAAAAATAAACTCAAAATGGTTTAAAGACCTAAATGTAACGTCAGACACTATAAAACTCTTAGAGGAAAACATAGGCAGAACACTCTATGACATAAATCACAGCAAGATCCTTTTTGACCCACCTCCTAGAGAAATGGAAATAAAAACAAAAATAAACAAATGAGACCTAATGAAACTTCAAAGCTTTGGCACAGCAAAGGAAACCATAAACAAGACCAAAAGACAACCCTCAGAATGGGAGAAAATATTTGCAAATGAAGCAACTGACAAAGGATTAATCTCCAAAATTTACAAGCAGCTCATGCAGCTCAATATCAAAAAAACAAACAACCCAATCCAAAAGTGGGTAGAAGACCTAAATAGACAATTCTCCAAAGAAGATATACAGAATGCCAACAAACACATGAAAGAATGCTCAACATCGTTAATCATTAGAGAAATGCAAATCAAAACTACAATGAGATATCATCTCACACCAGTCAGAATAGCCATCATCAAAAAATCTACAAACAATAAATGCTGGAGAGGGTGTGGAGAAAACGGAACCCCCTTGCACTGTTGTTGGGAATGTAAATTGATACAGCCACTATGGAGAACAGTATGGAGGTTCCTTAAAAAACTACAAATATAACTTACCATAAGACCAGGCAATCCCACTACTGGGCATATACCCTGAGAAAACCATAATTCAAAAAGAGGCATGTACCACAATGTTCATTGCAGCTCTATTTACAATAGTCAGGACATGGAAGCAATCTATGTGTCCATTAACAGATGAATGGATAAAGAAGATGTGGCACATATATGCAATGGAATATTACTCAGCCATAAAAAGAAATGAAACTGAGTTGTTTGTAGTGAGGTGGATGGACCTAGGAACAGTCATACAGAGTGAAGTAAGTCAGAAAGAGAAAAGCAAATACCGTATGCTAACACATATATATGGAATCTAAAAAAAAAAAAAATGGTCATGAAGAACCTAGAGGCAAGACGGGAATAAAGACGCAGACCTAATAGAGAATGGACTTGAGGACATGGGGAGGGGGAAGGGTAAGCTGGGACAAAGTGAGAGAGTGGCATGGACATATATACACTATCCAATGTAAAATAGCTAGCTAGTGGGAAGCAGGTGCATAGCACAGGGAGATCAGCTCAGTGCTCTGTGACCACCTAGAGGGGTGGGATAGGGAGGGTGGGAGGGAGGGAAATGCAAGAGGGAAGAGATATGGGGATACATGTATATGTATAACTGATTTACTTTGTTATAAAGCAGAAACTAACACACCATTGTAAAGTAATTATACTCCAATAAAGGTGTTAAAAAAAAAAGAAACCTCTGCTCACTAGTTTAAAGACAGTGTAAGGTGTTAAAAATAACTTAACCAATTGGTTAACTACAATTGATGCTATTTTAGCTACATATAGTGATGGCTCAGCATTTCATAAAGCCAATATCAACTACACATGTTAAATGTGGAAAATAATGAATAGGTAACACAAAATCAAGAATAAGCCAAAATCCCTGTGGATTTGTCAGTGAAATGCAGTGAATGATTTTTCCAAATCTGACATGCCTTCCCAATTTGCTTCTGTAAAGTAGTATTAAAACAAAAATTTAATTTCTAATCAATATAACATGATAGATGGAAGGTAACTGGAAATATATAAAGAATGCCTTGCTACATAGCACAGAGAAGTTAATTTAGAATAGAAAATTTTGATTACTATAATAACCACCATAATAATTTTATAATTATATTATGTTTATGTATGTTTATAGATTTAAAATGATCTCTGATATAAGATTTTGACTGATAGAAATCATACTGAGATTCTGCAAGGACATGAAATCCTTAAAAAAAACAAAAGAGCCAATTATTTTACCAGCAAAATGAGTTTAGTCAAGAATAGCAGAGAATTACGATTTGGGACAAGCAAACTATCCCAAACCATAGGCAAGTCCTAAGAACCTAGGAGACAGGTTTGCTTTTATAGAGGAAAGAGCAAGTTGGGAGGGGCTGTTTCACAGAGCCCAGGGTGGTGACACCTTCTCATTGGCTGGGTAGTTGTTGGGCAAGAGAGAAATTCTTCCTTCCTCCAGCTGGGCGAGGGGTAGTGCATGAGAGCTCCTTCTTCAGGGCTTCTCAATTTTATTTTAAATGAGGCTTCCTTTATTTATTTTCACAAATGTTAATCTTAGGATGTATAATTCCTGATAAGCATTACACTTCTGTAGAAAATGATTTGTAATAAAGGCATTTTTAAACAAGGTATCTCAAATATTCCATAGTTAATACTTCATGTTTCCTCATTTATCATAACATCTTTTCTTTAGAACATATCTTTTAAAGTTTATTGTCATTTTAAATGAAGATTGTTTTGATTTATTATAGCTTATCCCCATACAATGAGATTATAATAGATATTATACTGGGATTTGAGGCATTTTTTAAAACAGATACATATGTTTTGGTTTTCTGCTCTCGATTTTTGTTAGCATGTTGTGTCAATTATTATTACTTCTTAATTAACTGTTTTACATTGAAATGGAATTGTGCTGAACCTCTGGCATTTAACTCTCTGCTACAACATTATATTGAAAGAGCAAGTATTAACTTCCTAAGCATTCATGAAGCAATCTGCTTTCCTTTAGTTGATATTAAATTGTATTATAATTTCATGACAGCAGAAATATGTTGATTAACCATGAAGCATCTAACTACAAAATTAAGTCCAAAAAAAAGTAAGCTCATTGTAATATGAGTCTTTTTTTAAGCAAAATTTGAAATGAAAAAGAAAGTGAGCATGGCATTATAAATTAACTTGCCCTGCCCCTTTGCTTTGATATTTAAAATTCAATGACCCTTCATTTTGAAAAACTAGTATGGGCTTTCCTATATAACCCAATCCTGGTGAGTCCACAGAAGTAAGAGGAAGTCTCTGGTATCCCAGAATCTAACAATTAAAATTTAAAAAGTGGCGGGAGGAGAATCCCCTTAGGAAGCAGAATGTGTGGAAGATAATAGTATCTTAGAAAAGGAGAAAATGTCACAGATGGAAAAGGGTATGCAAACACTTTCCTTTCCTCTCTCTTGTTTTGTTCCACATTGCCTACTTCATTGCCTAATTACAGGTTAAGAAAGCAGCAATGCCAGACCAGACAGCCAGGTTGACAGGGAAACATCAGGGAATCCCTGGATCCTAGCATCACTATAACAAGCGTAAGTAAGCTGGCTCACACCTGAAAACTTGCTTTTCTACATCCTCCACGGCTTGAAACAAAATTCAACCTGCATCATTAACCTGGAGCTTTCCTGTCACTCCATTTCTTAAGACCAGGAAGTGAAGCTAGGTCATAGGGTTTAGCACCTTCCCTGAGGTACATTATTGGTCTTGAAAGCTGAAAATGGCAAGGAAATATGAGGTGAAGATGGAAAATAATGTGTCACCAGTGAAATTTCAAGCTCTGTGGAAGACAAACAAGAAACTAAGTAACGTATAATAGGGTCCCCTACAACAGGGGTCCTCAATCCCCAGGCTGTGGGCCGGTACTGGTCCGCGGCCTGTTAGGAATCAGGTTGCACAGCAGGAGGCGAGCGGGCAGGCGAGAGAGCGAAGCATCATCTGCTGCGTCTCATCGCGCCCCATCGCTCGCATTACCGCCTGAACTATCCGCCACCCCACCATGGAAAAGCTGTCTTCCACAAAACTGGTCCCTGGTGCCAAAAAGGTTGGGGACCGCTGCTCTACAAAACAGAGTTTGGGGCAAACCTATGTTCTAACACTCCTGCGATGTACTGTAATGTGTAATCTCAGCACAATGAGAGTGACGGCAAGGGGAAGTGAGGCAGCTAAGTGTAGGAAGCAAATAAATGTGACGCATTACCATGCTGACCATGGTGGTATATCCACTTACCCTCCCTAAGTTCCCGCTCAACTGAGAGGACAAAAACGGCAGTTTGTGTCTCTGATGTCAGTGACAGCTCGGACCCCGTATCAAACACTCCTCAAAATGTTTTCAGATTCTGGCAAAGGGCCGCAGATACTGGCGGAAGCATTAGGGCATGCATTTTCAATGGGTGTGAGAGTATCCCTAAGGAGGCAACAATTGGTTCTTGGTGGGGGAAGGGATGAAAAAATATTGACAGTTCAGTAAGAGTACAGGTATAAAGAACAGACACTCATACAAGTTAGGGCCAGAGGCATAATTTGTAATGCCCTGTGCAAAATGAAAACGCACGGCTCTTTATTCAAAAAGTAGGGGGAAAGTGCCACTAAAAATACTAAAATACATGGCTTTTTCCTTTCATCTGCAGTCTAGCTCTCTACTTATCAGGGTTTTATTTGATATTTAATGTCATTTAAAGTAAGGAAAAGTAAACATCTAAATTTTGGGTTGAATTTTTCCAGTCATCTTTATATTGTGCAATCACAGTCTTAAATGTAAACATAAGACATTTAACTCTTACGTGGAATCGCTAAAATTACACAATTTATATTTCACAGCCCATCTATGCATATGTATTGTGTTTTCTTTCTCAGAAGACTGAAATATTGGACAAAACTGTCCTCCAAAGTGGCTGTATGATTTTGCATTCTCGCCGTCAATGAATAAGAGTTCCAATTGTTCCACACACACTCCAGTATTTGGTGTTGTCAGTGTTGCAGATTTTGGTCATTCTAATAGGTGTGATCCCTCAAAATCTTACCTTCCATCTGTGCCTCATTTGAATCCATCACTTATGAAAGCTTAAGAAATTGTGATGTTACTGAATGCCACATTACTCTCCCACTTATTAGGGTATCAGAGTCCCTGTTGCTCTCACAGGTGTTGGTAATTGGGCTCCAAAACATCAGCCTGGGATTCTGTTTTCTATAAACACTTCTAATTGCCTTAGCTCAGGCTTCCAAGAAAACAGAGCCTGAAAAAAGACTTACACTCCAGCTTCTGAATGGGAAGTGCAATTTCAATGCAGCAAGAATGAAGGAAAAGAGTAATAAAGTGGGTAAGGGTGGGAAGAAACACAAGGTGGTGCATTTCTGCACTGGTCACTGTCTCACACAAACAAACTATGAAAGGGTTAGGCTTCGTACTTTCACTCTCTGGGCCACCATATGAAGTTTCATATGGGCTGTAAGTTGGAATATTTCATCAGAAAAAGGAAGGGAGCATGGATTCAGGTACTGGCTCTTTTCTATCTCCAACTGATCAAACGTTTACTTATAGGAAGTCAACTCCCCACACATTTTTAGATTCCATCACCTGGCCTTTTCACCAACTGCTTAAGAATCTATACCCTATGCATTTGGATGTGGTATTTCACTTGAGTGAAGAAGTCACTGGAATAGTCAGAAACTACTAGTGTGCAGATGGTCCATTTTGGACAGCTAAGAAGCATGGCTAAAAGGACTTGCCATCATGGAGGCAGCTGAGGATGGAGCAATTAGTCAAGGGTCTCAGAGACACTGAAGCCAAGAGAATATGATTAGGTAAATGAGTTGAGTCTAAAACACAGGGTAGGCTGAATTAAAGGACCAGCCAAAGCAAAAGTTCAAACAAGGGACAATGAATATTCTGAGAAAGATAAGAGAAAAATTGGAAACATGAAAAAACTAACAAGCAGATAAAAATGAACAAATGGGAGATATTGATTTGAAAAGTATAAAAATTCAGATGATTATCAAATCAAATAGTCAAACAGGGAATGATAAACTCAAAAAGGAAATAATGAAAAATATTAAAAATGAAAAAAATTTAATACATATGGAAACTAGGTGATAATGCATAAATATCTCTTTCTTGAATGTCCACTGATACAAAAGAAAAAGTAAATACAAGAGAATTAGGTCTTTGTGTCAGTTTCTCTGCCAAAACAACTAAAAATGATAAAGTTGAAAATCTTTAAAACATTTAAAATCTGACAAGAGAGTAAGGAATTATTAGACTAAAATATATGTGAAGATAGATATCTAGAAAGGACAGCTGAGTATTGAAGTGTTGATGGAAATCATCAATAACCTATGATAAGAATAGAAGAGAGTTTTATTGGAGCTAGACTGAGGACTATAGCCTGAGAGACAGCCTCTCAGATAGCTATGATAAATTGTTCAAAAGAAGCATGACTTTTAGCATTTATATATCTTGTCAGAATAAAGAACATCAAACATGACAGGGGTATATTCCTTTAAAGTTTCAAAAAAAAAAAAAAATCAGCCTGTACACTGCAAGTCAGTACGACCTTAGCACCTGGGAAGGGAGCCTTATCATCTAAGGAGTACTAGCATTGATATCCCAGGAAGGGAGGCATTTACCTCTCTATTTTATCCCTATTTTTAAAACAGACATTTTCTACTTCTGGACAATGCACTCTTTTCTTTAATGCTTAAAGCAGATATACAATGTACGTTTGATAGGCCAGAATAACTTCCCCATACCTCAAATACATAAAAATTTCTTCCATCAGAAGCTATCCCTGAAAAGCATCTACCCAAACTTCTTATATTAATCTGAGGTTTCACAGACTTATGGGGCATGGGTAATACAACCTCAGGAAACTTGAGATACTGTGGACTTCTGGAAACTGAAGATGAGTGCCTTTTATAATGTCCAGTCCTTTTTTTGTCACTATCTTTTAAAATGTATGTTTTCTATTTTTATTTCATTACTAATTTCTAGTTTTATTCATTGTTTCTTTTTTTGTACTTTTTTTGAAACTTAGGTTTTTTTTCTCATCAATAGTCTATTTTAATGAATATTCCATGTGTTTTTAAAAAGAAGCTTAATTCTCTAGCATTGGTGCACAAGGGGGATAGATATCTTAAATACATACCTTTAAATTATTTAGGGTAAAATTTAACTTATATTTAGGAGTTCTTTAGCTGTTTGTTTGTTTTGATGGAGAATGGTATTCTTAAGTCCCACCCTTATCATAACTCTTATATATCTTTATTGTAAACTTAGCCTTTACAATTATAAACTGTACCTCTTTGTCTTGGTTAATGATGCTTTGCTTGAATCAGCCCTGCCAGATATCAGATACTATGTTTGCCACCCCTGTTTTTTTGTTTTTTGGGTTTTTTTGCTTTGCATTTGCCAAGTTCTTCTTTGTTTTCCTCTAATTTTAGCCTTTTTAAATGCTTTTGTTTAAGGTATGTCCCTTTTATATAGCAGAGGGCTGGATTTTGCTTCATGTGCCGTAGAACATCTTTCTTTTAAAAGGTGAGATAAGTAGAATTCCATGTTTTGATAAAATAGATCTGTTTGTTCCCTGTTCTGTCAGATTATTTTATATTTTGTATTATGTTTATGTTTTGTATTATGTGACATTTTCCGTTTGTCTTCCACTATGTGGTCTGATTTTTTTTTTTATTTAAATGTTCTGCTGTTTTGTATTTCTTTCGGCATTTATGATTTTTTTTGTTGTTGTTCTAGTGGCACAGCTAGGCCATCTTTATATAATTTCCTCAGTCCCAGTCTGCCTTAACTAGAATTTTCTAACGGTGCATCCACTTAAAATCTCACGCATTACTCCCATCCCCTACTTGTGTGATAATCAACAACGCAATTCTACTTTCCCTTTCACTCTCCTCTCTCCTCCCACTTTTTAAGTTGTGTTCTTCCCACTTTATCAGAGCATGTATCATGTGTGTATTGTTCTTACGCTTTTATACCCACCTTTGTTATACTTTTAGATCTGCAATTAAATTTATCTAATTCTTTATATTAGTCATTTTGCCAAAGCTTCCCCACTCACCTCCAGGGTGAACGGAGTTTGATGTTAAAAGATTATTAAAGAAGGGTTCATTAGTACAGAATTACTTAGTATTGGATGTTCAAAACTGATTTTTCATAGCCTTCCTTTTTGAAGGAAAACTTAGTTTGGAAAAAAAGAACACAAACAATATTTCAATTAAGCTTAAATTTGATAATTATGCATATTATAATTTTATATATAGCCATGAGATAATAAAAATAGAATGTGTAATTTCCATACAAAAAAACAATTAAAAAATGTAATTACAGAAATAATTACTCTAAAATGAGGCAAGAAACAAAAAAAGGAAGCAAGGAACTGGTGAGGGCAACTAGAAATTACAAGATGTATGATAAAGCTATACACCAAATATTTTGATAATTCCATTGTGTGTAAATGTTCTGATGATCTGATCAAAAGATGAAGATCATCAGACTGGATTTTAAAAATCTCACTTTTTATCATAAATTCATCTAAAACATTCAAAGTTAAAATAAATGATAAAGATATCATGTGGGTAAAGATACCCACATTAATAACTGCAAAATGACCTTCAGAGAAAAGCACTTGTAGAGATTTATAAGGTCATTTCAAAATGCTAAAAAGTTTATCTCATCAAGAAAACAAACTATTTTGAATTTACATGTCTCTATATGATCTCCGTATGAAAAAAATTAAAAATTACTAGAAGAAATATAAAAATTAATAATCATGCACTCCTCAGTAATTGATAAAAATGTTAGAAATCATCAAGGACAGAATATTTTTAAGAAACTGGGGACTTATACACTAGAACGCTGCATCTAGAAATTTCAGACTGTACATCTTTATTTCACACTCACATGAAGAACTTACAAAGATTAATCATACATTGCTGGCCCATACAGCAGTGGCAACATATTTCAAAGTTTTGAATTCATACAGAATATGTTTTCTGACCTCGTTGAAATTAAGCTAAAAATCAATAAGAACATAAATATCTGAAAAGACCCCGATGCCCTAATGTTTGAAAATTAACAGAGAGGACCCTTTTAGGAATTGAAGGTCATGACGTGCCCTGAACAGAGTGTGTTTTTAACTTGATTCTGTGTAAAAAAGAAGGGGCAGGTGTGGGTAAGGAGGGAGAGAGAGAAAAGAACAAGGTATGGATCTCTCAAAGTGGTTACAACATGGTGAGAAATATCAATGAAAGATAAATGCTTCTCATTATTTTTGTTTTCCATTTCTGATTTTGTTCTTTTATTTATTTGCTTTTCCCCCCTTCCGTGATTTAAAAAATCTCTACAGGCAAAGACTCCACCCACAGCCAAGCAGCACAGCCTGAGTGATTCCAGGAGGGTCTAGCCTCTGTATAAGGTAGGCTATTGTTTTGAGAAGCGTCATCTTACTTAACTGCTAGGATTTTCATGGGCATTGATGCCCATTCATGTGGCAAGATATCATATGAAAACTTTTTCTCCTCTGAGATTTTTCAAATTGGGACCTCAACCTTCAGGTCTCCTATGTGCTCCAAGACCCTTCCAGAAGATGTTATGATTTCTCTTGGCCCCTAGATTTTCACAGCCTACCACACTCAGACATTCTCTCTGTTTCCACCCAGTGAGTACCTATTTAGGTGGGTTCTCTCCCAAGATGACTAATGACGGCTCCCTGAATGGGAGCCACATCTAGCCCATGAGAGCCAGGTCCCTGACCTCTCTCGTTAGTGAAAATAAAATAAAATTTACTTTCATCCTATCTCTACTCTGCCAACAGAGGCTGCACTAGCCATACCTTGCCTTTAGACTTTTTGAGATGTGAGTCAGGTATATTCCCTATGGCTCTCAAACTCTGACGACACTTGTCAGACATTTCAGATGGTTCTCTGAAGTCCCCTTCGTTTGGCTTGGTTGAAGAAAGAGAAAAAGCCTCAGCTTTCTGATAACTCTCATTATATAAATTCTCTCTAACCCTCTCCTGACTCATCTTCATGACCTAGGAAGCACCCTAAATGATGAGATAAGCCACCTGCTACAAAACTGGTTTGACACTTGGTTTCCATGCCACAAGTAGAAAATTTACCACTTAAATTTCAAGCATTTAGGAAACCTGAAATTCTGAAACAACAGGAAAATAATAGGTAACTTTCAGTCAAAAATATTGATATGCACACACATATATTTTTACATCCTATCACATTTACATAGGCATATGTTTTATATGCTACTGTATACTTACATAAAACTAAATACATATAATACAAACTAAAATCCCCAAAGCCTAAACTTATAAGTAGCATAGTGTACACTGATGGAATAAAGAAGCCCCAGGGCTTCCTAAATTCTTAAACTGGTTTTCCTTGAACTTTTCATCAAGGTATGAGAAAAGATTAGGTTAATAAATAAACAAACAAAATATAAAGTTAAATAAGATAACAACTGACCAAGGATTCTCTAACAAAAGAAAAAAATACATAATGTATACCAAATGTGAAAAATGCTCAACATCACTAGAAATAAACAAACAAAAAATTGAAGTATAATGATATGCCCTTTTTCACCTACAAATTAGCAATCAGAGAATCAGAGTAAAGATAAGCTCTCATGGGCACTTTGATACACTGCTTAAAAGACTGCTATAACCTTAAAAGACTGCTATAACCTTTCTGAATAGCAATTTGACAATCAAGGACTTGAGAATGCCTCATCATTTTTGTCCCAGTAATTTTCCATCCAACATAAGGAAACATCTCTAAATAAAACCTCATAAATAAAGGCATCTGTTGTGAAGTTAGTTATAATAGTGAAAACGATCAAAACCTTCAACAGAAAGAGAATGCTTAATTGTTACACTCACATTATGAGTGTTAACCATTGAAAAGTATGTTTACGTAGAAGTAGTTATGAGAAAGTATTAATGATGGAATCAATAATAACAGACAAAAATAATATAAAAACATGATCCCAACTATGAAAAATATGCCCCCTAACTCCTGGCAGAAACAAATACAGAACCTCTCTGTAGGAAGTACCCTCAACTCAGACTCCTTAGTGCTCCCACAGATGGATTCAATAAGATATGAACTGAAAAAGAATTACAAAATGCAGGAGCTAACCAACAATTATGAGTAAGAGTATTTCAGATGTAATAACTTCCACATATAAAGGGTAAAAATTACCTTAAGTATCTTTGAAGAAACAACAAAGGAAAGAAATGATGAACAACCAATAAGAAACCATTAAAAATGATAAGAAAATTTTGGTAAGGAACCAAATAGAAGTTCTGAAGTAAAAATATATGATACATAATGCATGACATAATGATATATAATGCAAAATAAAACCAAATGCATATTTAAATACTACTGAAGAATTAATAAAGTACATGACAGAGCTGAATTTTAGATGGTATAATCTCTCAAGATGGCCCTTTATTTTCAGCAATCTACATTCTTCTTATTTGAATCAGGAAGCAGAGAAGTGGATTCTACAAACACCCATTTAAACAGGATTGACTACATTTGGACTTATAAGATGATATTCTGAAATACGATTTTTTCTTTGGTCATGATGATTTTATTTCAAGATTTCTCTTCCTTTTGTGCTATGGACAGAAATGATATGAGAAGCTGTTCTATTTATATTAGTGACCTATACTAATGTATTTTCATTGCTTAGGGTCTTGTTTTGAGCCAATGTGGGTGTCAAAATTGATTCCATCAAAGAATGCATTTAGAGGAGGTCATCATGACCTCTACATGCAATACAAAAGTTCACAATATTGTCAATGGAAACTCCTAAAATTGTAGGGTTGGAGCATAAGGAACAAGTCTGCAGAGTAAGCAATAAACTCTGGTCCACTCATCCCTTTAATTTTTAATTAATTATTATTATTTTTTTTATCTTTGGTTGCACTGGGTCTTCATTGCTGCGTGTGGGCTTTTGCTCTAGTTGCAGCGAACGGGGGCTACTCTTTGTTGCAGTGCACGGGCTTCTCATTGCGGTGGCTTCTCTTGTTGCAGAGCACAGGCTCTAGGCATGCGGGCTTCAGTAATTGTGGCTCGCGGGCTCTAGAGCGCAGGCTCAGTAGTTGTGGCACATGGGCTTAGTTGCTCCACGGCATGTGGAATCTTCCTGGACTAGGGCTCGAACCCATGTCCCCTGCATTGGCAGGCGGATTCTTAACCACTGTGCCACCCAGGAAGTCCCAATCCCTTTAATTATTATTATTGCTTTTTTTTTTTTTTTTTTTTTTTTTGCAGTACGCGGGCCTCACAGGCCCAGCCGCTCCACGGCATGTGGGATCCTCCCGGACCGGGGCACGAACCCGTGTCCCCTGCATCGGCAGGCGGACTCCCAACCACTGCGCCACCAGGGAAGCCCCCAACCCATTTAATTTTGAAATGCAGACATTTCAGATGGTGAAATCTCAACATGCCATGTTGGTAACAAGTGTGTCTTCACTTTTTCACAGGTTCAATAGAAGCCTTGGATGAACTATTCAAATGACTTAAAACAGTCCTGATGCATGGTATTTGCCTCTCAAAAATAATCATCAGCGCCTTGTGAGACTAAACACAGCATTAATTCAGACTTCTGTAATGGAAAAGAAACATAAGGGAGGGAAAAACCTAACATTTATTGAGTACCTCCTATGTGCCCACAACTGTGACAGATGTTTTACTGTTTATTTCATTTTACCTCCACAAATACCTTAAAGGTAATATTATTTTACACTTTGGAAAACCAAGACTTAGAAGCTAAATAATGTAATAAGTCACAGCAAGAGCTGGAGTCTGACTCCAATTCAGGACTGTGTAGCTATAAACCCTAAGTCTCTTCTTAAAGAATGCACTTTCTCACAATTTTAATGCAAGTCATAAGCCCTTTATAATCACTTTAAAAAAACTATATAGTGTATTTCATTTTTTCCCTTACGTGCTTTTTATATTTTAACATTAAACTTAATTTGCTTTTATATTTTATTTTTACATTTATTTTTGGTAGTCTTACAATGGAATTCTACCAAATTTTCCAAAGAAGAGACCATCGCAAAATCATAAAATCTTCATATATTAGAAAAACAGTAAATGCTTCTCAACTAATTTGATGACATCAGAATACCAAAACCAGTGACTAAAGTAAGATAAAATAAAGTCCACATCAATCTCATGCATGTAAATAAATGGAAAATGCTAAACAAAACTATGGCACTGTATAAAAAAACAAACCCAGATCAAGTTGAATTTATCTAAGAAATTCAAGGATAGTTTTACATCAGCAAAACTACAAATAAAATCCATATCATCATCTAAATAGATGCACAAAACGCATTTAATAAATGTCAACTTGAATTTGGGACAAAAATTCTAGGTAAATAATGAAATTTCCTTAAACCAATAATATGATATCTAGAAAAACAGCTTAGAATAACCATTATTCTTAATAGAAAATAACACATTATTACCTTTAAAGTCAGGCAGCAGTTAATGCACTCAGTAGCACTATTTTTATTCCATATTGTACTGGATGTTCCAGACATCATATTAAGGCAAACATTAATTAAAGTTATCATAACTATTTGAAAAAATAAAATTATTAGACACAATCTGATTTTAAAATATCAAAGTTTTTGTACAAGGAATTCTAGTTATTATTTTATTTAGGATTTTATTATTTAGGAGTACTTGAATGTCTGCATGTAAATATATGATCAAAGATTATCACTTTAGCATTGTTCATAGTAGTGAAAAATTGAGAAACATATAAATGTTAGTTAACAGAGTACTTGGCAAGTAACATTAAATTTTATATTGGGTCAGTAAAACCAAATGAAGAGATTAAATGAGTTGGTTCATTGCAAAATAATGCAAAGGGTATCATCTCATTATCAAATGCACTCGTGTGTGTGTGTGTGTGTGTGTGCACACATGAATATATGTATGTGCAGGGAAATTAATATAAAACACTCCAAGAAGATGCACATCAAATAGTTGATAGAGGGTAACTCTGGAAAGGAGAGCAGTTGTCCACATATTTGGGGAGAGGCAGGAATTAAACAGAGGCTTCCCTCTTCTACTCAGTACAACAATTTACAAATAGAATGTACTCAAATGTTAATTACTTGTTTTTGGAAAAAGGGGAATATTGAATAAAGAAAATAATAAGCAAAGAAGGCAAATGACAGTGTAAAAAAGAAAAATAAATTAAAAGGCCAATAACCATATTAAAAGATGAGTAATCTCACTAGTAATCAGAGACATATAAATTAAAGCTGTTAATATACACTGTTCACCTAAAACATTTCCACAGATTAAAATGGGTGAAAGGGCTTGCTATTATCTGTGGGTAAGAAAGAAGAAGGAAAATAGATGATCTAAACCATTGTTCGTAAGAGTATAAACTGATATAATTTTCTTTGAAAAATTATGTTGTAGTATCCATAAAAATTAAAAAGTATACACCATTTTAGCAGCAAATACATTTCTAGAAAATTTTCCTACATATATGTGGAAAGACATATGAAAAGAGATACTCATAGTATCACCATTGGTAAGAGTGAACAATAAAGTGCTTATAGGTTAAGGAATAGTTAAATATATTGAGCAATATTTAGTTCACTTAGAGGTTAGCAGCAATTATGAGGTATAAGTATGAGGTAGCTCCAAATACACTAACATTAAAGATTATCCAGATATGTTATATCAGGAAGAAAAAATAATTATATGAAGCATGACCCCAATTGTATTTAAAATGTTAACTAAAATTGTATGTATTCACCTATACTCCTATTGATTTTTATGCAAAAGTAAACACTGTCATTAGCAGTGTTTACTGCTGAAGGGGTAGGCTGGGCTGAGAAAGAAGAAAGTAGTTCTATAACTCTTTCCAGTATCAAATTGTATACTGTTTACTTTTATTCATTAGCATTTATTCTAATACTATTTGGATAATTAAAAATAATTAATCAAAATAAAGTTCCAATATAATCTCATAGAGAATAACATAACATATTCATTGGTAGCTGAGTTTTAACTGAGGTAGCTGAGTTTTTATTGCATTCTGGGCACAAACACATACTTTCAAGCATCTTTTTTTCCCCATGAATCCAAATGCTTCATCTCTATTTTTTAAATATACCACTCATTTATTTTAACCAGTCTTCCCCACAGTTTGGCATTCCCATCTGATACTAATCTCCTCCATTTATGTTTGTCTACAGTTTAACAGGGTGCCAGAGATAGAGAGGAAAGAAAGTCACAGGCAGGTAAAAGACCTGTGCAGAGCCTGAGATTTTACCCTACTAGAAGCCATGATATTCCTAGATCAGAGGAAAAGAACTTAATTACTCACAACAATAGGATTATCAAGTGTATTTGCATTTTCTTGTGTCATTTCCGGAGGCCCAACTTCTTACTGGAAAATGCAAAGAGGGCCAAACGATGCCCCTACATACAGTGTAGGAAAGGAGCACTGAGGTTACAATGTAATTCTATTATAAATGGTCAGTTAACAAGTCTGACACTATTTCTATCTGCCAAGGTTGTTTATCACAAAAACATACTTGAAATGTCGTTCAGAACGAACAAGCAAGTCAGTGCCTGTGCTTGCAAGGCAGACATGCTGAGACACAAAACACCAAAAAAAATTATTTTGATGAGTTGCTATCTGAGAGTGTTGCAAGGTTCTGTCATGCCACTAAACTGTAGATGCATGTTTCTCATCAGTAAATATCTTGTACTACTTCACTGAGTGAACTTTGATAGTATCTTAACTGATGTTTAAAAATACAGAGGGAAGGAATCTAATTATGAAAAATCTTAGAGATGGGTGGGAGAAAATTTATTGAAATTTAAGATGAGGGGCAATTCACTCAGTAGAAACAGTCAAATATAAAAAGTATTGTAAGACAATACTTCTAGGTAAAATACAAAATATTTGAGGAAAATGAATTATATTACCCCGTATTTTGTGAGACAACACTAAGAAATTGAGAAGGAAAGGGTTAATAGCATATTTTAAAACTCAGTCTTCCTTTCTCCTGGAAAACTAGTTGATTCCAGGGCTGTGTTTAGGAAAAGATACATATTTTCAGAAACCTGGAAGACACCATCTTAACCAAGTGAGCAAAGTTCATATCACGAGCATATCATTACTTACTGACATCGTGTACTTCCTAACAGATGCAGTGAGAATGGCACAACTTCACTTGTGATATACTTGCTGAAAATGCTCATGCTTAATTCAATCATGAAAAAGTGTCAGGCAAATCCAGATCAGGAGACATTTCACAAAATAACTGTCCAGCCCTTTTCAAAAGTTTCAAGGTTGTGATAGACAAGGAAAGATTAAGGAACTGTCATGATTGGAGAAAACTAAGGAGATGGAATAATACAGAATCCTAGAATGGATCCAGAAAGAGAAAAATGATGTTAGTAGGAAAATTAATGAATGCTGAATAAAGACTGCAATTTAGTTAATAATATTGTGCAAATGGTTAATTCTCGTTTTCTCAGTTGTACTATGGTTATGTAAGATGTCAACATTAGGGGAAATGAGTGAAAAGTACACGGGAACTCTATGTACATTTTTTGGCTTCTTCCGTAAATCTAAATTCATTTCCAAAAAATATTAAAAGATAAATGAAACCAAGAGAATAAATGAGAAAAATAACCTATGATTTTATTTACACTGAGCCATCAGACTAGACTGTTAAATCAATGGCTTCCAATGAATCATACCTCCCAGTATCTACATCACACTTCAAGTCTCAGGCCTTGGTTATGTGATTTGGTTTGGCCAATGACAAATCAGCAAACCTGAGGCAAGCAGAGGCTTGATAAGTGCTTGAGCATTGGTATTTGCCCTCTCAGAATGCTGCTACCACCATGTATTCCAGCAGGCTATTCTGCTGGAGGGTCTAAATGGAGGCGAACAAGGCACCCCAGACAGCAGATGCAAGTAACCACCAGCCATGTGAGTGAGACTCTCTTGGACCATCCAGCCTCAGTCAAGCTATCAGATGACAATAGCTGTAAGAGAGACTGCAGACAAGACCAACAGAAGTACCACCCAGCTGATTCCAGCCCAAGTTACAGAATTATAAGCAAATAACTTGTGTTTGTCTTAAGCGATATAGATATTATTCATTATGGCAACTACTCAACTAAGTACAGATATTGATGTGTCATTTGTGTTGAATACAGAGAACATGGCAAGCAATAATTTTTAAAAATAGGTGTGCACAAGTTTTAGTCTAACATATATGAAGTCTGAATAATGGTCATGGCCTCTTAGATGTCCTGTACATGTGGGAATTTTCTGTTCTACACCTCTGAACATGTGAATGACATCAACATCTCTAAACAATAGACCACTTCTTGTAGATATCTGTAATCTGTAGGTGTAAGAAGAAAAGCTCATCTCTGTGAATGGGAAATAGTGTGTTTGGCTACTGTCTACTTGCACTTATAGCTGCTCTCCTTCATTCAGTGCAAACCTCTTTTCTATAAAAGGCATGGTAATTTGATGGAATATTCAGAGTTGTTGCTTAAAGATATGGCCTCTTGATTCTAACAACAACAAAAATAGGTTATAACAAATCTGCATGCTTTGATCAATATTTTTCTCTGGATTTACAAAATCTCTGAGGTAAAACCCCTACCTGCAAGTGTTTCCAATGGTTTTGTCTCTCCTTATATTGACTGTGCAAGGTTTTTCTGACAGGTTCTGATTCCGGAGAATAAATGAGATGGGTTTCTTTCAAGAAGTATAGATAGCTCATAGCCTCTGAGTACAGCTTTCCGGTATTTGTATTGTTGCTCTTTTAACCCTGTGCATCTCTTGGTCAGTATCACTCATCATCACATCTTCCTGGAGGGTAAGCCCTTGGATTCCCCTGAAGCCCAGATCTCAGGAAGAAAACCTCAGATTTTTCTGCCATCTGTCATCCTGTCTTCTAAGGACACAAAGAACTATGCATTGGGTGATTCCCTCAGGCCTTCCTAAGACAGATTTCTTCATTATCAACTACTCTTTTTTCTTTTCATTTTAAATGTGTTTTTTCTTTGAGAAATGTTACCATGCTGATACAGAAATAACGAAAGGGGAAAATAAATTGTAAAGCACTCTTTTGCTTTCTAGATGATGTTTCAAATGCTGCAGTCTTCCAATGAAGAAAACTTGTTTGATAAAATGTATATAGAGTAAAAGCAAAATATAAATCCACCATTATTTGCAGATGATGTGATATTGTGCATTGAAAATCTCAAAGTATCTATAGATACATTGTAATAGTTAAGAAGATAATTGAGCAAAATTGTGGAATACAATGTCAATGTACAAAAATATATCAACTGAATTGGCTATAAACTAGCAAAAAATTTTGAAAATGAGATATTAAATGATACCACTTAGAATAGCTTCAAAAATTATCAAATGCAAAAACACAATGAAATACTATTACATACTCATTAGAATTTAAAACTAATAAAAACATCAAATGTTGGTGAGGATGTGGAACAATTAGAACTCTTACAATTGCTGGTTAGAGAGTAAAGAAATTTATATATGCTGAACTTATGATTTGTCGACTTTTCTGCATGTTACACTTCAATGAGTTTACTTTAAAAATAAAATGTTCACCAAAATATTGTTAGAATTAATAAACAAATTCAGTAAGTTGCAGGATACAAAATCAATATACGAAATTTGTATTTTATGTGATTATACATACACACACACACACACACACACACACACAATGAAGTATTTTTCAGCAATTAAAAATAAGAAAATCTTGCCTTTTGCCACAACATGGAGGAACCTTGAGGGAATTATGCTAAGTGAAATAAGTCAGACTGAGAAAGACAAATATCAATGACCTAACTTATACGTGGAATCTAAAAAACAACGGCAGCAGCAGCAACAACAACAAAGCTCACGGATACAGAGAACAGACTGGTGGCAGGAGGTAGGGGGAGTGCAAAATGGGTTTAAAAAGTATAAACTTTCAGCTATAAGAAAGTAAGTCATGGGATGTAACATACAACTATAGTTAATAATACTGTAATGTATACTTGAAAGTTGCTAAGAGTGTAGATGTTAAAAGTTCTCATCACAAGAAAAGAAATGTGATTGTCTATGGTGAGTATTGTTAACTAGACTTATTGTCGTATTCATTTCATAATATGTATAAATATTGAATCATTATGTTGTACACCTGAAACTAATACAATGCTATATGTCAGTCGTATCTCAGTAAAAAGTAAAATGAAAAAAGAAAATGTCCACACCTTCCCACCCCCAGAAAATATTCTTGTTTGTAACTGTGCTATTGTATGGGAAATAGCTTCAAGGGGACATTTCTCAGCAATTTGTTACTGTTACATTTCTCAGTAACAGTATAATTATGAAAAAACACACAAAAGGTGCTTCCTTGTGTTAGAGCCCTCCAGAAATTGGTTCCTTGTTGAGTAAACCAACTTGTGTATATTCACTCTATCACAAACACCTTAGTGCTTCACTGCTTCTGAACAAACACTGGGCCATCACTTTATACAGTGCACATTCCCCCTTTTTCTCTGACATAGCAGTGTAGGAGAGTTCTGGCTTAAATGCCCATTTTAGATCCCATCCCTTCCAAACAAGCTTCCCTGATTTCACTACTCAGAAACAAACAGTACTGACCTCTGAAATCTCTTATCCATGGTCTTCTGGCCAACACATTTCACAATTAATTATGCTTTTGTTGTTACATGTTGTGCTGTTTTCTTGAATTGCTCTTTGCATTTTTATTGTTGTTTAATGTTTTACTTGTCTAAATGTTGTATCCTTAAATAGAGATTGTTAACATCTTAAAGACAGGACTCCATTTGGAAATTATTCATGTTTCTCATCATATCTCACATTGAGGGAGAGGGCATTCCTTGAAAGGATGTCAGGTGAACCCTTGAATGTGTACAAAATCTAAATTACCAATTCAGTGGAGAAAAGTCAATTTCTACTACCTACTCTATCTTAACCTTCAACTAATATAATCTAACAGCATTGCAGAGGACAGTGTTGCATTGTATGCCCTGGGTTTGCATCCTATGGGTTCTGTGCCAATTTACATTAATTCTCTTAGCTTTTTCTCCATCTTAATGAAATCTTTATTAGCAAGAAGATGCTCAGATCTCATTGTGTTAGTTATCATTACATGAGATACTGTATAAAAAGTGCATCAATAAGAAATTTATTTCTTATTTAACATCTTGTGATTCTAAGAGAGTAAGAGTAGAGTGACACTAATTGATTGGTTTTCCATCATTACTTCTCCCCAATTCTTTCTCTATTTCCCTCAATCTCTCCTCCTCCATGCTTACATGTATTATATTAGATCTTGACTCTTCCATCGAGAACTGGAACCTTATTTCACTCAGGAAGGGAGTGAGTGGTCTCTACGCCAGAAAATAAGGAGGGAAAATTGTGTTCCTGGCATCTAAATAAGAATTAGAAGTATAATTACCATAGAAACATTGTTTCCACATTCCTTATATTTCCTTGCTGTATAATATAACCAGAAAGAGTTACCATCCATTTCCTAAAGTCCACACCACTGAGAGGGAAATCTTTTTTTTTTTTTAAGTTTAAAACCATCAATTAATAAATAAGCAATTTTCTAGAAAGTTCAGATACCTGTATTACCACTGACTTTCTTTTCCTAAGAAGCACAAGCATTTGTAGAAAATAACAACAACAAAAAAGAAACCAGTTTTATTGTTATTTTATAACAAGCACAAAGAAAATCTAATGTATTGGTAGAATACTATGAGGTTGAGCTAAATTGTTTTTTCAATTCCTTCTTATCCATTCACATTCTAAAATGAATGAACTCATTATTTGCTATAAAGTGTCAAATAAGAAAGCATGTCTGCACATAGGGAAGTTACACTCCGATGGATTTTAAAAGATAAATTTATTCAAGTATTAAATATAAAAAAATGTGTTTGTGGCAACAGAAGTATTTTTCCTTCATTCATATATATTCGATGCAAATTTGGAGATAAAAGTTCCTCTCCATGTATATCAATCAAAATCAGTTCCCTTGAAACATTTTTTTTGCCAAAGTTTTTGTTTTCCAGAAAATTATGTACAAGATCGTCAATAAGCTAAATAAATGGTTGATATCTGAAATCTTTCCAAAATTTGGTCCATGATTCTAATTATAATCTCCTCTTTAAATTAATCACTTGCTTTATTATCTTTTACTTATAAAACTTAATTTGGTAGTCACAGCCATTACTGAATATAATATAAAGAATTATCAAATATTCCTATAATAGGGGATTCCCTGACAGTCCAGTGGTTAGGGCTCCACACTTCCATTTCAGGGGGCATGGGTTGGATCCCTGGTCGGGGAACTAAGATCCCTCATGCTGTGCTGCATGGCCAAAAAAAAAAAAAAAAAATTCCTGTAACAAAGGGGACAAACATGAATTTGCTGAATGACTAAGCAAATGTTAATAAAGAAACTAAGCGATTATTTTAAGCAAGAACAAAGTTGAAGCACTTAGGAAGTGAATTTTATTATTTTTCATTTAATTTAGTGCATTATTTTATTCGCATTCAGAGAGATGCTTTGTCTTTCAGTCTTTGACTTTCCGTTTCTGATATAAGCCCAGAAATTGTGTATGATAATGTAGGAGCTTTTAGATATTTCTAACATAGAAAAATATGAAACCCAGTTCACATGGCTGAGGTCTCTTTCCATGTTCTCTCCCTCAGTTGATAGACTCAACCCTTTGCCCCCTTATTTCATAGAAGCATATTCTTTTATTGGTCTTGAAGGACACAAAAATTGTATCTATTTCCTGTTAATCAAGTTAGAGACATCAAAAGATCCCGCTTGTAATTTATGCTTCTCTTTATAAGTCTTTATCCTTGCTTTGTCCTCTGCATTTTCTTTTTTCTTTTTTTTAGTTTAGTTTTTGTGTTTTCTTTTTCCAGTTTCCAAATATCTCACTAGGTCTTTCCATGAGAAATCAAATTACTTTCTTGGCACTAATATTTTCACACAGGTAGCTCTTTAATATTAAAACATTTCTTTGGGCTAAATTAAAGAACTCACTCCTTTTTAATGCATTACAAAGAGTCTCCTAAATATTCTATATTACGGAAATTCTGAAATCATTCTCAATCCTTTCCAAGGAAATGTACAGGCATACCTCATATACACTGCAGATTCAATTCCAGACCACCACAATAAAGCTAATATTGCAATAATGCAAGGCACATTAATTTTTTGGTTTCCCAGTGCATATACAAGTTATGTTTACAATATACTATAGTCTATTATGTGTGTATGTCTAAGAAAACAACACACATACCTTAATTAAAAAATACATTATTGCCCTGAATGCTAACCATCATCTGAGCCTTCAGCAAGTTGTAGTAATAATATCAAAGATCACAGATCACCATAACAAATATACTAATAATAAAAAAGTTTAAAATACTGTACAGATTACCAAAATGTGACACAAAAACATAGAGTGAGCAGGTGCTGTTGGAAAAGGATGGCACCAACAGACTTACTAGACACAAGGTTGCCAAAAGCCTTCTATTTGTAAAAAAACAGAGTGTCTACGAAACACAATAATGTGAAGAACAATAAAATGAGGTATGCCTGTATAAGGGAATGGTTTCTTTTTCATTGACTTATGATATTTACATAGATGTAATTAACATAGTTTCCTAATAGTGTAAAGTATTGTGTTGGCCAAAAGGTTCATTTGGTTTTTCCTGTAAGATGGCTCTAGTAGAAGCCATCTATCTAGAAGTTGACAGCAATCAAATCGAGACATTAATTGAGAACAGTCAACGTTATACCAAGCAGGAGACAGCCGACATACTCAAAATATCCAAATCAAGCATTGAAACTTATTTGCATTAGCTTGGTTATGTGAATCACTTTGATGTTCAGGTTCCACATAAGTTCAGCCAAAAAAACCTTCTTGACCGTATTTCCACATGCAATTCTCTACTTAAACGTAATGAGAACGTTCTGTTTTTAAAACAAATTGTGATGGGTAATGAAAAGTGGATACTGTACAATAATGTGGAACAGAAGAGATCTTGGGGCAAGTGACATGAACCATCACCAACCACACCAAAGGCCAGTCTTCATCCAAAGAAGGTGATGTTGTGTATATGGTGGCATTGGAAGGGAGTCTTCTATTATGAGCTCCTTCCGGAAAACCAAACGATTAATTCCAACAGGTACTGCTCCTAATTAGACCAACTGAAAGCAGCACTCGATGAAAAGCATCCAGAATTAGTCAACAGAAAACACATAATCTTCCATCAGGATAACGCAAGACTTCATGTTTCTTCGATCACTAAGCAAAAACTGTTACAGCTTGGCTGGGAAGTTCTGATTTACCTGCCGTATTCACCAGACATTGCACCTTGGCATTTCCATTTATTTTGGTCTTTACAAAATTCTCTTAATAGAAAAATTTCAATTCCCTGGAAGACTGTAAAAGGCACATGGAACAGTTATTTGCTCAAAAAGCTAACATGTTTTGGGAATTATAAAGATGCCTGAAAAACAGCAGAAGGTAGTGGGACAAAACAGTGAATATGTTGTTCAATAAAGTTCTTGGTGAAAATGAAAAATTTGTTTTTTATTTGTGCTTAAAAACTGAAGGAACCTTTTGGCCAACCCAATAGCTTTGAAATGAGAACTTCATGTTCTATGTGGTTTAATACTTTTATTAAACTTATAGATGTCAAATCATCCTGATTCATGAATCTGTCACTCATTTGCCTCCAAAATCTAGCAACAATCTATTCCTTTTGTGTGGTCATGTATTCATGCATTCATTCATTCATTTGTTCATTCAGCAATGCTTATAAGCCAATTACAATACTCCAGGCTATGAGCTAGTTTCTGGAGTTAAAAGAGTAAACAATATAATGCTTAACATCAACAATATTCTATATTTTCATTTGTGAGCTTCCTCTCGGTCTAACTGAAATATTAAAAGAAATGCAAGCTCTCATATTTGCTTATGGCATCCAGGAAGCAACTAACAGTTTGCAGAAATTCTCATTCATTATTTTATTCAATTATTATAATGTAAATAAATTTCTTTCTGGACATAGGATGGCCCTGGGCCAGAAGTAAAAATATCCACATAGCCAATAACAAAAATGATTCACCTCAGGCTTTCAATCTTACAAAAGCTGTCCATTTTTCAACAAAAATTAAAAGGCACACAAAAATGTAACACACTGCCATGAGACAAAGCGATCAATAAAAACAGACTCAGGTGACACAGAAGTTGGAATTACCTCATAGGGACTGTTAAATATCTCTGACTAACATGTTAAAAAACATGATGGAAAGATGGACAACATGCAAGAACAAATGTGAAATTGCATCAGCCTGATGCAAACTACAACTCTAATAAAATGGTAGAAATAAAAAACAGTAAAAACTGATAAATCGTATTCAACAAGCTTATCACAGACTTGACACAACTGAATAAAGAATCAGTACTCATTTCCCCTAAGAATAGGAACAAGGCAAGAAAAATTTCTCTCACTAGTTTTGAAATCCTAGCCAATGAAATAACACAAGAAAAAGAAATAAAAGCATACAGATTGAAAATGATGAAATAAATCTCTCTATATGTAAGACCTGGTATTTACATATCCCCCAAATCTATAAAAAGTCCTAAATTTGTTTAATGAATTTAGAAATGCCCCAGGGTACTAAGTCAATATGAAAAATTCAATTTCAGTTATGAATAAGGGCTGTGAACAATTGGAAATTGATTTTTTAAAGTAACATTTATAATAGCACCTGGAAAAATAAATATCTAGGTATTAACAAAATATGTATAAGATTTGCATGTTGATAATTACAAAACTGAAAAAAGAAATCAAAGGTGTTCTAATAAATAAATAACTATATTGAGTTCATGGATTGCAATCATTAACATTTTATAATGTCAATATCTCCAAATGGATCTACAGAGTGATGAAAACCCAACTTAATTTTGTGTAGGCATTTTTGCAGTATTGACAAGCTTATGTTAAATTTATATAGGAAGATGGTGGGAATGTAAATTGGTGCAGCCACTATGGAGATGGAAGTTCTTTAAAAAATTGAAAACAGAGTTAACATATGATCCAGCAATCCCAGTCCTGGGCGTGTATACAGAAAATATAAAAACTCTAATTCGAAAAGATACATGCACCCCAATGTTCATAGGACCACTATTGACAACAGCCAAGACATGGAAGCAACCTAAATGTCCACTGACAGATGAATGGATAAAGAAGAGGCAGTATATATACACAATGGAATGTTACTCAGTCATAAAAAAGAATGAAATAATGCCATTTGCAGCAGCATGGATGGACCTGGAGATTACCATACTAAGTGAAGTAAGTCAGACAGAGAAAGACAAATATCATATGATATCATTTATATGTAGAATATAAAAAATTATACAAATGAACTTATTTACAATACAGAAATAGACTCACAGACATAGAAAACAAACTTACTAAAGGGGAAGGGGGTGTAGGAATAAATTGGGAATTTGGGATTAATAGATACACACTACTACTTATAAAACAGATTAACATTAAGGACCTACTGTATACAGGGAACTATAATCAATACCTTGCAATAACCTATAATGGAAAAGAATCTGAAAAAGAATATATATATATATATATACATACACATATATACACATATATATATGTGAATCACTTTGCTGTATACCTGAAACATTGCACATCAACTATACTTCAATTCAAAATTTATATAGAAAGAGACAGTAACCAGAATTACCAAAACAAGTGCAACAAGAAAAATTCATTTGGAAAATTTAGACTTTCTGATTTTAAGTTTCACTAAAAAGTTGCTGTAGTCAAGATATGGTGTTATGGGCAAAAAGAAAAACCTATAGATGAATGAAAAGATTAGATATCTTAGAAATAGACATACAAAATATAGTCCGCTATTTATTTATAAAGATGCAAAGGTAATTAAGTAAAGAAAAATTTATTTATTCAACATATGGTCCTGGACCAATTCAACTTCAATATATACCTCAAAACTTAGGCAAAAATTAAATAAACATGAAGCATAGACTGAAATCTAAAATTTAAAACTTTAACTCATCAAGAAGAATATATAGAGAAAAATCTTGTAGTTTTGGGTTAGAAACTGTGTTTGTTTTATGCCATATAGCATGATCCATAAAAGAAAAATATTGAGAAATGGGATTTGGCCAAAATTGCAAACACTTGTTGCATGGATAAGTGAATGAAACCCTGTTAAGTGAATGAAAAGACAAGTCATTCTCTAATAAAAGGGATCAAGAATTCTTGAGGACGTGGTTGAGTTTGAGATGAGTCTGGAGCACATTACAGTGCCTGAAAATAAGGAAATGTTCAAAAAAGTATGAAGACATTGAAATGGCACAGAAAACAACCTAAAAAGCTTTCAGAGGCTAAAGCTAGAAAATTTTGAGCAAAAAATTAAATGATGATCACATTGGGTTCTGACTCAGAAAATAAAATAAATATTTATGAACCTCTACTGCTATAAATAAATAAGTAAATAAATTGAGGTTACAGAATAATTCCAATCAATGCATGTAGAAAGAATGAGGGAAATAGAAAATCATTACTCAAATATCAAGGTAATCACTTTGTAGTCCAGATCCAATCTGAATGCTAAAATTCGTTGGCAAAATTAAAGGAGAAACAAGATATTTTCATCATCTCTATGCTTCTCCCTCAAGATATTTATTAATGACAAAGAAGAAAATAATACATTTACAGTGAAGAAACCTGGAAGGCACTATCTTAACAAAGTGAGCAAGGTTAACATTAGTACTGGTGTACTGTCATGATGTAACCCCTGATATAAAGCATGAGAAGGGCATACCTCTTTCTTTCCCAAAATGCATAACTTCAATCTAATAGTGATAAAACATTAGTTAAACCCAAATTGATGAACAGTCTACAGAACAACTGATCAATACTCTTTCAAAATATCAAGGTCATGGAAGGCAGAGAAAGATTTAGGAACTGTCATAGATTGGAGGAGACTAAGGAAACATGACAAATGAGTGCATTATGGATCTTATACGTGATCCTGGAACAGAAAAGAAAATTAGTATAAAATCTGACAAAATCTGAAAAAAGTATGTGGTTTACTAATAGTTATATAGCAATATTAATTTGTTGGTTATGCTAATCATACCATACTTATGCAAAAATGTTAACATTAGGGGAAGTTGGGTGTAGAGTATATGGGAACTTTCTGTACTCTTTTTGCAAATTTTTTTGTCAGGTCCAATACTTCAAAATTAAAAAAAAAAACGTACACCAACACATATATAAGTAATTAGAAATATATGTACCATGCAGTAAACATAGAAAGCTGCTGCAGATAGCAGATTAGATAGATCTCAGGAGAGGGAGTATGACCAGAGATAAAGAAACACATTTTGTTTCATGTGTGTCAGCTTCATCAATTTCTGTAAATTATTTCTTGTGCACTTGAAAAGAATGACTTGCAATTATTTATACATAAAGATATACCACTGAACACCCATGAGAATGAATAAAATTTACAAAGACTGACAGTGTGAGGTCAGACAGTACCAAATGTTGGCAAGGATTTGCAGCAGTTAGAACTTTTATATGTTGCTGGTGGGAAAACAAGATTAAACGTTACAGACACTTGGAATACAGTTTTTCATTCCTCACAACATAAACTTAAATATAGTATACAAAGGAGTAACTTCACTCCTAGCTATGTACAAAAGAGAAATGAATACGTGTGTACCCCAAAAGACTGATATGTGAATGGTCATAGCGACTTTATGCACAATATACAAAAAATGAAAATGGGGCAAATGTCCATTAAAAAGTGAAAGGATAAACACATTGTGGGGTATCTGCACAATGGAATACTACTCAGACATTAAAAAATGGAAAATAATTAGATACATGGTTGAGAAATACTAGAGACGAGGGAGGCTTGATGTCAACAGCCCTCTAGAATTACCAGAGCTACTGATAAAGCAAAAATGTCTCAGCATAGAATGCATAAAAACAAGACATAACCAATGAGTCATGGTGCCTGTTTCCTGCTTTAACTGGAAAAATTAGCAGCGTCTTACCCAAAACTAGATCTGGATTATTCGAACCCCACCCACAATTAAACAGAAACTGATGGGTAATAATATTAATTGATTTTTAAAAAAAATTTCCTTGTATAAATGGAAGAATTAATGTAATTTTAAATATATGCCACAGCTCTTACATAATATATTTACTATTGTTCAATTAAATATTATTTATTATCTATTATATCTGTGGTATTTGTAATTTTTGAGAATATAATAGTAAATGAGACACAGTTTCTTATATTTTCAGCTTTCTCATCTAATTAGGGAAACTTTTTTTTACTGTTTATTTTTTATAACATCTTTATGTCCTAGACTCAGCTCTCCCACCTCGGAGGCTCAGGTTTAACACGTGGCTGGAACACCAAGACCCTGCCAGCCACATGGCTCAGAAGAAGAGGAAGAAAAAAAAAAGGAAAAAAATAATAAAACTTAAAAAATAATAAAGAAAGAGAGCAACCAAACCAATAAACAAATCCACCCATGATAACAAGCACTAAAAAGTAAACTAAGATAAACATAAAAATCAGAAACAAATCAGTCACAGAAAGCAAACCCCAAGTCCACAGTTGCTCCCAAAGTCCACCACCTCAATTATGGGAACATTCATTGTCTATTCAGGTATTCCACAGATGCAGGGTTTATCAAGTTTATTGTGGGGATTTAATCCGCTGCTCCTGAGACTGCATGGAGAAATTTCCCTTTCCCTTCTTTTTTCACACAGCTCCTGGGGTCCATCTGTGGTTTTGGCCACGCCTATGTGTGTAGGTTTCTCTCAGGTATCTGTTCCCCACGCAGAGAGGAGGGGGTTAAGGCAGCAACTGATTAGGGGTCTCTTGCTCACTCAGGCTGGGGTGAGGGAGGGGTACCGTAGTCATAACTGGAATGCAGGGCAAGCCTGTGAGGCAGCAGAGGCCAGCATGACATTGCAATAGCCTGAGGTGCACTGTGTGTTCTCCCTGGGGAAGTTGTCCCTGGATCTCGGGACCCTGGTAGTGGTGGTCTGCACAGGCTCCTGGGTGGGGTGTGGGTAGTGACCTGTGCTCGCACATAGGATTCTTGGTAGCAGCGGCAGCAGCATTCATTTCCTGCCCTTCTCTGGTCTCCAAGAGGATAACCGTGGCTCGCGCCTGTCTCTGGACCTCGCTTAGGCAGTATTCTGCCTTTTGTGGACGGGGGGAAGGAATCCCCTCTCCTCGAGCACCCCAAAACAATGGCCTCTTTCCTCTTCAGCAGGTCCAGACTTTCCTTGACTCCCTCTCGGCTAGCTGTGGTGCACTAGCCGCCTTCAGGCTGTCTTCACCCAGCCAACCCAGTCCTCTCCCTGGGGTTTGACCTCTGAATCCCGAGCCTCAACTCCCAGCCCCCACCCGCCCCAGCGGATGAGCAGACAAGCGTCTCAGATTGGTGAGTGCTGGTTGGCACCGATCATCTCTGCGGGAATCTCTCTGCTTTGCTCTCTGCACCCCTGTTGCTGCGCTCTCCTCCGTGGCTCTGAAGCTCCGCCACCACCACCCATCCCTGCCAGTGAAGGGGCTTCCTAGTGTGTGGAAACTTTTCCTCCTTCACAGCTCCCTCCCAAAGGTGCAGGTCCTGTCCCTATTCTTTTGTGTCTGTTTTTTTCTTTTTTTCTTTGGCCCTACCCAGGTACGTGGGGAGTGTCTTGCCTTTTGAGAGGTCTGATGCCTTCTGCCAGGGTTCAGTAGGTGTTCTGTAGGAGTTGTTCCACATGTAGATGTATTTTTGATGTATTTGTCAGGAGGAAGGTGATCTCCACGTCTTACTCCTCTGGCATCTTGAAGGCCTCCCCAAGGGAAACATGTTTTAAGTAACAGTTTCTCTCTCTCAACCTCCCTGTCTCTATTTCTCTCTCACGTGCGCACACACACTCGCACATACATATATAAAAGGATATACTATTAAAATTCCTCCTGTGAATTAGATGTATTCCAAACTCCAACCAAAATCTTATCATCTTCAGCATCTTCTGAAATACAACTTTGATCCCATGCCTATTGAACTTTCTTATTTTCCCACATGCCTTATAATGATGGACAAATAGAAATGAAAGCACACAGCTCCCCTTTCATTGCTTAATGAAGTCAACGTATCCAACAAACAGTTTTTGAGGCAGAGATACCAGATGCAGCTTGTAGGTCCATTTCAGGGCTGACTTGATTGATACATGAAGGATGAAACTTCAAACTCAACACTAGGAGAGAGAACTGATTCGTGTCACTTCATCCAAAGACAAACAAGGTGAGATTTTTTCATTAATGAGACATAGGTTTAATCTCTTTTCAAACTGAGCTGCAAAGTATTTCTAAGTCTTAATGAAACTAGTTTAATGATATTTTGAGTTGCAAATGTATTTGATCTACTAAGATCTAAGTTAATTGAAACCTCACTTGAAAATATGATTTTTGGAATCCTGCAATTTCTGGATTCAGATCTTAGCTACACCGTGTGTGTGTGTGTGTGTGTGTGTGTGTGTGCATGCACGTGTGTGCTTGAGAGTGTGTGTGTGTGCATACAAATAATAAAGAATAGCCTAATCTTCCAACTCTTTAGATTTTCCTCCTCCAGCAGAGAGAAAGCTGACAGACAAGCTCCTCTCTTCATCTCTCCCTAGTCACTGTATATAACTAGAAATATTCAATTGTTTTGCCCACTTGCTAATGCTGAGCTGAGCTTTCTGCTTCCCTGCAAGATCAAAACTATTTTCAGATTCCTACACTGGCTTAAATATTTTTACAAAGTAATCAGAGAGCTACAATGGGAAAACAAAAATGTTCTGAATTTCATGGGGACTCACAGGTTTATAATATAATCAGCCCCAGCATTAAAACGTCTTGTGGAGAGACAGAAGATCAAGATGGCATGGAACTCACCTCCACACACGAACACATCAAAAATACATATATATGCAGAGCAATTCTCACTGAAAACTAATTGGAAACTGACAGAAAGACTCCCGTACAACCAAGGCTGTAAGAAAGATCCACACAGAATTGCATAGGAAGAGAAGTAATGAGGTTGGGACCTGTGTCCCTGGGAGAGGACTCAGAGGAAAAGGGAGATGACACAGCTCTCCCACCAAAGCCCCTGGGCACATGCAGACTGTATAAGGATGCTCCCACATCCTTATACAGTCTGCATGTGCCCAGGGGCTTTGGTGGGAGAGCTGTGTCATCTGGAAGACCACAATAGGTAACTGTTTCACTTATTTCATAGACAGAGAAAGTTAAGCAAATGAAAAGACAGAGGAATTGATCTCCATTGAAAGAACAAGAAAAAAAACCCTGAGAAAACAAATAATGAAATGGAAATAAACAATTACCAGATAAAGAATTCAAAGCATAAGTAATAAGAATGCTAACTGAGTTAGGGAAAAGAATACATGAACACAGTGAGAACTGTAACAAGGAAATAGAAAATATGAAACAGAACCAACCAGAACTGATGAATGCAATAACTGAAATGGAAAACACACTAGAAGGAGTTAATAGCAGACTTGGTAACATAGAAGAATGCATAAGTGATCTAGAAGATGGAATAATGGAAACCACCCAGTCAGAACAGCAAAAAGAAAAACAAATTTAAAAAGTGATAACAGTTTACGAGCTCTCTGGGATAACATCAAGCATAGCAACATTCAGAATATAGGGGTCCCGGAAGCAGAAGAGGGAGATAAAGTGTCAAAGGTGCATTTGATGAAATTATAAGTAAAAAATTCCCATACCTGAAGAAGAAAACAGTTTTCCAGGTACAGGTAGCACAGAGGGTCCCAACAAAGATGAACCCAAACAGACACACACCAAGACATACCATTAAGTAAAATGGCAAAATTTTAAGATAAAGAGAGAATTCTAAAGGCAGCAAGAGAAAAAACAAAGAGTCATATACAAGGGAATTCCCAAAAGGCTATCAGCTGATTTTTCTGCAGAAACTTGGCAGGACACAAGAGAGTGACATTTTACGTTCAAAGTGCTGAAAGGGAAAGACCTGTAACCTGGGATACTCTACCCAATATGATTACACTTTAGAATTAAAGGAGAGATAAAGAACTTCTCAGACAAGCAAAAACTAAGAGTTCACCATTACTAAACTTACCCTAAAAGAAATGTTAAATGATCTTCTCTAAATAGAAAAGAAAAAGCTGTAATAAGTAAGAGTCCATAGGAAAGGAAAAATTGAAGTAGGAAAGGCAAATATGTATTAAAGGCTAGGATCAACCACTTAAACAAGCTAGTACAAAGATTAAAATATAAAAAAGTAAAATCAACTACAAGAATGAATGTGTGATAAAGATGAAGATGTAAATATGACATCAAAGACACAGCATGTATCTTTGTTGGAAACACAAACATGTTTCCAACATGTGTGGAAAGGAGTAAAAAATGTAGATCTTTTAGAATGTGTTTGAACTTAAATGATTACCAGTTTTAAAATGTAGATATACTTGTAGGTCAACATATTTGAACCCCATGGTATTTTCAAACCAAAAACCTACAATAGATACACAAAAACTAGAGAGAAAGGAACACAATTATACTACTAAAGCAAATCACCAAACCACGAGGGAAGAAACAAAAAGAAGAAGAAATGAACAAAGAAGTACAGAAACAAGAAAACAAGTATAAAATAGCAATAAGTATATAACTATTAATAATTGAACATCAATGGACTAAATGCTCCATTCAAAAGACATAGGGTGGCTGATTAGATAAAAAAGTAAGACCTGTCTATATGTTGCTTACCAGAGACACACTTCAGAACTAAAGACACATTACAGACAAAGTGAGAGGATGGAAGAAGATATTTTATGCAAACTGACCTGACAAGAAAGTGGAGGTAGAAGTACTCATATTAGACAAAATACCCTTTAAAACAAGGTCTATAACAAAAAACAAAGAAGGTCATCATATAACTGTGAAGGGATCATCAATACAAGAAGATTCTACACTTGTTAACATATATGCATCCAATACAGGGGCACCTAAATATATAAAGCAAATTTTAACAGACTTTAAGGGAGAAACTGACAATAATACAATACTAGTAGGGGACTTTAACATACCACTGACATCAGTGGACAGATCACCCAGATAGAAAATCAATAAGGCAACAGAAGTCTTCAATGACACAGTAGACTAGTTGGACTTAATAGATATCTACAGAACATTCCATCCCAAAACAGCAGAATTCACATTCTTTCAAGTACACGTGGAATGCTAGGCCAAAAATAAGTCTCAACAAACTTAAGAGGATAGAAATTATATCAAACATATTTTTCTGACCCTAACAGTATGAAGCTAGAAATTAATTACAGGAGGAAAAATTGGAAAAACACAAACATGTGATGACTAAAAAACATACTACTAAAAAAGAAAAATGAAGAAATCAAAGAGAAAATCAGAATACACTGCAGGATAAATAAAAATGGAAACACAAAAAAATTTATGGGATGCAGCAAAAGCAGTTCTAAAAGGGAAGTTCTAAAAGAAAAATCTCACATAAACAACCTAACCTACCATCAAAAGAAATTAGAAAAAGAACAAACAAAACCAGAATTCTGCAAAAGGAAGGAAATAATAAATATCAGAGAGGAAAGAAATAAAACAGAGACCAAAAATACCAGAAAGAAGGAAAAAGAAAAGATCAATGAAACCAAGAGCTGGTGTTTTGAAAAGATAAAAGATAAACAAAACATGAAAAGATGCTCACCATGACTAATCATTATAGAAATGCAAATCAAAACCACTATGCGTTATCACTTCCCACCTGTCAGAATGGCTATCATCAAAAAGTCTACAAATAACAAATGGTGGAGAGGATGTAGAATAAACAGAACCCATATACATTATTGCTGTAAATTGGTGCAGCCACTATGGAAACCACTATGGAGGTTCCTCAAAAACCTAAACACAGAACTACCATATGATCCAACATTTCCACTCCTGGGTATATATCCAAAGAAAAGGAAAACACTAATTCAAAAAGATACTTGCACCCCAAGTTTATAGCAGCATTATTTCCAATTGCCAAGATATGGAAGCATGAAAGCAACTTAAGTGCCCATCAACAGATGAATGGATAAAGAAGATATGGCATATATATACATATATGTATATACACACACACACACAATGGAATATTACTCAGCATATAAAAGAAGGAAATAATGCCATTTGCAGCGACATGGATGGACCTAGAGATTGTCATACTAAGTAAAGGAAGTCAGACAGAGAAAGACAAATATCATGATATAGCTTATACATGGAATCTAAAAAAAAAAAAAAAATGGTACAAATGAACCTATTTACAAAACAGAAGTACAGTCACAAATGTAGAAAACAAACTTATGGTTACCAAGAGGGAAAGGGAGGGAGGGATAAATTGGGAGATTGGGATTGACATATACGCACTACTGTGTATAAAATAGATAACTAATAAGGACCTACTGTATAGCACAGGGAACTCTACTCAATACTCTGTAATGACCTATATGGGAACAGAACCTAAGAAAGAGTGGATATATGCACATGTATAGCTGATTCATTTTGCTGTACAGCAGAAACTAACACAACATTGTAAATCAACTCTACTCCAATAAAATTAATTTAAAAATTAAAAAATGTAATCATCAAGGACGATGGTGCCCCATCTTCCAGTTTCTGTGGTGGAGTAGGAGCCTAACTTCAGCTGGCCCCTGGCTTCAAACCTACCTCCCCTTTCAGAGATATAAGAAATTTATGTTTTCTTTGGATAAAGGCAACTAACAAACACAGGTTGGTCCCCCAATTACCAGGTGAATTTAGGATGAACTATGTGTGACAGATGATGCTGTCCAGACCTCTTACTTGAGGATTAACTATTGTTTATTTTGAAAAATGTATGCAGTAAGTTGTATCGGCTTGACTATATGAAGTGGTCAGATTTCTTTTTGTCTTTTCGATCTCTTTAGTGGATTGCCTGTGATAAGCATCACATTTCGGTTTAATGTTTATTCAATAATAAAATTGTTTTCATCCTCTGCTACTTTTTGGAGAGATTTTCTGTTTGACAAGCAATTTTGCTATTAATTATATTTCCCCTACACTCTCTGCCCCAGCTTTTGTGCTTTTTACAGACTTGATGGGCTAAGATTATCTCACAGAGCTAGAGTTTACATGAATAAGGTCCAGAGACAAGTTGACATTTTCCATAAACCATGCAGTTCCAAACCACATTCTCAAAGGATTCTCGCCTCACAAAATTTGTTCACTACATGATTATTCTCTTGATTTTACAAGGAAAAAAATTAAGTTTCAGGATGGTTAAATACCTTGAAGTAGAATTAACTATATATATTTAGGTATCAATACTATGGAAACTTTGGAACTTCATGGAAACAGAATCAAACACTGAATTTATATAGTCTCTATAGTTTTAATGGTTTGACACAAATCCATAAAGCATTTTTAAAAGTCTCATGTAAAAGCAGTTCAATGTGTCTGCAAATGCTATGATTCTTTATTGAACAAAATATGATTATTTGCTTATAATTCTAGTTATGGATTCTTTCCATGTGACACATATTAATTTAATTATCTAAATCTGAAGGTTATTTTTTCCCCCTAAGTTAGAATCTATGAGTGAACAAACTATATAGTAATAGCATTGTTTCACAGACCATTGTAGGGAATCTTTATTCTTTGTCTGAGAGCACTCTCAGAAAGGATTAAACTTGGTTTACCGAAAGGAATATGGATAGAACATGAACTATAAGGTCATGTTCACAAGCATCCATGACCTCTTTTGTAGATTCCAGAAGATGATAAGAATTCTAAAATTTACACTTTAATAGGGCCTTCAAAGTAATCACTTTTAGTTTGAATGAGAAGTCTGGGGTTTAGCATGATTAAATTATATGATAAAAAGGACCAGCATCAAATTTTTTGAAACAATTTTTTCTGGGCTTGTTTTCTAAAACATTTCTATGTATCACCTCTTCCAAGAATTTTGAAGTTTTATAGCTGAATGGAAATATCTTCATGCTAAAGAGTACAATTTGTATCCATAGGGGGCAAAATCACATAGCAAAAATACCAGTGAACTTGAACTCTTAAAAGTTATCTATTCATTCTGCCTTTACAGCTAAGAATGATTATGACCCAGTGAAGGTAATCTCATTTCATATAACTTTATTACTTCATGTGTAAAATAAAAGCACTGCGCCAGAAGTGCTTTCCAATTGTCTGTTTTTAAAGTATTCTTGAGATGGCATTTCAAATTAGTAAAAGATCAATGAGAAAGAAATAACATCTTACAGTGATGGAAATATAAACACAAACTGTAGTGTCATGATTCTTTGTTTAAGTAACATTCCTGGCTAACCAAAGAAAAACAAATTTTCCTTATGATTTTTTTTCTTTCATTGCATCCACTCAGATATTAATCTAAAAAAGTAATGAGTCTATGTTTTTCTTTTTCTTTCATATATTTGACCTTTGATGTTTCTTTTTTCTTAATTTTCCTAGGTAGAAAGTCACTGGATTTATAAATTAACATGAGGACATGTGCAATTGAATGTGCTTTTCTATTTTCAGTGACCTTTTCCTGGTAAGTGCATTAAAGTACATTGTCGGTGACACTCAGAAGCTGCTGAGTGCAGGAGAGTCAGTGAGTCCAGGAAATTTCTGAAAGGTCATAGATTTTATTGCAATTCATTTGCCAGTTTTTTTTTTTTTTTTTCTTACTTTGAAACTGCTCCATAAAACTCATTGCTGTTAGTAAATGGTTTGTCATAGATTCATTTATACAGCTTGGATCTCCAGATCCTATTATTTACCATTGCAATTGAAATCATTTTACCATTAAAATCACTTGGGAAAATTATACTTCATTATTAAGGGTAATATTTCCAGTAATGGGAGACATGTCTAGAGGATGCCAAAAACTTGAGACGAGTTAACTATCCTCTAAGTGGATCTAATCCTCTTCCTATTTTGCCTAACATGATCCCAAGGTACTAGTTTGATTATACTTTTCCTTTTTTTTACTTAAATCAACTGATTGATTGGGTTATCCATAATTTTAAAGATAATCATATAAAGCTCTAAATGAATAAAATGCATCAACTTTTTTTAAGATTGTAAATAAAATAAAATCATTTATTTTAAAATCTAGAAAATGATCTAGCTTAACTTTCTGTGTACTCTCATGGGTTTCCTAAAATTGGTTGAATATTTTAGTCCACCAAACCTGCAATTCTCAACATATTTTTATAATTTAAAACATAAAATAATTGAATCATCAGTCATGTTGTCAAGATTAATAAACCACCCTTAAATTGATGGCCAAAAAGATATTTTATTATTGATTCAGTATTGAAATTTTAAAATCATATTTCATTTTAAATGCTTATTCTAAATATCCTATAGTTAAATTTAGTTACCACCTTCATTAACGGTGCCCAATTTACAATTTTAAATCATCATTGGTGGTACTAATTAGAGCATGAATTCCTCAGTGATATTGTAACAGTACCTGCAGGAGTGTTCTTTTGGTAAGTGTTTTGCCTTTGCTGACCTGTTCCTACAACTTTTAGAAATCCACATAAGAATTATTTATTTTTTTAAAAACAGTTCATTTTATGACTCAAAATAGTATATCCCTCTCCAAAAAATTCAAGTTAATTTGAATTTAATAGCTCTGTTAAAATTTTAATTGTTTTAACAAATCATAAGATATTAATGATCAATTTGAGAAAATTTCTATTAAAAAGCTCTCATTTATCCCTACATCAGTATTATCAATAACAAAAATAGTTAGAGCTAATCAATATTCTAGGCTCATCTCTCTCTCTCTCTCAATATAAATATTTAAAGATGACATCATTCTAGAAAGTACATAACTTTATCATAACTTATTTAATCTAAGATACCATTGTATCGTTGATTGTAAGATCTAAGATATACCATTTCTATATGCCACTAAGAAAGAAAAGCTGATAAATAAACTACTACATTGATTGTGAGCTATAACAAAGACATTAGAAAGTGAAAAATGTGCATTTTACAATCAATTAGTGATGGTATTTATCATTCCCAGTTTACACATAAAGTAACTCTACGAGAAACAGCAGGATTATATAACTTGTCTAATATCACAGAGCTAGAGAGTGGCAGAGCAGCAGTCTAGCTACAGGATCCTCAGACATTAACCACTACTCAACGCTGTCTCAGATACGAAAAGAACGTAATTTAAACCTCGGTCAGGAGTTCAAAATGTCTGAAAGAGAACACTGAGGCCAAATTTTGCTGTGCTATGATAGAAAATGACATTTCAAAAATCATAAACAAAATCTTTTTCAGGAAGAGTTAACAATTTTTCACACTGCATATGGTTTTTAGGTATAATCAGGTATAAAAAAGATATTTTATGTCAATTAAAAATGTTTAATATGGTTGATGATCTGAAATTTTATTTAAATGAAATGGTGAAAATTGCTGACCAAAATCAGCAGACTGCAAGACAGAACATATATTTATGATGTAATTTTGGTAAAAAGAAATATATATATGCACATATACGTGCAGATAAATCTCTAGAAGAGTATTTATATTGTAGAAGTATATGCTGGGAAACCACCTTGATGGGGGCAGCCTTGGTTTATAGCACTTGTTGATTACCATGGAGTACATACTCCCACTATGGCAATCAGTCCTATGGTAATCAACACAATTCCAATGGGACGTTACTGAACACATAATTGGAAAAAGATGTGCACAATTGGGTCTGGGAACAGTAGGATCTGGGTCCACCACACCCCCAGTTATGCACTAAAGTGTTAAATGGTCATAAATTATTTCCTTTCCTAAATCCATGTGTCTTTGCAATGTAATTTTTCTGCTACTTCCACCAAAAATGGAGACTATTTTTTCACCCCTCAAACTGGACTGGCCTTTTGACCTCCTTTGACAAGTCAAATAGAATTGAGGGGAGGCAACATTGCATCAGTTCTGAAACCGGCCTGAAGGTGCTTTACACATTTTTTTTTTTTTTGGTTGCAGCCAGTGGGGGCTTCTCTTGGCACACAGGCTTCAGTAGTTGCAGCACATGGGCTCAGTAGTTGTGGTTCATGGGCTCTAGAGCGCAGGCTCAGGAGTTGTGGTGCATGGGCTTAATTGCTCCGCGGCCTGTGGGATCTTCCCAGACCAGGGCTTGAACCCATGTCCCCTGCATTGGGCAGATTCTTAACCACTGCGCCACCAGGGAAGTCCCAGAAAGAAGAGATTTTTTTTAAAAAAAAAGAAAGAAAGAGGAAAAATAAAAAGAATTGGAAACTGTTTGACTCAACTGGCTCAAGCATCCAGCCTTCCTGTTTGTCCTCAGAGTGGGGAAGAAAAAGCCTTTGGTTAGAATAACCAGCAGCAGCAAAACCTTGCGATTCTGAAATACAACCACACAAAATGCAAAGTGTATTTAGCAAAAAGGAAGTAAACTGCTCAGAAAAATTTGTGTAGTGCAAGGAATTCTACAGATTTAATAAATTACAAAGAATTTAACAAATTTTATCGTAAGCTTTCAAAAGCCTCTCATACAAGGGACTTCCGTGACGGTCCAGTGTTTAAGACTCTGCTTCCCTTGGAGGGGGTGTAGGTTCATCCCCTGGTCCGGGAACTAGGATCCTGCATGCATCGAGGTGCGGCCAAAAAAAAATTTTTTTTAACTGCAAACAAAAGCTTCTCACATGTCTCAGCGGTCTCTAACGTAAACACATCTCCTACATGGTAGCATCTATTTCTACAGATTTGAGTTACTATTCTGAAATGATGTACTCTTCCATCTGGGGCAGCTTCCAAATACCTTTCCCAAATGATACAGGAACAGAATTCAACCTCTCCCTCTCCTTTCTTCCATTCCTCAAAGACCATGCCATGCAAGGCTGCACGTTAGTGTCCATAAACCAGGAAATACTTAGTAAACAGAATTTGTACTCCATTTATTCTGAGTTTACTTTAAGAAGCTACTTATCTCTTTTAGAAGGACTTCGCGTGCCAATCACCTTTTGGAAAAGGCCTTAGAGAGGCACTCCCTGAGGACGTGCAGAATCCGAGGTCAGCAGCTTGTGTGATGGAAATAAACAACTAAACTATCTCCATCTTAAGATCTTCCCTTTTCCTTCCAAAGACAATCATTCTTTTGAGAGCAACTGAAAAGCTCAGCCTCTGTGTACCAGTGCTGAATCAAATCTAGGAGACAGAGTTTTGGGTGAAGTAGAAAAGAATAGCTTTATTGCTTTGCCAGGCAAAGGGGGACATAGTGGGCTCCTGCCCTCAAAAACTATGTGTCCCCACATTTTTGTTTATACTTTTAGAACTCTGCTGAGTTACCACGTAAACAACCCCAGTTGAGTGTGTTGAATGAGTTAGCAGACATTTGGCCTGTCCAAAATGTCCATAAGACATTTGAGCCGCACCTAAAGGTCCTTGATACTTGGTTCTGTCCAAAACCATTTGGTATGGACCAACTGTCTTATGGACATTTTGGACAAGACCAAATGTCCCACAAGGGCCAGGGAGTTGGGTGCAGATGCATCAGTGATCCTAGCCAAGTACAGAAGAATTGCCCAGTGGAGTCTAGCTTAAATTATTAACTTGTTTTTAGTAACAAACAATTTCCAAATGGATCTGAGATATAAATGTAAATCATGGTTCTACTTATATGGACTATCTAAAATAGTCAAATTCATTGAATCAAAGAGTGGAAGAGTGGTGGCTGGGGCTAGGTAGGGGGAGAGAGAAATGGGAAGTTACTAATCAAAGATGGCATAACGTTTCAGTTAAGCAAGATGACTAAGCTCTAGAGATCTGCTGTACAATATTGTACCTATGGTTAAAAATACAGTATTTGCATTTTACAAGTGTATTGTACTACACTTAAAGTTTCTTTAGGAGGGTAGATCTCAGGTTGTGTTCTTATCACAGTGTATATATATATATATATATATATATATATATATATATATATACATATATATATATACACATATATATATATATTTAAAGCAAAAAAAATTATAATTTATAACCTGGGTAGGGGAAGACATTTTAATATTTTGTTAAAATTTAGAAGCCATAGGGACTTCCCTAGTGGTGCAGTGGTTAAGACCCTGCACTCCCAATGCAGGGGGCATGGGTTCAATCCCTGGTCAGGGAACTAGATCCCACATGCATGCCGCAACTAAGAGTTTGCATAACACAACTAAGGGGCCAGCGAGCCACAAGTAAGGAGCCTGCCGCAACTAAGACCTGGCACAACCAAATAAATCAATAAATAAAGTATATTTAGGAATTTAGAAGCCATAAAAGAAAAGATGGATAATTTAACCACTTAAGAAAACCTTTTAATAAGGAAAAGAGAAAAACTGAGAGAAAAATACTTTCAACAAATATCACATGAAAAGTAGATTAACAGGATAATTTACCTTATATATAATGAGCATTTAAAAATAAAGGTAGAACTGCCCCAAATCCAAAATTATTATAGAAAAGTAGGCCCTCGGACACACAAAATAGTGAAGACAGTTCACCAAATAAGAATTACAGTCATAACATGTGAAAAGACATTCAACTTTGCTCATAATAAAATGTGCAGATACAATTTCTCTTAAAATTAGCCAAATATTGAAAGCTAAACAACACACTCTGTTGGCAAGGCTACGAAGAAAGAAGTAGCCTAATTTACTCCTTTGGAAGTAGATAATTGGACCATACCTATGGAAGGGATTTGACAATTAATGCAAACTTACCCTTTCCTACTCCTAAGAATTCATCCTAAATGAATTCATTCATACTACATACTATAAAATAACATACGCATGCACAAGGTATTTGTGATGACATTACATGTAAGAGCAAATATTGGGAAAATATCAATACCCATCCACAGGAGGCTGGGTACAAACACTGTGATGGGTCTCACACAGCCAAGAATTATGCAGCTGTTAAAATAACTGCAAGGATCCACATGGTCTGATATGGATTGATTTCCTAGATGCAGTGTTAAGTAAACAAAAACATTTAATAGTAAAAGAAATCCTAGTTATATCTCTGTATTTTGGTTCAGTGAGACATCCCCTGCAAGTTTAAATAAATTTCTCTGATGAGTTTAAATTATTTCACATGGGTTTTGATACCTGCACTCCAAAGAACGTCAATTAATACACTAAGAAAATTCTCAGTGTATAGGACAACACCCACTTTTGCCTTTGTCATTCTCCAAGGTAAGGTGAAACCAAAAATAGAACTTTAAGAAATCACCTTCTCAATCTGATACAGCTCCAACACCTTCAAGGGCGTTCTGTTTTGAAGGAAGAAGTTTTCTTCCCTTTTAATCCAGTTTTCTATCATTTTCCTTGTCACTTCCTTTGTACACTCTATGTCCACTTTGCCAAACGCCAACAGTTACATGACTGTCTGAGTTTCAATTGATGAGAGCAAGGTTAATAAACCTCTATTCTCTCCAACAAGCCTATCTATATATCAATGTTGGAAGAAGTAGCAAAGATTTTTAAGAAACAAATACAAAGATTTCCTAAAATATAAGCCTTCCTGAAATTACACTGGGGAAGAAAAAAATAATAAAATGTGCCTTGTTATCTTGAAAAAATAAGCCACATTTTGCCGACAGAAAATTGAACATTTTTGAACAATTATAATGCTATCTCAAAATGCTTATGGCAACGATGGTTTAAATTGACAATGGATCTACCACCTCCAGGCTAGAAGTAGGGATCAGATGGGAGAGGTGATTAGAAGGCCCTAGGGGTCATTTATTCTGATCTTTTAATGTCTCCGCCATTAATGAGGCAGTTCCAATATCTAGGCTGAAAACAACTTGGGTTATATCACATCCAGAGTTGGTAGAGACAAACCAGCTAGACAGTTCTTAAGGGACTTAACTCCTTTTATATGACTCCACTCAGTCAAGGTCACACTCAAGATACTTTTTTAAGTAAATTCCCTAAGTTTTCCTACTCCACAAATCTATTCTGCTTCTCCAGTACAGTATTTGCATTTCTCAAAACTCATCAGGGGAAATTTCAAATTTATGAGTTTGGGAAAGAAATTTAGCTCCCATATATTCCTAAGAAATTGATTCTGAGTAAATTTTATGTCCCTTTGCAGTTTTTAAATCTTTTAGAAAATATCTGAGGAATACTACTCAATCACGTTTCACTTGCTTATAGCATTCACACTTTTGCTTTGTCTACTGAAAAAACAACCCCACAAAGTGAGAGCTGTGAGTTTCAGTTTTATTTGGGGACTTACTGAGGACGATAGCCCAGGAGGCATCGGAGCTGCTCCAAAGAAGTGTCTGTGTTGGCGGTGGGGCAGACCAGTATATATGTCTGATTTTGGCAAAGGGGTGTGTGCCATCAAGCACACATCTTGGTAGAAGGTTATTGCTGGTCAGGAGGAGCAGATATCTCAGTTAGTGATTTCACTGCTCTTCTAAATATGGGAAGATATAAGAATCCAGGTTCATAAACATTTTCTCCTGAAATGTTTCTAGTTATCTATGGGACAGTAATGCCTGTCTTCCTAGAGCATAGAGTGCCTCATCCTTATCTTTGCCTTGAATTCCTTTCAGGGTGTCTTACAGGTCAGTAACTGTAGGGGCTAATGACTCCATTCTTGTAGAACTGGACAGTGGGCAACATTCTTTGTTTTATAGTTTCTGCAAGCTATATATATAAAGGAACTTCCTTGGGAAATAATTCTACAGGTTTCTTAGGTACTTCCCATTTTGGGCAGATAGTAAGAAAACGATTTCCTAAAGAACAGAGGGCAGTCAAAGGACTCTCAGAGGAAAATGAACAACTGTGATATATTTTGCAAATGCTGTTTATTGGCAAGCACAGTTACCAGCCTGGAATTTACACCTCCTTGTTGTTCTATGAAAGTTTAAAAAAGAAGAGAAAAAGAAAAGTTCTACTTGTCGACAAAATAATGAGTAAAGGATGTTGTTTAGGTATGAAAAGATTTGTCTTCCTCATAATTTAATCTCAGATATTTCAAAAATTCAAGACATTATTTTAAATAAAAGCTATTTTTTAATGATATTTAATTGACTTGAGGGTGCTTGTGTGAAAACATTCTGTCAAGGAGGAAGGAATTTTCCTCTACTCCTCTAGGTTCTTCTGGCTGATCTAAGAATTAAAATGACATGAGACAGATTATTAGAAGAAAATCAAACAGAAGTTTAATAACTTGTTTACATGGAAGAGACCCAGGAGAACTGAATAACTTGCCAAAATGGCTGAATCCATCGCCTTAAACACCATCTTCAGCTAAAGACAAAAGATGTTGGGGGTAATGGTTTGGGACTTCACAGGGTAGGAAATTCACATGAAGATGGAAAAGCAAGTGTCTGGTAACAAATGTTTTCTGGGCCATGCAGAGACAATGGGACACAGAGAGGAATTTTAACAAACAGACTTTGCTAGGTTCCTCCCTGTCTACACATCTAGTTCATATTAGAGTTATTATATCTATGGTGATCACTCTCGTTCTCTGTCTGTGTTCTTTGAGGCAGTTAGGGGGAAGCTCAAAGTGTTGTCCTGAGCCTTTCTTTGGGCTTTGATTATTTTCAGCTCAAAATAATCTACATGCTAGAGACATTCTGGGGTGGTAAATTTTGTTCCCCTACAGTTCTCTATCTTCTCTGATTAAAATATTTTAGTTTGTCAAATTATTATTCCTAAGCAGCAAATACTATTAGTAATTACATACCATTTTCATGAAAATGCCAATTTTCTACATTAAAAACATCTTACTAAAACTGATCAAAATTTGATTTTGAACATTTAATTATTTTCAACACTTCAAAATTCAAGATATTAAGAAAAACATGTATATTTAACTTTTTAAAAAGATCCTTATTTTTCTGACTTGGAGAATAGTACTCTGTAATATTTGTATTTTTAAAAAATGAGTAAGCTATCCTACTGGAAACTGAAAGTAAATTTATTCACTGCAGCGAATAAATGACTGGTGTGATGGATTCAGATGGGCTATCCTTGGGTTATCCTAAGGGTATTTAAACCTGAAATGATGAAGAGTTCTGCAGTTGTACCAAGTTTCTTAACACTCCCCAGTATTTGACTTGTGATAGGAATCAAATCTAATTTCACAGTTTGATAAGAAAAACTTGGGCACCATAGAGGAAGAGATAAATAAATAAACACTTAAACGAGCCTGAATCCCACTGCATCCTTGGTTCCCCATGACGCTGAGTATGACAAGTTAGTGTCTACCCTCCATGTTCCCAGTTTCATTCGTAATGAATGAAAATAGGAGATACTTTTTTGGTCTCAACACCAACTGAAATCTAATTTTGCTTAGGCCTATGCTGTTTCTATGAAAAGTACTTAGAAGTTCCAGGAAGCACAATCCCAGTTGTTCTGTATAGTATTAACTAGTTTCATACTGAGCATTGTAAATTACAAACCAACACAAACTTTGACCTCTATAAATAAATCTCTTGATTTTTTAACTGACATAAAAGAAAAGTGATGATGGAAGGAATCTAAATAATGTTGGTGCCACTTACTTGGCATTTCAAATTAGTACGAATAATACACGAAAAAGTATTTTAAAAAGTAAATTTTAAAAGTAAAATACACGAAAAGTATTTTAAATCCTTATTATCTGTCTGAATTCTATGCCAAGGTTTCTGATAATTTCTGAAGATAGCTCTCAGGACTATGCTTATAAGCTGCTAAATCGTTTTTATAATAGACATTTTTATTAAACTTGGGAAAGTTTTAGAGAGGAAGGCACTCTCTAGAAATACTGTAGATGAAAAAAAGGGTGAGATACTACCCTGATGGCTTACTGAGTGCAGTATAAGTAAATTAATCATTGTTGCTGCGTCTGATATGATAAAGTTGTTTGGCACAAATAAGGGCATATATAAAATTGATGGGCAATTTCTTTGGAATTACAATTGAGATGGGATGAGCTGCCAGATTCTTTTCATGAAGCAATCTCACAGCGTTCTCTTGGGCTGAAATTCTTGTCAGATAATGTTAAAGTCAGGCTCTGCTACTTATTTAAAACTTGCATATCCAGAGTATGCACCAGCTGAAATCAGACAAGAAATGTCAGATTTTCTTCCTAATTATCCAAAACAGAGTCAATTCAAATAACAGAGAAAGACCCCTGGAGTGGGAATTAGGAGTCTCGATTTATCACATCAGCTAGACCTGTATCACTCACTGTGTGATCTTCACTAGGGCCTCAAACCTGCTTGGGCTCCACTCTCTCATCTATAAAAAACAGGGGCTGGTTTAAGTCAATGGTTTTCCATCTCACAGTCTGTTATGGGTTGAATTATGTGCCCCCCAAATTCATATATATATATATACACTAACCCTCACTACCTCAGATGTGATCTTACTTGAAAATAGGGTCTTTGCAGATGTAATTAAAGTTAGGACGAGATCATATTGGAGTAGGGTGGATCAATATAACTGGTTTAAATTTGAAATGGCACTGAAAAATGGGACAGTTAATCAAGTGTTGAGAAGAGACGTGTCAGTAAAATGCCAATTCCACTTTGATAAATTAAGATCAAGTTTTATGAAAAGCATGGCTTAACTATTCTTTAATTATAGATAGCACAAATTTTAAAAAGTGTTTTGGGGATTATACTTACTTTACTAAATAATCACAAGTCATGTTATATAAATAATTTTTCATGGGAGAAAAATCCTACTGCATTTAGGCAAAGATAGAACCACACTGTGGCAGGCTGAATAATGGCCTCCAAAGTTATCCAGGTTCTAAAACTTGAAGCTTATGAATTTTATTTGCCCAGCAATTGGGATTTTGTAGATATGATTAAATTAAGGATCTTGAAAAGTTTAGCATGGATTATCTGGTTGGGCCCTCAATGTAACCACAAGTGTCCTTATAAAGGCAATGAAGGGCTTTCCTGGTGGCGCAGTGGTTGAGAGTCCGCCTGCCGATGCAGGGCACACGGGTTCGTGTACCGGTCCGGGAAGATCGCACATGCCGCGGAGCGGCTGGGCCCGTGAGCCATAGCCGCTAAGCCTGCGTGTCCGGAGCCTGTGCTCCGCAACGGGAGAGGCCACAACAATGAGAGGCCTGCGTACCACAAAAAAAAAAAAAAAAGCAATGAAGAGGGAGATTTAACTATAGAAGAGGTGTAGGAAATGTGGTAACTGGATTGCTGTGGTGCAAGAAAGAGGTTATGAGCCCAGGAATGCAGGAATCGCCCGGAAGCTAGGAAAGGGAAAAATCAGATTCTCCCTTCAGAGCCTCCAGAAGCAGCCAGTGCCGCTGACATGTTGACTTTAGCCCAGTGGAACTGACTTCAGACTTTTGACCTGCAAAATTGTAAGGTAAATTTGTGTTGTTTTAAGCCACTAACAGTTATAACAGCAATAGGACAGTAATAAATATATCATTTCTCACATTCTTCTCTCTGAACTGGGATTCTTCCCCCATCCTATATAATTCCCTTTCAGTCTAAGACAATACAGGCAACCTTCTGTCAGTTGACTCCAATGATTCACTAATACAGCGGTCCCCAACCTTTTTGGCACCAGGGGTCAGTTTCGTGGAAGATAATTTTTTCATGGAGGTGGGGGTGGGAGGGAACGTTTCAGGTGGTAACGCGAGCGATGGGGAGTGATGGGGGGCGGCAGATGAAGCTTCCCTTGCTCGCTGCTCACCTCCGGCTGTGCGGCCGGTTCCTGGCAGGCCTCGGACCCAAGGACTGTTGCCGGGGACCCTTCCACTAATAGATAGGGCAGCTTTTCCTCTCTGCTCTACTGTGAAGGAGGCAGTTTTCCACCTATTGAACCCAAAGTAATAAGGGTAGGTACAAACTGTGTACGTCTTGTATTATGTGCCGTGAATAAGCACCATGAATAAGAAATATGGGAGTCATCGATACACCCAATACATGGCGACAAGCTACTACTATTAAAACTGTCATTTAGGTGGAGTGGTTTTGGGAGGGCCTTTTGAATCACACTACTTATATTTGGTGTTATACAAACAGAGGCTTTAAAATTCTCTGAGCAATTGGAAATACATTAATTGCAATAATAGTGTTCATTCTCTTTTCCAACCTAAAACTGAAAATCCCATGCATTTTGAGAGACCTCAATACATTTGAAATCAGTGAAAAACACAGGTTATCCAGCTGGTGATTGTCATTAATTAGAGCCAAATTAGTTAAAGGAATAAAATTCCAAAAAATGAAAAGCTATTTCCTGGCTTGGCTCTCTCATTCTTGTTGAAATGTCCACTTTAGCAGATAATTCTCCTGAGAAAGAATAAAAGGAGATCAATTTTCTTTGAGGAATTCAAGGTCATGCTATAATATCACGGAGTATTTTTTTAAATGGAGGGAACACTTTTATTCTGTTATTATAATAATATCACCACATTATGCTAGTAAAGTGACAAAATATGAAGAAAGGACAGATCAACCAAATAAAAATCCATGATAAAGAGAACATTTAAAAAACAGGGAGAGGAAAAAAGACACATTACATACAGGGAAAAACATATTATGATTGCAACTTCTTCTTGGGAACAAAATAATCCAGAAGTCAATGAAACTATATGTGTGTGTGTGTGTGTGTGTGTGTGTGTGTGTGTGTGTATACATACATATATATATATATATATTTTTTTTTTTTTTTTTTTTGCGGTACGCAGGCCTCTCACTGTTGTGGCCTCTCCCGTTGCAGAACACAGGCTCCGGATGTGCAGGCTCAGCGGCCATGGCTCACGGGCCCAGCCGCTCTGCGGCATGTGGGATCTTCCCGGACCGGGGCACGAACCCGTGTCCCCTGCATCGGCAGGTGGACTCTCAACCACTGCGCCACCAGCGAAGCCCAAAACAATATTTTTAAAGTGATAAAACTATGGCACACAAACTCAACAAACCTTCTCTAGAGGTTTCACTAATCTTCTGAATATCTTTTGAAGAGAAAAATAAAGAAAAATTTTCTCCAGCAGACCTGTACTACAAGAAATGTTAAAAGAAGCTCTTCTAGTGGAAAGCAAATGACAGCAGATGGAAACAGGTTCTATACATGAATGAAGAGTTCTGGAAATGGTAAGTACACGAGGAACAGAAGACAATTTTAACTTTATTTGCCTTCAAAGGTGACTAACTGTTTAAAGCAAAAATAACAAAAACATAACATGTCTTTTATAACATATGTAGAAGTAGAAGGTATGATGATAATAGTACAAAAGATGAAAAAGAGTACAGAAAGAATGTTGCTAAAATTTTATCACAGTATCCTCTAAATAATATTATTATAGTCCATGTAGAGGATAATATGGTAATTTAAATATATTTACGGTAAGCAGAGTATACATTCCTTTCAGGTGAACATGTAACATTCACAGGACTTATCATACACTAGTTCATGAAACAAATCTCAACATAGTCAGGCCAAAATAGAATTAAATTATAGTTATAATTTATAACAAAAAGACACCTAGAAAATCTCTACATATTTGGAGACAGAAAGAGCACTTGTAAGACAGCCCATGGATCAAAGTAGAAATCACTAGGGGTATTAGAAAACATGTTGAATTGAACACTATTGAAACACAAAATACCAAAATTGTGAGATGAAACTAACACAGTGATTAGAGGGAAATTCATAACTCAAAATATTTATATTGGGAACCATAATGGTCTAAATTAATCATTTAAGCATCTGCTATATGAAACTAGAAAAGGAAGAACAAATAAAACTTTAGTTAGTGGAAGAAATGAAATAATAAAGTCAAAAATGTAAATCATTAAGATAGTAGACAAAAGAGGAAAACCAATGAAACTAAAAGCTGGTTTCTTAAAGATCAATAATATTGATAAATATCTATCTAGTCTAAGAAAAATAAAATAGAGAAGACCGAAATGACCATATCAAGATTAAAGTCAGAACATCACTGTAAATTATGACAGCAAAAGAATATTTAGAGAATATTAAAAGTAATTTCATGATAAAATATTAAAAATAATCAAAAGAAACAAGGAAAACAAAATATAAGTAACAAAGAACACTGGGAAACAAGGAAAATAATACCAAGATGATATACTTAAACCCAAACATATCAGGAATTTCATTAAACAAATATGGTCTAATTCAACGAGATTTGACAACCTATATGAAATAAAAACATTTTTGGAAAGACTCCTTTAGTAACACTTATTCAAGAATAGATGCAAATCTCAATGGCCTATAAATAAATTAAAGATACTGAATTACAATTAAAGACCTTGGCATAAAGTTAACTGCAAATTCAGATAGCTTTACTAGAAATTCTGTTAAACATTAGGGAAAAGATAATAATAATCCTACCAAAAACTCTTTCAGAAAAAAAAAAGAGAGAATGTTTTCTAACTTATTTTAATAGGCCAGTATTACCCTAATGTCAAAACCAGACAAAGACATTATAAGGAAAGAAAATTATAAACTAACTTACTCATGAATATACATTCAAATATCCTTAGCAAAATAACAGCAAATTGAACCCAGCCATGTGGAATTAACCTTAGCAATGAAAGGTCAGTTTGACATTAGAAAACCAAGTCAATTTAATTTACCACATTAACAGAATAAAGGAGAAAAGCCATATGATAATCTCGATTGATGCAGAGAAAGCATTTATCAAAATTATAAACCTATTTATGATAAGTCTCAGAAAAGTAGAAAAACGGACGGCATCTACCAAGAAAAAACAGTGAACATCTACTTAATGATAAAACACTGAAAGCTTTCTCTCAACGACAGGGAATAAGGCAAGCGGACTGGATATCCATTTGAAAACAAAAAAACACAACAACTTTGATTTTACCTCTTGTTAGACCTCCTTCCCCACAAAAACTCTAAATAATATAAAAGTATAGTAAGTTAAAACTATTTTAGAAAACATAGGATATTATTTTTGCAAAATCAGGTAAGTTTGTTAAAGCGTGCAAACTGTAAAGCACAAAGAAATGTTAAACTGAGTATCAAAATTTAAATTTCTGCTCTGTAAAAGCCAATATTAAAAAATTAAAAGGCAAGAATTTACAATATTTATTTCAGTAGAAGGACTGGTTTCTTGGACAGTGTGTGTGTGTGTATATATATATATATATATATATATATATATATAGTAAATATATATATTTCTTTTATCTTCTACCACTCAAACATAGGAAAGCAAGCAACCCAATTAAAGTTGGTCAAAAAAACAATCAACGGATATTATGAGGGTATTTTTACAGCAATACTACTGTTCTACATATTGATTCTGGTATTGATTATACAACTGTACGCCTTTGTCAAAATTCATTGAACACTATAGCAAAGCAAGTAAATTTCACTGTATGTAAATTTGTCAATATATTCAAATAGGTACTTCCAAAAAAAGATATGTATGTAAGCCAATAAGCACATGAAAAGATGTTCAATACAATTACAACTCGGACAATGCAAGTTAAAACCACTATACACCTAGTATAATGGCTAAAATTAAAAAGACCAAAAACACCTAGTGTTGTCAAGAATGTTGTGAAGCAACTGGAATTTTCATTCACTGATGTTCAAAACATAAAATGGTACAACCACTTTATAAAACAGGTAGTTTCACATAGAATTGCAATATACAATTACCACGTGACACAGGAGTTCCACACATGCGTATTTACTCAAGAGAATAAAACAAAATTATAACTATGTTCATGGAAATTCCTATACTTAAATAAGCATAACACCTTTACTCCTATTGGCCCCAAACTAAAAACAACTCAAATGTCCATGGACTAGTGAGTGGATAAACAAATTCTGGTATATCCATATAATGGCACACAACTCAACAATCAAAAGAAACAAACTACGGTACATGCACAACATGTTTGAGTTGCTAAAGCATGCTAGTAGAAGCCAGATGCAAAGGAGCCCAGACTGTAAAATTTCATTTGTGTGCTAGACTAGGAATGGAGAAACTCATCTGTAGTGATACGAAGCAAATTCATGATTGCTAGGAGGCCAGTGGTGGAGGAGCAGGGTATGAAGTGGGCTTCGGGGGATAGCTAAGGGCACAGGAAAGCTCTCTTCGGTGATAAAAATATTCTATACCCCGATTGCAGTGGTGGTTACAGGAGCGTACACTTTTGTCAAAACTCATCAAACTGTATGTTTAAGACAAATATATGTACATTATATACCTTGGTAATATTGATTAAAATAGCATTTTTGTTTTCCACATGCTTTATATGTTTAGATAGACATAGCTATATAAATATGCAAAAGATACAAAGAACCAAAATACTATTTTAATCAATATTATTGAGGTATATAATACATATCTCTAACACAGAAAAATTAACTAGTTTTTTACACTTAATGACATTGAAACTTTACTTCTAAGCTCGTTAATTTAATTTTCAGTACTTCCATAATGGGAATTTTGAACAATTTCAGTCTCTTACATACTACTTTTCCCTTCTCTCTTCTTCTCTAGCAAACTATGAATGATGTTGAACCAAAGTGCTCTCTGCAGTGGCTCCTTCGTATGGCCACCCCAAACTAAAGCATGACTGAGTATGAGCCTTTAAAATCTTTCACTGGATAAAATACCACAAATAAGTTCTGTTATAAGCATATTCATATTCACAGGATAAAGTGGGATATGGAGAGTTCTTCTTGTGTCAGTACTATTGCCTTAAAGGAAAACCAGATACAAAAACCTACAAAGTCCCCAGAAAATTGCTTTCTTTTGAGAAATACACACTGCAATCTTTTAAGCTGATTTCATTGACATAATCTTTCCCAGCCTTTACCTTATTGACTTGAAGCCCTGTTGAAACTGGATGAAAATCAGTGCCTCCTGACAATTGAAAAGCAGTAAGAAAAAATGGGTATGGCAGTGGAATAGGGTGATGACAGCTGGACATTCACTTGTCAAGCATATCTGAGATTTTTGTTTTTTATAAGATTTCAGCTTGCTGTAGGCATCTGCACTTGCACAGGCACTGGGACACATTTGTTCAATTGCGAGTTTTGTTTTTAGAAAATATGCTACCATTGGAATAAATACATCATAGATTTAGTGACTAAAGAGCAAAAAAATAAAAAAAAACATAAAAAGGAAAGTCAGGATTGTGCTTACTTGGAAGCACTGGGTGTACAGGTGATTTTTTAACATTACGGAGATAAACTTAGATATTAACACATATAAGAGAAATGTGAACAAGAAGAAACGTATAAGGAAATTTATTACAGCATTGTTAATTTTAAAAACAAGGAAAAATTGAAATGTCCATTAATAGAAAAATTGATTTTATATGTTTATAGGTTTCAATATTATACTGTAGTTTAAATCAGCTACATTTACTAATATGGAGAGTTTCCAAAACATAACAAAGATTGAAAAAAATTAAGAATGATAACTGTATGATAATAAATATATGAATTTTAAAAACCTGCCAAGCCATACTAAGTAATATTCACAGATGTACACATATGATATAAAACTATAAAGAGAGAGACTATTAAAAGCATTTATGAAAATTACAACCAGTGAATTTATTACAGTAGATATTTAACACTGGTGAAGCAGAGTGGGAAATAAGAGATTTCAATAATTTTATGTAAATAAATGAAAATGATCTAAATAACCTTGCTATAGAAAGGAAGTCAGGCACCATTACTTGAATCTGACAGAGACTCAAAGGAAGACAGAGGAGTGGGAAAGATTTACAGTAGAAAAAAGAAGAGAGAAGGCTTCAGGTATGCCCTGACTGGAAGCTGTTGGCATGGGAAGCTGGAGGAAGGCTACCTAAAATCGGGGCATCCTATGTAATTGTTTAGGGGAGTATATTTGACTTTTTCCAGTCGGTCCTAAGTTGGACGTGGGGGCAGAAAGTAGGGAAGCTGTCAGTTATTCATGAAGTCCTGGCCATTTGGGGCTACTTGCTACAGGGGTTGTTGTCTGTCTTCCTGGACTGGTTGCTGCAGATCATGGTTTGGCTTTGTGGGTTGGTTGCTGAAGGTTATGGGTGAGGGTTCTATTTTTATATATAGTCTGACCATCATCCATTTGCCTATTCAGTCTATCAACCTATAAGTTCTTATTTATTAAGGAAGGCTCACACTATTCATATAAGACAGAAATGTAATTCCATGGATGAATACTTAAAATGACAAGAAGTATCAATTAATATTAATAAAAATAAAATCTAACATTAAGATATTATAAATATGTTATTTTGCTATTTTTGGCATTTGCTGAAGGGTTATCACTTATATGCTCGTACATATAAGCACAATTCCTAAGCTAAAACTCTACATGTGTTTCCAAAATGCTGATTCTTAAAATATACAGCTCAAGACAGTTTTAGCATTCATAATGCACCCTATTATGTGACTAAAAATAAAACTTAATCAAGATATATTTCCATAACTGAGCACTGTAACTGGGGCTGGACAATGCAAGTAATATATTTATCAACATTATTTATTTTCTATTTTCTTTTATCTTCAATATTTCAATTTATGGGGCAGAAGTCTCTGATATTAACTATTTTAAATAGCTGTTAAGACAAATGATTGTTCTGCCCCTTAGCTAGTATAGTATGGGTGTTGATATACAGTAGTACCAACACAGTAGTATCTCTTGTGAAAAGAGAAACATGGACAATTCTGGTGTAATAAATGCTACTTTTAAAAGCCAAAGTTATCTACTTGTAAAATTGGCGTTTCCTTGAAAGAAGTCATATTATTATCAAGCTGAGGAACAAGTTTAACTTCATATCTGGTAGAATGTTACAGCCATTTTGATTTCTTACTTATTTTCATTTTGATGTTGCAAACTTTCCTTAGAGAAGAAACAGCAGGGGTTGTTATTGAGGAAATCATTATATTTTACAGAGGAGCTGACTGATTTGGGAAAGGGGCATGAAGATTTACTAATGGTCTGGCTTTTTTTTAATAATCTATCTCTGATACAGGGTATGATTGAAAAGATAACTGGATGACTGCTATTAGGATTTTGTGAAGTTTTTGTTGGTTCCATTTTTAGGGGGACAGTGCCCTAGTCATCCAAATGGCATTAACAGGGATTGAAAATTATCTCCTTCCCACTCACTCAGCTTCAAAATCAGGTCAGGTTGTTCTGTAAATGAAAACCCAACAGAAGCAGTTTCTCTTATCCTCTTCTTTGGGTAAATCAGGATCTAGACTTCAAAGCTAAAAATGTAGTCTTTTTTAGGAGCAATACAATCAGTGCAGACAAAAGTAAAACTCATAGATCAACCTCTTCAAACTTTGAAACTAAGATGAAAAGACCCATCTAAATTCCATGGACAGTGAAATGCCATACTTTCCATAGAAATTTTACCCATAGGTACAATTTACTCTGACATATTTGTTTTAAGAGTAGTGTGCTTAGTTATGCAGTCATTAAAGTGAGATAATCTGAATGAATTTTGTTTTAATAAAGGCTAGAGATACCCACTGTAGGTCCATTCTAAAGTTGCAACATATCTCAATGATTATGTGTCCTTTATATGTTAGAGCTGGCCAGCAAAAATCTTCTAAAATCTGTTTTAAGGAACAATGGACATCCCTGTGAACCACTGCTGAGTGTCTGTCTTGTAAGTCTAAAGATTGACTACATTTCATTTTTATCCCTCATGTAGAAAAAAAGGATCTTTTTAATCAACATGTTGAGCATCTTTTTTTAAATCTCAGGAAAATATGAGAAATAATACTTTAAAAAACACCTACATCCTTAAGAACCTCAAGTTCAGTATGGGAGACAAATTCACAAATTCATAGTTCATAAACTATATGCTAAAGTTTTCTAAATGTTGTCCTTGCGTTTAGGGTACCATAGATAAGAAAATAACCAACTCTTTAGTAGAACTGATTAAGGCATTATAGGGAAAGCAACCTTTAATATGAATTTGGAATTATGAAATTCAGTTAGGCTGGGGCATAGAACCTATCACTGAAGATATGTCATGATGCACCTTCCCTGACAAGACAAAGAATCTGAACATTGGCCCGTAGGCAGTGAGCAGCCAATACACATGACCGTACTTAAAATTTATGTATTTATTTTTAAAAAGATAATTTACAGTAGTACCATGAGCTATGAGTGGAGAATGAACTATGAGAAGGAGGAATAAGTGTCAGGAAGTTGGTAATGAGGCTGCTTCAGGACCAATAATCGAATTCAAAAGCCTGTTAGGTAGGAAGGAGGTAAAGAATCCAGCCTCCATTTCTGAGGTGGCAATTAATGATTGATTATTCATGACTGGGGAAGAAAAAAATTAGAGATTAAGATTCTAGTTTAGGTAAGGACAGTGGTACAAATGATCAAACTGAGGGATATTATAGGAGAAGCAGATTGAGGAGGCTGGGATAGAGAGTGAAAGTAGAAATAAATGAGATCTTTGTACCAGTGGTCATTTTGAAATTCCTAAAGGACGCTCATTAGACATACAGGTTTGGGTCTTGACCCATAAATCCATGAATTCAGTAGTTGATGTTCTGTCAGCTGAGGAGCTCACCCAGAAACAGTATAACAAATGAGAAGAGGAAAAGTCAAGAATAAAACTCTAAGGAGCCATGTAGCATTTGAAGGGGTATGAAGGAAGAGGATTCAAAAGGAACACTAAGAAAAAGTCATACAACTGTAAGTTGCTGCTGGTGCTGATAGCGTTCTAAAAGCCAAAAGAGATCATTTTCAAAGTTCAGAGTCAACTCTGTCAAAGGACAGCACATGTATCACAATGTTGCCATGGTAATACTTTCATGTATGATTTGTTAAATTTTTGTTATTTTTTCAAACAACCAGGTGAAGATTAGGTACTTAAAAATGCCATTATTTTCAAAATGCCTTTTTCTTGAACACATAAAAAATGAATGTTGCATTTAACATTTTTCGTTTTTTTTTTTGTTTTTAATTTAGTGCTGTGTCAATTTTAGACTGAATTTGACTGAGTAACAGAATACCAAAAAATTATGGTTTAATCACTCAAAGATTTAATTTCTCACGTTAAAAAAAATGAATGTAGCCCTCTCTGGGCTCCTACCTTAGCTTTACAGCCTCTTGGATCTGTCTCTTTCATCTTCTACTTCACCTCTTACCATGTGGCATCCATTCTCAAGGTCAAGACAGCTGCTGAAGCTCTAGTTATCACATCTGAATTTCCAGTCTAATAAAAAAAAAAAGGGGGGTAAAAATGATGTTCCTCTCAGTTGAGTCAGATCCGTTGAAAGAACCTTCCCAGAATCCCTTCCCAACACATGTTTTCTGGACCACATCTAGGTTCAGCATCATTGGAAATGTAGCATTCATTTCTAGCAACAATGGACCAAGATAAAATTTGGAGTCTGGTAAAGAGAATGGACGTTTGGTAGGTTACTAGCTATCTTTGCCATGAGCTCCTAATATATGGAAAGGTTTGGCGGATTTGAAAAAAATATATTAAAAAAATTTAAATGTGGTCCCTTCCTTTCATCAAACAACTAATAGTCAAGTAAAAAATCATATATAAAAACAAAATATAGAAACAGTATTTTTGCCATTAAGAAGATATGTACCAAGTGCAATGGGTTATAGTGGAGATGTAATCCCTGATGGAATGTAAATTTTCCAGGTGGCTAAGACTGAGGCAGGACATAGGAGGAAGAAAGACTCAGGGGCAAAGAAGATAATATGTTTTGGTTAAAGTACCAAAAATAGCATGATGAGAATAACACTGGGCCTCAGAAATTCAATAGCAAATTGAATTGAAATAGCAAATTCAAACCGACATTGAAAGGAAGATTCACTTATAAAGAGAAATTCAGGCACTTGGGTACATGGAAACTTCTAGGTCCTAAGTATCAACTACTGAGGAATTTTACATGAAAGCTACCCCCCAAAACTGCAAGACAAATTCTTTAGTAAAGGTGTGTCACCTCTACTCAATTTGTTAATTTTTTAGAAATCCTTATGCTTCTCTAAGAATGAAATGCCATAAATTGTGTACAAAAGAAGAGAAAGAGGTATGCTGTTTTATAAATCTTCAAGTATTCAATTTAGATAAGTTTAATTTTTGAAGAAGGAAAACACAAAATGTATTTTAGGTGTATATTAAATTTTATCCCAAATGAAGATTCAAGGTTGTGTTTAGCGAAATTTAAAACACTTGATTGAAACAATTGATGTTTAATCAGGAGGTTTTTTTCATACAACGTGCAATTTGGTTTTCTGAATTATTTTTTTAGAGAGACTTGCCCTTTGATAATTGTTATTATTTTAAGTATTTTATTAAATTATTGGTTTTCTGATGTTTTTCATGTATTACTTATTTCGATCATATAATAATACTAGCATTTACATTTTCTAACTTGCTTAACCTTACAACCCTCTGTAATAGATACCATTATGAATAAAATTTTACAGACAAGAAAATGTAAACATTGTATGTTCTAGTTTTTCTTTTCAAGGAATAGGGAGATATCACCTTCTAGATATGGTAATTATTAGCTATTCGTAAACCCTGTCACTCACCAGGGTATTCTATAGGAGTATGAAAGTTATTTCTTCCCATGAATTAGTTTGATTTATAAAACCAATTTCAATTCTTCTTTCCAAATCCAAAGAAACAAAGAGTTACATACTGATGAAATCAGCATGGTCTTTTAAACCTCAGAGTTAAAATAGTGCTCACATTCTCAGTTAAAATAGTACTTATCCAGACTGATTTATGGAATCCTCCACTCTCCTATGTGCCTTTTTCCTAGAATGTTTGCCTGTTTGGGGCACACCTCTTTATTGGGGCAGATAGACTCCTGAAGCCCTTTGCTTGTAAAGCAGCACACATTGGGTATCATACGTTGTTTTTGTCAATAACACATGAGCAGCCTCCAAGAAGCTGATGCAAAATCTAGAGAATGAAGATGCACGTGATACTCGCAATTGAACTAAGCAACTACTTGAGACACTGCAAGTAAAGGAGAAGAGAAAAAGCCACAGGATTTAAAAAAAAAAAAGCCACTTTTTTTTAAGCAAAGCATTTTGGGAACAACTCTCAGTCTCAGAGAGGCTATGGCCACCTTATTTGCAGCTGCCAATTCTACTTTCTCCCTTTCTTTTCTGATTCCCTTATAAATCCAGAGAGCTCTAATGCTTCAAAAGAAAATTGTATCACTTATTGGCCTTAGGTATTATGTGGCAGGAGAGTCAACAATAGATTTTTAATCTTCCACTGTTGGGACCATTAAAACATCAAAATCAAAACTGCTTTAAATAGAACATATCGATTTCCAAGATACAATTTTTCAAGTACGTTGGAACATTACTAAAAGAAGTTCCCTTAAGCCAGGGCATGCTAAAGAGTGTATTTTTCTTAAACGCCATCCAAGAATGTTAGTTAATTGAGAACTTGAAAGGCAGTTAGGTGTAGAAAATGATTTTAGACTTGGATCACGAATGTTGGAGTCAGACAGGTGTGCAAATAAATTTTGCTCAACTGAGTATTGTGTACTATTAAACCCTTTCCATTTCTGGAGATTGATAAAATGACACTTTGCATGACAGTTAAGAGAATTAAAATAGGTCATGGGCAGAGAATGTTGATCACATTGAGTCTCTGTAAATATTTATTTTGCCTGTTTGAAGTGCTATATTAGTGTGGTAATGCTAGATAGATCTTGAAATCTTCAAATTAGCATCTATGTACTCTATCTGCCCTGTGTTAGGCATTGTATTACTTCCTGGAGTTTCAGAGAAAGCAAAGACCCAGCCCCCATTATTGTCTATTCTAATGGGGTAAACAAACAAATAAACAGGTTGTTTTACCATAATTTGGTAATTTGTACCCCTATACTTCAGATGTCATTTTTAAAATCTAGCTGCTTTCATGATGTTTTTTCTTGCATTTGTTTTTTAAACAGTTATAATTTGATTATGATGTGTCTAAGCATTTTTTTTCTTAGAATTCATCCTGTTTGGGCAACTTCTTGAATTTCTTGAATCTGTAAATTTTGTAAATTTATATATTTCACCTAATTTGATAAGTTTTCAGTCATTATTTCTTCAAACAGTTTTTCTTTTTCCTCCTCTGCATCTGGAACAGCAATTACCTATTTATTAGCTTTTAAAAATTCACCTACAAGTTACTGAGGATCTGTCCATTTTTTAAAAAGTCATTTTTCCCTTCTATAAATCTGATTATTTCTATTGGTGTAATGTCAAGCCTACTGATTCTATCTTTTCTTTGGCTTTTCAGAGATTCTAGGAGTGAGGACCAGAAATCTGTGGGGTTTTCAGCTCTTTGAGATATAATTTACATATCATGAAATTCATCCATTTAAAGTGTACAATAAATGTTTATGGAGTTGTGCAACTGTCACTTCATCAATTTTAGAAGATTTCATCACTCCAAAAAGAAACCTCATATCCTTTAGCCCCAATTTTATTTCCCAATTATCCTATGTGCGCCAGGCCTAGGTAACCACTCATGAATCGTCTGTCTCCATAGGGTTGCCTCTTCTGGATATTTTACATAATATAGGTGGTCATTTGTGATGCCTTCTTTCACTTATCATAATGTTTTCAAGGTTCATTCCTGTTGTAGCATGTATAGTACTTCCTTCTTTTATGGTTATGCAGCACATCATCAGTTGACAGACACTATAGGAAATACTCTAGTTGTGTTGAGTTTCTTGGCTATTTATTCACAGTAAGATTCCTGGGTTTTGTTATACATTCCCATTTGCTGGCATCCTTGGAGGAATCAGGCCATTTAATGTCATCCCTTTGTGCGTCCATTGGGGGGTGGGGGGTTGTACAGAAGTTTTGCTTGTCATATAAAGGAAAATCACAAGGGAGAACACAGGCATAGGCCCTATACAACTGTTGCTCAAGCCCAGCCCACTTCCTGTTGAGTTTGTTGTTCTCACCACATTTGGAAAAACTCTGCTATGGGTCACCACTAAAACCACATGTGACTATACGTCAGTCACATAAGAACATATACTATATGATTCCACTTATGAGGTATCTAAAATATTCAAGTTCATAGAATCAAAGAGTAGAATGGTGGTTGTCCCTTAAATTTTCCCCACATCCTCCATCAGGACTTAAAAGATCTAACTTTACCTCTATTATTCAGTTCTGATACAATAGGTAGATGTTCCACATTATTCAGAGAACATATAAACCTGTAGAAAAGATTCCACTTATTTTTTCTCAGTCTTATCAGAAAAGGGACATAAAGTCTCAAAAGATAAATTACAATTTTGTCAAAACACAGTTCATTATTTAGGGAATGACTTAACTAAGGAGAGAAAAGCACTCTCTCCTGACAGACTAAATATTATTTAAACTCATCATAGACCCTACACACACAAACACACACACACACACATGCACACACAGTGTTAGCCCTTGCTCAAAAAATTACACTTTCCTTACCACCCAAAATCTTCTGGAAAGGTTGGAAGGATCAATAGCATACTTAAATTAAAATCAGCAAAACTTTCAGAAATCCTTGAGTTTCTGTGGCCAGAGGTACTAGCACTACACCTTATAGCCATTTGGGCCACAGTTGAAGGAACATATTAGTTATCCACTAATGAACTGGTAGCTGGTAGGCCATGCCTTTAGGAAAGTTATCTCTGACACTAGACTCTGCCCTACTGCATGCAGACAGGGCAAAATATTGAAAGGAGTTCATGTACTATATCCATGTACTGTACACATTAAGGTTGCCTTTCCACATCTTCCTAAACAGACTCTTCATGAACGTCAACTAAGAGATTTCATCTGTTGGAGGAGAGATCAGAGAAAATATGTTCTTAAACATTTTCAGGAGAGACTTTATCAGGTATTGGGAAGAACAAATACAGGGAAACTCCAGGGAATCAAACCTTGGGTTTGAATTTCACAACTGAGAAGAAATTTCAATTTCTTCACAACTGGAAGTCTACTCCAACAGGGAACCTCAAGCTGAGAACCGGCAGAGATCCCCTAGAAGCAGCTGATATTTGAAAGCGGACAGCTGATCCAAGGTCTTTGGAACAAGTGAATGACTTCAAAGAGTAAACAGCTTCTTCCCAAGATGTGTGACCAACACTCATATCTAATTCTTTTTTCTCTTTCATATGCTTGATCATAATCATTCTTCTCATTTCCTATAGACCCTTGTTTGTCATCCACTCATAGTGACCCTTTTCCCCTTTTCTTCCCTCCTTACTATACCTGTTAATTTAGAACATTCTCATTCTAACGCCACTGACTTCAGTCTTGCTGACAGCTGAATTTGCCATCTAGTCACAAGGCCCTAATGATAAATAAAAAAAAAAAACTCTGGGCAATGCTGGACTCATCAAATGAGACCATAATATAGCCATTATAGCCAATGGTATTTCTATTTTCACTTAACATGAACAAATGTTGTTAAACTAATCAAACCATTGTTTTGTTAGTGTCTCTCTCTCCCACAAAAAAAAAACCAAACTATTACAATCTATCGACCAGAGAAGAAACAGCTCTAAATTTGAATTCAACAACGTTCAGAGAACAACGAGCAAATACTTGCCATCTGGAAAAATTTAACTGAAGTCGGTACATGTAACCCAGCTAATGTAAGGCCTTCGTTCCAGTCTGTGAACTGTGAACACTTTTTTTTTTTTTTCTGTATCTCCACATGCCTCTATTGGATACTATTTCCTTTGATGCCATGGCACCTATCCTGTTTGCCCATAATAACACCTCATGCCCATTAGGAATAATATTCTAAGACTTGTCTATACAGTAAGATCCTAATTTTATAAATCACCAAGCCTAGAAATTGCAGAAGAAATGCTCCACAATGAGGCCACCCTTGATTACTCAGGCAGTCTACCTGGGGGAATTACTACCTTATTATTTATGCAAAGAATCAGAACAGCGTTCCCATCAGTAGTATTAATACAAACAGAAAAGACTGTAAGAAACTTATCACTAACTCTGGGAGAAGTTCTTAATGATATCGTCTCTGCCTCACCTCGAAAAATGATCAGTCTCACGCAACTCATTGGCATAAGTAATGATGGACAATCACATTTCTCCAGGTTTTTTTGTTGGCTAGGTGTGGTGGCACCTGTGCCTTTGCAATATTTCTTGCTGTGCTTGGATCAATGGAACCGACAAGGTAGAACAGGTTATGCATCACCTTAGGGAAAAGCTACTTGGTTGTCTAGGGTTTATCTTCATGGCCTAGGATATTTGTTTTCTTCACCCGGATTGAGCAACTGGGGGTCCTTATTCTGAGGCATTTTATAGGGATTGTTATTATAACTTGATTACTTTTTATTTTCATATTGTTCAAGTTGCTGGTCCAGTGAATTCTACCCAGAGTCTTAAATGTTTCTGCACAGAGGGTTTCTCCTCAGATGATTGCTATGATGATGCAACAACAAAAAGAATCAAGGACATCTTGCGACAGAGTTGACTATGCAGATGACTGAACAATCTCTGAGTGGTAAAGATCTGCATTACTGGCTTTTCCTGAATTGCTCGACTTCTCACAAGCTAGAGAATGACCAAAAAAGGTACTGAGAGACTGAATATACAAATGGAACATTTTCAGATCATATATGAAAACAGAACTCTGACCCACAATTTCTGCAGCAACCAGTCCAGGAAACCAAACCATACTTCTGCTGCAGTTAACTCATATTCATACTGTTTAGAATTTGTTTAGTAACTGTCAGCTTCCCTAAATTTTGGCCCTATTTCTACTTTGGGACCAAGTAGAAAACTGAATATGCTTCCGAAACCAATCATATCAGATGCTTTGCTTCTATGCAGAATACTTCCAGCTTCCCCAGGCCAACAATCTTCAGAGCATACCTAAATCCTTCCCTTTTTCACTCTAAAGTTTTTCCACTCCCCTGCCTACCTTTGAACCTCTGCCAGACACAAAGATAGTGACTGATTCTCTTGCTATAGCAAGCTCTGAACAAAACAGCCTCAGCTTATCTTCATTTGAGTGGTCTTCATTTAATTACATAAGACCTTTATTTTAAAAATTTCAAAATTTAAACTGGATGAAAATAGTTTCTGACATTGTAAACTTGTATCTGGAAAAAGATACAAAAAATAAGAATTAACTCTTTGAATGGACTTCTTAGAGAAATTTACTGTATAAAATTTATAGTACTTTACCTGTTAGAATTGTATACTTTTCTATAATTATACATTCATACATAAATCATATGTTGGACTCTCCTTACCAGTATTTTGAGGCCACACACACACACACACACACACACACACACACAATATGTATTTTTATGTACACATCTATGTACTAAATGGTCACTTGGTAAAAAAACATCCTATTTGTTCATGGACTGCTTTTTCAAATTTGATTTAGCTTTTCTCTCCCTTGTAAGGGTTTACATAAATTACAAGTAGAAACAAAATTTAAAACTTTAAAAATAAAAAGTTTAGAGCCATAACATATTATCTATTTCATGGATTTGTTTATTCACTTAGCTTTTATTTATTCCCACCACTTTCTAAGAACTCTGTTTCCAAAAAAAGAAAGGCAAAAAGATATGGCCCTTAATTCGATACCTCCAGACTTCATTGAGGGGCCTATATACGTAATAAAAATCAGGGTGAAAATTACACTTTATAAACAGGGAGTACACACAATTCTACTAGAGCACATTGAAGGGAGGTATACTCTCCCCACAACATCAAAGATGGCTTTGTAAAAGGACTGATGCTTGAGTTCCATCCTTAAAGAGTTTCTAGGTGGAGAAAAAAATGGAGGATATGACAGGTACACAAATTAGAGTGTGCACATTTGTGCAGGTAGGAAAAACCAGTGCTTTCAGTGGGAAGTAAGCATGTCAGTGTGGCTATACATAAAACATGGTGCGGAATGTGGAAAATCTAATCTAGGAAAATACGCAGAGTCTCAATTATGAAGGGCCTCACATGTTGTGTTAACACTTTATCTTAAAGGACCATAGAGTCATTAATCAGGGGTACAACACAATCCTATTTCTCTGTTAGAATGTACTGCTAAAATTGAATAGTGATTAGTAACGCAGAATCTGAGAGACCTCAATTTATATTTGCATTAGGCAAAATAATGGTCTCCCAAAGATGTATATGTTCCAATCCCTAGAACCTGTGACTATGTTAGACTACATGGAAAGACGTCATTAAGGTTGTTTATCAGCTGACCTTAAAATGAGAGCTTATTCTGTGTTACCCAGGTGGGCCCAACATAATCACAAGAGTCCTTTAAATGTGGAAGAGGGAAGCAGAAGAGTTAGTGTCAGAATAAATGCAAGGTAAGAAAGATGTGACTGGCCATTACTGCCTTTCAAGATGGAAAGGAGTAAAGGCTAAGGGATGAGGGCAGTCTCTGCAGACTTGAAAGGCAATGAAATAGCTTCTACTACAGATTCTCCAGAAAAGCTCAATATCGTGATTTTAGCCCACTGAGACCCATTTTAGACTCTCTAACCTCTGAAACTATAACACATGTGGTATTGTTTTAAGCCACTAAGTTTAGGGTAATTTGTTATATCCATAATAAGAAACTAATACAATATATTATCCCATCTACTAGATATGTGTGACCTAAAGTTGAGTAAATTACTCAATGTTCTATTTCCCCAACTGTAATAAAAGATAAGAATATTATCCCATTTGTCTTCCAGGAAAATTGAAATAGTGTCCATGAAGCACTTTGCCTATTGTTGGTGTTATATAGCAGTAGGCAGCAGAAGCAGCAGTAACTGTAGCATTATCTTTATCTGCTTCGTCATTATTGGACATTCTGTGAAATAAATGTTTCATTGGTAAAAGAAGACAAATTTCAAATTTCTTCAGTAGATCTTATGAGACATGAGTTAGGTTCTAAACAAAGGTAGCAGTGGTGGGGTTGGTGAGAAGAAGATGATCTGAGAAGTACTTTAGGGAAGAATCAAAGATTTTTGGCAGTTAGAAATGGATAGAAACATAAAAGGAAGACTTTTATCTTCTATCTTGGATAACTGAACACATTTCACAAATAGCAATATGGTTCAATAAATCATGCCACACTCTGATACGTGAGAGCCTGTATGTCAGGCTGAGAGTCATATGAGAGGTTTTTAAAATGCACAGCCTTTTTCTACTTCCTTAAAGTATTAAAGACATTAAACAACTCTGCTGAGCTGCAAGAAAAGCTGATCCAGTATCAGATAAGCCCTGCTGTCCACTGCACATACTCTGCAAGATCTTCAATAGCATCTTAAAATCTACCTGATAACTCCATTAACACCTTTTTCTCTGTGGTAGCCTAATCTCCCACATCTTTAATAAAACGCTTGTCTGTACAGTGATCACACTGCCCTCTGCTAATTTTGGGTACCTGAATGCTCTACGCTAAAAATTATCTTCCCCAAATTGCTTCCTTTTTAACCCAGGGTTTGAACAGCAGAGCTTCTTTGTTGCTATGGATTCTGGACATATATCATTTTGTCAACTCTTTTTTTTAAAGCTTTTTTTTTTTTTTTTTGGTATGCGGGCCTCTCACTGCCGTGGCCTCTCCCGTTGCGGAACACAGGCTCCGGACGCGCAGGCTCAGCAGCCATGGCTCACGGGCCAAGCCGCTCCGCGGCATGTGGGATCCTCCCAGACCGGGGCATGAACCCGGGTCCACTGCATCGGCAGGCGGACCCCCAACCACCGTGCCACCAGGGAAGCCCCCATTTTGTCAACTCTTGAACATAATCCTCTACTTCACATCAACAGTTACCCAAGTAGACATTTTCCTTTACCTAATTTCCTTGTTAATAGACAAATACTTATATACTGAGAACATATCTGGAGTCCTGCTGAAATTCATCCTTGGACTTCTGCTGATTTTAATCTCTATAAATGATCTAGAGAAAGAAAATGACTGTGAACTAGCTGGAATTACTAATCAGCCAAAATTGCAGGGGAGGAGAGAAGAAGAGGAAGCTACAACCAAACACAGGTGGGGTTCAATATGCCCTGTAGGTAAGTGGGTATGTGGTAAACAAAATATAAAAGGGAACCTACACATTGGGCCTCAATGATTAAGAAATAAGTAAGGCCAATCAGTTGAAATGTGCGATGTTTGGGGCATAACTATGGATCAGTAACTCCAAAAGGGTATGAACTGTGTGAAGCTTCAATTAGACCAGAAAAAAGGATACGACCCACTAGTATGGCACGCTTGGAAACAGATTTGCATTTCAATTTGTTTTAACTTTTATAAAAAAGTACTGCTGAGAAAAGGAACAGAAATGAGATATCAGGATTTGCTGTCAGATTCATCTAATAAACTGGAGTGTGTACATGTGTGAGCATGCATGTGTATGTTTGAAGTGTACCATTTTATAAGTTTTGATACATGTATACACCCACATAACTAGCACCTCTGTCTGTCTATCTATCTATCTATCTATCTTTCTATCGTCCTACAGCCTAGGAAGTGTTCTTGAGTCCCCTTAAAAGCAATCTCTCTTTCTCCATAGGCAACCATGGTTCTTATTTCTATCTCTACAGATCAGTATGGAATGTTCCAGAATTTCATATACATGGAATCATACAGTATACACTCTGTGTTTTGCCACTTCCACTCAGTTTTAGGCTTCTGAGATTCATGCACACTGTTGGGCTTATTAGTACTTCATATCAGAATTTGTTTAACCATTCTCTGATTGACGGACACTTAGACTATTTCCAGTTTGGGGCTACTGTTTAAAAAATGAAAACCTTCTATGAACTTTCTTGCACAAATCTTTTTTTAAGGATATATGTTTTAATTTATCTTACGATTGGGTCATAGGGTTGGTATATATTTAACACTATAAAAAATAGACCGAAAGGTTGGCAAAGTAATTGCATTAATTTACAGTCCTACAAGCAAAGACTGAGAGTTCCAACTATTCCATGTCCTTGCCAACATTTTGTGTTGCACATTTCTACATCTTAACTATTCTATGTGATGTAAAATAATTTGTTATTTTAAAATTTAATTGTATACCCATGAAGACTAAAGATGTTAAGCACCTTTTCCCATGCTTTGGGGCCACAAGTGTTTTGATCAATATAATTACGTTATTTGTGTTTTCATTATTTATTAAAAGGGAGAGAAAGCATATATATAGTATTTTGTCAGATATAAATATTGCAAATTTTTTTGTCTGTAATTTGCATTTTCATATTCTTTTTTTTTTTTTAACATCTTTATTGGGGTATAATTGCTTTACAATGGTGTGTTAGTTTCTGCTTTACAACAAAGTGAATCAGTTATACATATACATATGATCCCATATCTCTTCCCTCTTGCGTCTCCCTCCCTCCCACCCTCCCTATCCCACCCCTCCAAGCTGTCACAAAGCACCGAGCCAATATCCCTGTGCCATGCGGCTGCTTCCCACCAGCCATCCACCTTACTACGTTTGTTAGTGTGTATATGTCCATGACTCTCTCTCGCCCCGTCACAGCTCACCCTTCCCCCTCCCCATAACCTCAAGTCCGTTCTCTAGGAGGTCTGCGTCTTTATTCCTGCCTTACCCCTAGGTTCTTCATGACATTTTTTTTTTCTTAAATTCCATATGTATGTGTTAGCATACGGTATTTGTCTTTTTCTTTCTGACTTACTTCACTGTGTATGACAGACTCTAGGTCTATCCACCTCATTACAAATAGCTCAATTTCGTTTCTTTTTATGGCTGAGGATTATTCCATTGTATATATGTGCCACATCTTCTTTATCCATTCATCCGATGATGGGCACTTAGGTTGTTTCCATCTCCGGGCTATTGTAAATAGAGCTGCAATGAACATTTTCGTACATGACTCTTTGAATTTTGGTTTTCTCAGGGTACATGCCCAGTAGTGGGATTGCTGGATCATATGGTAGTTCTATTTGTAGTTTTTTAAGGAACCTCCATACTGTTCTCCATAGTGGCTGAACCAATTCACATTCCCACCAGCAGTGCAAGAGGGTTCCCTTTTCTCCACACCTTCTCCAGCATTTATTGTTTCTAGATTTTTTGATGATGGCCATTCTGACTGGTGTGAGATGATATCTCATTGTAGTTTTGATTTGCATTTCTCTAATGCGTAATGATGTTGAGCATTCTTTCATGTGTTTGTTGGCGGTCTGTATATCTTCTTTGGAGAAATGTCTATTTAGGTCTTCTGCCCATTTTTGGATTGGGTTGTTTGGTTTTTTGTTATTGAGCTGCATGAGCTGCTTGTAAATTTTGGAGATTAATCCTTTGTCGGTTGCTTCATTTGCAAATATTTTCTCCCATCCTGAGGGTTGTCTTTTGGTCTTGTTTATGGTTTCCTTTGCTGTGCAAAAGCTTTGAAGTTTCATTAGGTCCCATTTGTTTATTTTTGTTTTTATTTCCATTACTCTAGGAGGTGGGTCAGAAAGAATCTTGCTGTGATTTATGTCATAGAGTGTTCTGCCTATGTTTTCCTCTAAGAGTTTGATAGTTTCTGGCCTTATATTTAGGTCTTTAATCCATTTTGAGCTTATTTTTGTGTATGGTGTTAGGGAGTGATCTAATCTCATACTTTTACACGTACCTGTCCAGTTTTCCCAGCACCACTTATTGAAGAGGCTGTCCTTTCTCCACTGTACATTCCTGCCACCTTTATCAAAGATAAGGTGTCCATATGTGTGTGGGTTTATCTCTGGGCTTTCTATCCTGTTCCATTGATCTATCTTTCTGTTTTTGTGCCAGTACCATACCGTCTTGATAACTGTAGCTTTGTAGTATAGTCTGAAGTCAGGGAGCCTGATTCCTCCAGTTCCTTTTTTTGTTCTCAAGATTGCTTTGGCTATTCGGGGTCTTTTGTGTTTCCATTCAAATTGCGAAATTTTTTGTTCTAGTTCTGTGAAAAATGCCAGTGGTAGTTTGATAGGGATTGCATTGAATCTATAGATTGCTTTGGGTAGTAGAGTCATTTTCTCAATGTTGATTTTTCCAGTCCAAGAACATGGTATATCTCTCCATCTGTTTGTATCATCTTTAATTTCTTTCATCAGTGTCTTATAATTTTCTGCATACAGGTCTTTTGTCTCCTTAGGTAGGTTTATTCCTAGGTATTTTATTCTTTTTGTTGCAATGGTAAATGGGAGTGTTTTCTTGATTTCACTTTCAGATTTTTCATCATTAGTGTATAGGAATGCCAGAGATTTCTGTGCATTAATTTTGTATCCTGCTACTTTACCAAATTCATTGATTAGCTCTAGTAGTTTTCTGGTGGCATCTTTAGGATTCTCTATGTATAGTATCATGTCATCTGCAAACAGTGACAGCTTTACTTCTTCTTTTCTGATTTGGATTCCTTGTATTTCCTTTTCTTCTCTGTTTGCTGTGGCTAAAACTTCCAAAACTATGTTGAATAAGAGTGGTAAGAGTGGGCAACCTTGCTTGTTCCTGATCTTAGTGGAAATGCTTTCAGTTTTTCACTATTGAGGACAATGTTGGTTGTGGGTTTGTCATATACGGTCATTATTATGTTGAGGAAAGTTCCCTCTACGCCTACTTTCTGGAGGGTTTTTATCATAAATGGGTGTTGAATTTTGTCGAAAGTTTTCTCTGCATCTATTGAGATGATCATATGGGTTTTCTCCTTCAATTTGTTAATATGGTGTATTATGTAGGGGCTTCCCTGGTGGTGCAGTGGTTGGGAGTCCGCCTGCCGATGCGGGGGACGCAGGTTCGGGGTTAAAGGAGCAGCTGCTTCGGGGACTCTGGCTCACTCATGCCAGGGGGAGGGAGGGGTGCAGATACGGGGCGAGCCTGCAGTGGCAGAGGCCGGCGGGACGTTGCAGCAGCCTGAGGCGCGCCGTGCATTTTCCCAGGGAAGCTGTCCCTGCATCACGGGACCCTGGCAGTGGCGGGCTGCACAGGCTCCCCGGAAGGGAGGTGTGGATAGTGACCTGTGCTCGCACACAGGCTTCTTGGTGGCGGCAGCAGCAGCCTTAGCGTCTCATGCCTGTCTCTGGGGTCTGCGCTGTTAGCCGCGGCTCGCGCCCCTCTCTGGAGCTCGTTTAAGCAGCGCTCTTAATCCCCTCTCCTTTCGCACCAGGAAACAAAGAGGGAAGAAAAAGTCTCTTGCCTCTTTGGCAGGTCCAGATTTTTCCCCGGACTCCCTCCGAGGTATCCGTGGTGCACTAATCCCTTCAGGCTGTGTTCACCGCCGCCAACCCCAGTCCTCTCCCTGTGATCCAACCGAAGCCCGAGCCTCAGCTCCCAGCCCTGCCCACCCCAGTGGGTGAGCAGACAAGCCTCTCGGGCTGGTGAGTGCTGGTCCACACCGATCCTCTGTGCGGGAATCTCTCCACTTTGCCCCCTGCACCCCTGTGGCTGCGCTCTCCCCCGCGGCTCCGAAGCTTTCCCCCTCCGCCACCCGCAGTCTCCGCCCGTGAAGGGGCTTCTAGTGTGTGGAAACCTTTCCTCCTTCACAGCTCCCTCCCACTGGTGTGGGTTCCGTCCCTATTCTTTTGTCTCTGTTTATTCTTTTTTCTTTTGCCCTACCTAGGTACGTGGGGAGTTTCTTGCCTTTTGGGAGGTCTGACGTCTTTTGCCAACATTCAGTAGGTGTTCTGTAGGAGTTGTTCCACGTGTAGATGTATTTCTGGTGTATCTGTGGGGAGGAAGGTGATCTCTGCGTCTTACTCTTCCACCATCTTCCCGATTCCCTCAACAATAATAATTTTAAAAACACCCACCTACTCAGACAGGGTAAGACATAGAAAATTATATTCTTTAGATGTTCCCTATATTATTATTCTCAATCTTATCTCATCTATCCACTCTGTGTTAAGCAGTGTCTTAACTTCGGTGTCAATTTTTTTGCATTACTTTATAGTTTTCCACTTATTTGTGCATCTCTAAGCAATATTTTGTTTAATTTTGATGCTTATACAATTTAATTTCATGAAAACATATTGTAAGCATTCTTATATGAGTTGCAGCCTTAGCTCAACATTATATTTTTAATAATTCATATCAATGCAACAGTTGCAGTTTTTCTCATTTTTAGTAAAGTAGACTGTTTTCTTATATGAATATATTATTTACTTATCTATTCTGTTATTTATGGACACTTTGTTAGGGCCTTTTGTTAAAATGGACCATACTACTATAAATATTCCTCTACGTGTCTTCTATACAAACACAAGGGAGAACCCATAGGTCATAAGTTATCTTCATACTCTACTGAAACAATTATTCCATGATTTTCTGTATTGGCTTCTGATTTCCCAAGCCATCTCATCTGTCTTTATTCTTAGTCTAGAATGAGGCAAATAAATCATTAAAACAGAACTCACTTCTTATCACTGTTAATCATGTACGCTATTCCCAAATCAAAGTTCTATCAGGGAGAAGTACTGCATAATTAGACCTGATTCTAAAAATCAATACATGGCTAATTTGATCATTTTAGCATTCTTTATAACAAATATGCTTCACTGCCCAATCTATTCAGTTAGAGCCACTGACTCTGATAACATAGACAGCTAAATTAGATTCCCAAATATGTCTAAGTGCTTCAATTTCATTTCTCTTCTGTACTCATAGACGTCTGGTCTCTGTAAGGCAGAACAGAATGAATATTTTACATTTGTACAAGACCATAATTTTACATGGATTTTTACAGTGAAGGAAGATATCTGCCATCAAAGAGCTTTTTCACCTAGATATCAGTTGCAGAGAGTTTATGGGGGAGAGAAAGTTATTATCACATACTCATTAAGAGACCTTTAAACTTGGCTTTTTGTCTCCTCTTATTATATTACATGCTCAATGTATGTGTCTAAATATTATTTGTATAGCATATTAATACCATACTTCTTTCATCACAGAACTCACTTAATTTGAAGGTTCACTACTGAATTAATAATATCTTCAATGCGGAGTACAAAAATTATGTACATACATTTTAACTACCCCCAAACTTTATATTTTTACCCATAAAATTACATACTACTTTCTTCTTCAGGAGTCTAATTAAAGTTTCAGTGTAAGCCTTGCTTACATTCAGAGTATAAATATTCCATTGTTCTGAACATCTTTTCATGTGCCTATTGTCCATCTGCATTTCCTGTTTGGAAAATGTCTGTTAAGTTCTTCTACCCAATTTTAAATTGGGTAGTTTGTTTTTCTAATGCTGAGTTGTATTAGCTGTTCATATATGTTGGATATTTACCTCTATTGGTCATATCATTTGCAAATATTGTCTCCTATTCAGTAGGTTCTCTTTTTGTTTTGTTGATGGTTTCCTTTGCTGTACAAAAGCTTCTAAGTTTAATTAGGTCCCATTTGTTTATTTTTGCTTTTATTTCCTTTGCTTTAGGAGACAGATCCAAAAAAATATTGCTACAATTTATGTCAGAGAGTGTTCTGCCTATGTTTTCCTCTAGGATTTTTATGGTTTCTGTTTTACATTTAGGTCTTTAATCTATTTTCAGTTTATTTTTGTGTATGGTGTTAAAGAATGTTCTAATTTCATTTTTTTCATGTAGCTGTCCAGTTTTCCCAGCACTACTTATTGAAGACATGGTCTTTTCTGCATTGTATAGTCTTGCCTCCTTTGTCATAGATTAATTGACCATAAATGTGCGGATTTATTTCTGGGCTTTCTATTATGTTCCATTGATCTATGTGTCTGTTTCTGAGCCAGCACCATACTGTTTTGATTACTGTAGCTTTGTAGTAGAGTCTGAAGTCAAGGGAGCCTGATTCCTCCAGCTTCATTCTTATTTTTTCAAGATTGTTTTGATTATTAGGGGTCTTTTGTGTTTCCATACAAATTTTAAAATTATCTGTTCTAGTTCTGTGAAAAATGTCATTGGTATTTTCAAAAGGATTGCATTGAATCTGTAGATTGCCTTGGGTAGTATGGTCATGTTAACAATATTAATTCTTCTAGTCCATGAACACAATACATCTTTCCATCTGTTTGTGTTGTCTTCAATTTCTTTCATTAGTGTCTTATAGTTTTCCAAATACAGGTCTTTTGCCTCCTTATGTAGGTTTATTCCTAGGTGTTTTATTCTTTTTGATGTGATGGTAAGTGTGAGTGTTTCCTTAATTTATCTTTCTGAGAATTCGTTGTTAGTGTATGAAAATGCATCAGATTTCTGTATATTAATTTTTTATCCAGCAATTTTACTGAATTCATTGATGAGCTCCAGTAGTTTTCTGGTGGTGTCCTCACAATTTTCTATGTATAGTATTATGTCATCAGCAAACAGTGACAATTTTAGTTCTTCCTTTCCAAATTGAATTATTTTATTTACTTTATGTGCCTGATTGCTGTGGCTATGGCTTTCAATATTATGTTGAATAAAAGTGGAGAGAGGGGGCATCCTTGTCTTGTTACTGATCTTAGAGGAAATGCTTCCAACTTTTCACCATTGAGTATGATATTAGCTGTGGGTTTATAATATATAGCCTTTATTATGTTGAGGTATGTTCCCTCTATGTACACTTTCTGGAGAGCTTTTATCATAAATGGATGTTGAATTTTGCAAAACATTGATCAATGAAAAAGACCAGAACCCATTAGAAAAGATTTTCTACAAGTGAAGACATGAAGAAAGAACCACTAGGAGACATGTAGGAGAGGCAGACTCATGACATAATTAAGTCCCATACACCCAAGGTAAGAGACATGCAAACTGGAAAATAATTATACTGCAGAGGTTCTCCCACAGGAGTAAGAGTTCTGAGCCCCATGTAGTGCTCCTCATTCTGGCGGTCCTACAGTGAAAGACAAGCCACCAGAGCACTAGTATAGCTAATCATCAGGGAAATGCAAATCAAACCCACAGTGAGATAACACCTCACACATTTCAGAATGGCTATCATCAAAAAAAGTTTTTTTTTTTAATTTAAAAAATAGGGCTTCCCTGGTGGCGCAGTGGTTGAGTGTCCGCCTGCTGATGCAGGGGACACGGGTTCGTGCCCCGGTCTGGGAAGATCCCAGATGCCGCGAAGCGGCTGGGCCCATGAGCCATGGCCGTTGGGCCTGCGCGTCCGGAGCCTGTGCTCCGCAATGGGAGAGGCCACAACAGTGAGAGGCTCACATACCGCAAAAAAATACCCCAAAACAAACAAACAAACAAAAAAAACCAAAAAAACAAATGTTGGCAAGAATGCAAAGAGAACCTTCTTACACTGTTGGTGGGAATGTAAATTGGTGCAGCCACTGTGGAAGACAGTATGGAGGTTTATCAAAAAGCTAAAAATTGAACTACCATATGACCCAGCAATTCCAAAAGAAACAAAAGCACTAATTTGAGAAGATACATGCTACATGCACCCCAGTGTTCATAGCAGCATTATTTACAATAGCCAAGATGTGGAAGCAACCTAAGTGTCCATCAGTGTCCATCAATAGATGAATGGATAAAGAAGAAAGAAGATGTGATATATGTGGTATATATATATATATATATATATATATATATATATATATATATACACACAGTGGGATACTATTAAGCTTTGAAAAAAGAATGAAATTTTGCCATTTGCAGGAACATGGATATACTTGGAAGGCATCTGGATAAGTGAAATTAGTAAGACAGGGACTTCCCTGGTAACACAGTGGTTAAGAAATCCACCTGCCAATGCAAGGGACACAGGTTCAAGCCCTGGTCCGGGAAGATCCCACATGCCAAGAAGCAACTAAGCCCATGTGCCACTACTGAGCCTACACTCTAGAGTCCACAAGCCACAACGACTGAGCCCACGTACTGCAACTACTGAAGCCTGTGAACCCAGAGCCCATGCTCCACAATGAGAAGTCACTGCAATGAGAAGCCTGTGAAGAGTAGGCCCTGTTCGTCACAACTAGAGAAAGTCCATGCACAGCAACAAAGACCCAACGCAGCCATAAATAAATAAATAAATAAATAAATTTATATTAAAAAAGAAATTAGCAAGATAAAGACAAATACTATATGATATCACTTATATGTGGAATCTAAAAATATGGCAAAGTAATGAATATAACAAAAAAGAAGAGGACTCACAGATATGGTGAACAAACTAGTGGTTACCACTGGGGAGACGGAAGGGGGAGGGGCAATATAAGAATAGGGGATTAAGAGGTACAAACTATTATGTATAAAATGACCTACAACAATATATTATACAGCACAAGAATACAGTCAATATTTTATAATAACTATAAATGGAGTATAACTTTTAAAAACTGTGAATCACTGTACTGTACACCTGTAACATATAATATTGTACATCAACTATACTTCAGTTAAAGATTTTATTCTATGTTTGGCTATTAGTGGACACCACATTTGTCAAAATATATGCATGCATGCAGATTCTTATTATAGAGGTGAGCAAAATACTGCCTGCGGGCCAAATCTGACATAACATTTGGTTTTGTAAATAAAGTTTTATTGGAACACAGCCACATCTATTCATTAACATATTGTCTATGGCTGTTTTTGCATTTTAATACAGAGTTAAGAATTAAGACAGAAGCTGTACACTTGACAAAGACTAAAATATTTTCTATCTGGTCCTTTATAAAAGAAGTTGATGATGCCTGCACTAGTACATCAGAATTGACAATATAATTTCAAAGAAAACTGGAAAAAAATAGAATTGTTTCTGAATTTCCTTCTTAATCTTGTTGCTTTCTTTCATTTGTTCCTTTAACTTTCTTCCTTTAATTTAATTATGTATCTCTGAATGTTAAACTTTCCTTCTTAAAAATTAGTAGGATTTTGACTAACAGGTGTTTGGAATCTGATTAATAATTGGTTTCACCATTGTAGTAGCCATTTGAGCTGTACATAAGTACTCTGATTCTTTCCCCTCTGGGCACACAGTAGGAGTTCACTTCTTCACTGACTTGAAATCGGGTATAGCAATGTAACTTGGGTTGGCAAAGAAAATATGAATATAAATAAGACATTTTTTCCCAGACAGAAGTATAGACTTCCCAACATTATATTTTCCTACTATTGGGGCACCCAAATGGTCACTAAAGTCAGTGCCTCCTTGCTCATATGTAAAGATAAGGAGTGAGAAATAAGCTTTGCTGTTTTAAGCCACTGAGATGTTGGAACAATTCATTACCAAAAGCATAGCAAATTTATCTTGATTGATACAAAACTTTGTTCAAGGCATGGGATGTTACCATTACAAGGAATGGTGATTGGTGAGACAACAGTTTTTAGAGAATGGGAGGATGATAATCAGTGATAGGCAGTTACAAAACACTTGGTAAAATTCTCACTTACAATAACTTAAGAGATAGATAATGCACCAATGAGCTTATAGCTTTAGGTGAAGAGGTTGGAAAATGGTATGTTAAACATCATAAGTTGGTGATTACAGGATTCTTTTGACAAGATAATAACAGATACATGTAAATTCAGAAAATAAATGCTCAGTTTTCAAGCAGTATTGAAAGGGAACAGAAGAAAATCCAGAGAGGTAGGGATTTACAGAGTTAGGAGGGAAAAAAAGGCTTTTGATCAATTTTTGAGCAGTAAGTCAAATAAAATGAAAATAAGTCAATAAGTCTGATAAAATTCAGCCTCACAGCAAAAGTAAATAAAAATTTTAATCTAGTCACCTAGTGTTATTTAAAACTTCTCAATGGGTTTAGGTGTTTCCAAGTTAGTTTTCTGAGTCTGACAGAATTGTTCAGAGAAAAAAAGACTAAGTGTGCAACTGTGCCACATAATCTTGATAGGTAAGGAGTGTCACCTCTGGGAAGAAGATTTAGTGGTCACTGCATGTTTCACAATGTCCTATTTTCCTGACCTTAGTGACCATAGAAGCATGTGTCAAAAATGAGTTGCCAACATCCTGGGTCCCTAAATCACTACATTGAATAGAACCCCTTGCTGATTTACAAGGTAGGATGAGAGTAGTAAATATTATTAAGCTACTGAGATTCTGGACTTTCTTTATTTCTTCAGCATAGCATGAAGACTCCAACCATTGCTTACCTTAGAGATTTTATTATCTAACCTAAGATATATAGTGATTCCTAATGCCTTTAATCGGATACAAAAAAAAAAGTGATCCAGAATATCATAATTTTATTTGAATATTACATCAGAATATAATGTTTTAAAAACATTTCAAATAACAATTGTCAATGTACTTTAGACAAAGATGGCCAGGAACACATGTGCAGTTAGGCAAGTTGGGTTTAATACTCATTGTAGTGAGACAGAACACACATATGGGGGATAGTGGGGTCTCGGTAAGAAGGTGTTAAAAATACTTATTATAGGGTTTAGGCTTTAGCTGGCGATTTGGGGGACGGTCTACAGAAGTATGTTATCTCTAGATTGGTTGCTATCAGAAAGCAGGGGCAATTCTGTGATGAGTTATCTCAATAAATCCTATCTATAGGAAGAGAAGATTAGAAAGAGGATAAAGTTGTCATTGATAAATAATAGTTATTCATTTCGGCCAAGAGAGGAGGCATTTGGTGTTTTCTGGGTGGCAGAGTGGCTTTGTTTCTGTCTGTGCTTGGACAAAATTATGAAGTGATCTTGCTTTGTCTCATTTATCTTGGTCTCAGAGTAACTTTGTCTGTGATTAGTACTATTTGAAATTATTTATATCTAATAGAATAACATGGCCTAGCTGTGAGTGCTAGAACAGTTTTCAAATGTCACAGATTGCTTTCTTTTTCAATCTGAAAATAAAAATTCAAATTTGAGATACCATTTGGTATCACCAAGAAAATAAATCAATCGTGGTTCTAATAGGATAAAAATATTTCTTATATACGGTTTAAGTGTGCACATGTACAAATAAGATGACTATATTACAATATACTCCTTTTATGTAAGGGGAAAGTTTTCCTTTTGATATTAATAATGAGAAATATAAATTTCAGAAAAAGTATAATTTTTGTATCTCAAAATAAAATATTATATATATTTCTAGAAAGTTCATGATCTATATGATGAGACAATGGTTGAGTTGATTTTGTTAAGACATTAGAAATGTCATTATTGATACTTTCTGTAAGAATTACTGTGTTTGGCTGGGAAGATACCTGAGTCCTGAGACACTCGGTCTCAGTCCCTGAAGTATCACTATTATGATGAAAGCCATATCAGCCTTCCTTTTTTGAAGATAAATATGAAAAAGACTAAAACAAAATGGAATCTATTCTTTTAAGTAAATTAAGTAGATGATTTAGACTTTGGGTACATAATACTGTCAAAATCACAAAGTGATTATTAAAACTTATGAAAATTTTAAACATTTAAAATATATTTGTAGTGTGAATAGTCCCACTCAGTATTTTGGGGGGTGGTTTGCAAGCATTTCTATTTTAACATTAAAGTCTACACAAACACATTTATTTTTCTCTTTCACTGAATTTCATTTAAAGGATAATAAGGGATAAAAATAAAACATAAGCCTACAAAAATAAAGGCAACCTGAAGAGAGCTTTCAGTGAACAAGATATTTCAATAAATTTCTTGAAGGTATAAAGTAAACTGAAGTATCTCAGGGTCAAAAGAAGGGTTACCAGATAAAATATTGAATGTCCAGTTAAATTTAATTTCAAATAAACAAGTTTTTTTGTTTGTTTGTTCTGTTTTTTAGTATAAGTATGTCCCATGCAATACTGGGTATTCTGTATTTTTAAAACTTTTCTTCATTTATTTATTCTTATTTTTTAATAATCTGACAATCCTAGACACATGAAAGCTATTATTCTCAGAGAGACTCGTGAAGACAGATAATTCATAAATCCCAAATAAGCATCAAAAAACAAATAACAGTTTCAGAATAAGAAAAGGAATCTTGGAAACGTAATTGCAATTGGAACTAGAAAGCTGAATAAAGGGCAAATAAATTTAAAAAAGAAATTCTTCCAGAACCTGACAAAGAAATTGTACATACGAGGAAGAAAATGAAAGTTTGGTGCAGGGGGTGGCAAACTATGGCCTACTGCCATTTTCAGTTTGCCTCTGAACACTGTTCAAGGCGGTTAGCACTCTGAGTCCCAGAAACCAAGCCAGGGCATCTCCCTCTGCTCCCATTCCTACTCCACTTCCAGCTCCTGCCTTTGTCCCTAGCTAGCAAGCACAACAGTGCTCAAACTTTGGACTGGTCACCCCCTGCATGTGGGGGACACTGTGGTTGGCAAGTACTAAGCCCCAAATGGTGGAATTTCAGTTAGGGACTCAGAGAATCAGCAAATTTCCTCATCTCCAGCCAGCTTCCCAAGTTGAGATAGCTGGGCTCTCCTAAGGAAGAGAAGGGCACACCTGGATTAGGTATCACTGAGACAGTGAATGAAACGCAGGTGGCTTCCTGCTCCACCCTCACTTATCTCATCCACCACATTCCTCCCTCTCTGAATAGTGGCTCTTTGTGCTTCATCCCAAAAGTGTATCCAGTGTTTAGCAACTGAGTGCAAAGCATGCCTACCACTTAATGGGATCTATCACAGGCAAATGGGAGGGGGCAGAGCCAGAGCTTCTCTCTTATTATGTAAGCTCCACACAATATCCTTGATGTTGCCACTTCACTAACAAAGCCCGAAGTATTTACTATCTGGCACTTGACATGAAATGTTTTGCAAACCTCTGGTCTAGTGATCAATCAAAAGAGTAAAAAAATGTGACTGAAAATAGTTTCATGAAGAAAAATGGGAAACCAGACAGGGATGGAACAATCAAAGAAATAATAGAAGAAAGTCTCTCAAAACTGAAAAAGGAAACACATCTTCAGTTTGAAAGGACCCTCCAAGTGTATATGAAAAGTGAAATGGAGGAAAATCTATATTATAAAGAGAAAAGCGTACATGTTTCCTAGGGTAGGGGAAAGTGGGAGAGGAAAAACAAGAATCAACTGTCATCAAACTTTTCATTAGCAGTATCTGATATTGAAAGGTACAATCTTGAATGCTTTCCAGTTGCTGAATTAAATTGTTGTCATCCTAAAGTTTCAACTCATCCTCATATTCATTAAAAATCACAACTAAGTGCAATGACAAAATTAAAATATTTTCAGACATGCAAGGTCACCTTTTTATATTAGTTTATTTTTGTTATTTAAAAAATTTGTTTTATTGGTTTATAATATTATACAAGTTTCACTGTACAGTGTTATATTTCAACTTCTGTATACATTACAGTGTGCTCACCACCAAAGGTTTAGTTTCTGCTCATCACCATACAGTTGATCCCCTTTACCCATTTTGCCATACCCTCACCCCCATCCCCTCTGGTAACCATTACTGTGTTTTTTTGTATCTATCTGTTTGTTTTATGTTTGGCTTGCTCATTTATTTTGTTTTTATATTCCACTTATGAGTGAAATAATGTGGTATTTGCCTTTCTCCATCTGACTTATTTCACTTAGCATAATATTCTCAAAATCCATCCATGTTGTTGCAAATGGCTAGTTTTCATTTTTTTTTTAAACTGAGTAGTATTCCATTGTATACACATGCCACATCTTCTTCATCCATTTTTCAGTTGATGGGCACTTAAGTTGTTTCCATATCTTGGCTATTGTAAATAATGCTGCAATGAACATAGGGGTACATATATCTTTTTGAATTAGTGTTTTTGTATTTTTTGGATAAACACCCAGAGTGTAATAGTTGGATGGTATGGTAGCTCTATTCTTATTTTTTTGAGGAATCTCCATACTGTTTTCCTTAGTGGCTGCACCAATTACATTACCATCAACAGTGTATGAGAGTTTTCTTTTCTCTACATCCTTGCCAACTCTTGTTATTTCTTGCCTTTTTTTGATAACAGCCATTCTAAGGGGCATGAGGTAATATATCATTGTAGTTTTGATTTGCATTTCTTTAATAATTAGTGATGTTGAACATTCTTTAATGTGCCTATTGGTCATCTGTATATCTTCTTTGGAAAAATGTGTTCAGATCTTCTGCCCATTTTTTAATTGGGCTGTTTGGTTTTTTTTTTTTTTTTTTTGTTAAGTTGTATAAGTTCTTTATATATTAGGAATATCAATACATTATTGGATATATGAGTTGCAAATATCTTCTCCCATTCGGTAGGCTGTTTTTTTTCATTTTGCTGATGGTTTCCTTTACTGTGTCAAAGCTTTTTAGTTTGATGTAGTACCATTTATTTATCTTTGCTTTTGTTTCCCTTGCCTGAGAAGACATATCTAGAAAGATATTACTAAGACCATGTCAAAGAGTACTGCCTATATTTTCTTCTAGGAGTTTTATGGTTTCAGGTCTTGCATTCAAGTCCCTAACCATTTTGAGGTGGTTTTTGTGTATATTTCTGTGATAGAGTGGTCTAGTTTCATTCTTTTACATGTGACTGTCCAGTTTTCCCAATACCATTTATTGAAAAGATTATACTTTCTCTACTGTATGTTCTTTGCTCCTTTGTCATATAATTGTCCATATATGTGTGGGTTTATTTGTGGGCTCTCAAATACTGTTCCATTGATCTATATGTCTATTTTTCTGCCAGTATCATACTGTTTTGATTACTGCTAATACATGATGCTTTGTAATAATTTGAAATCAGGGAGCATGATGCCTCCAGCTTTGTTCTTTTTTCTTAGAATTATTTTGGCTACTTGGGGTCTTATGTGGTTCCGTATTAATTTCAGAATTTCTTTGTTCTATTTCTGTGAAAATTCATATTTTGATAGGGAGCACATTGAACCTGAAGATTGCTTTAGGTAATACGTACATTTTAACAATGTTAATTCTTCCAATTCATGATCATGGAATATCTTTCCATTTCTTTGTGTAATCTTCAATTTATTTCAACAATGTCTTATAGTTTGCAGTGTATAGATCTTTTACCTCCTTGGTTAAATTTATTACTAGGTATTTTATTCTTTTGTTGTGATTGTAATTGGGATTGGTCTCTTAATTTCTCTTTCTGCTAGTTCATTATTAGTGTACAGAAATGCAACAGATTTTTGTATATTGATTTTGCACCCTGAAACTTCACTACATTTGTTCATTGTATCTAAAAGTTTTTTGGTGGCATTTTTAGGGTTTTTATAAATAAAGTTATGTCATCCATAAATAGTGACAGTTTTAATTCTTCTTTTCCAATTTGAATGCCTTTTATTTCTTTTTCTTTCCTCATTGTTCTGGCTAGGGCCTCCAATAGTATGTTGAGTAAGAGTGGGCAGAGTGGGCATCCTTGTAAACCTTTAGCTAGATTCACTAAAAAATGAGAGAGGACTGATAAATAAAATAAGAAACAAAAGAGAAATAGCAATGGATACTACAGAAATACAAAGGATTATAAGAGAATATTATGAACAGCTATATGCCAACAAATTGGACAACCTAGAAGAAAAATGGATAAATTCTTAGAATCATGCAACCTTCCAGGACTGAATCATGAAGAAATAGAAAATCTGAATAGGCCAATAACTAGTAAGGAGATTGAAACAGTAATCAAAAGCTCCCAAAAAACAAAAGTCTAGGGCTTCTCTGGTGGCGCAGTGGTTGAGAGTCCGCCTGCCGATGCAGGGGACACGGGTTCGTGCCCTGGTCCGGGAAGATCCCACATGCCGCAGAGCGGCTGGGCCCGTGAGCCATGGCCGCTGAGCCTGCGCGTCCGGAGCCTGTGCTCTGCAACGGGAGAGGCCACAACAGTGAGAGGCCCAAGTACAGCAAAAAAAAAAAAAAAAAAAAAAAAAAAAAAGAATTCTACCAAACATTCAATACTTATCTTTCTCAAACTATTCCAAAGAATTCAAGAGCAGGGAACACTTCCAAACTCATTTTATGAGGCCAGCATTACCCTGATACCAAAACCAGACAAGGACACTACCCAGAGAAGAAAATTATAGGCCAATCCCTCTGATGAACATAGATGCAAAAATCCTCAACAAAATGTTAGCAAACCAAATAAAACAATACTTTAAAAAGATCATACACCATGGTCAAGTGGAATTTATTCTAGAGATGCAAGGATGATTCAACATCCACAAATCAATTAACATGATACACTATATTAACAAAATAAAAGATTAAAAGTAAATGATCATTTCGCTAGATGCAGAAAAAGCATTTGACAGGATTCAACACCCATTTATGATAAGAGCTCTCAATAAAATTGGTATAGAAAGAATGTACCTTAACATAATAAAGGCCATATATGACAAATCCACAGCTAACATCATACTCAATCGTGAAAAACTGAAAGCCATCTCTCCAACACCTTTTGCATACTCTGGGATACAAACCAAGGAAGAAGGCATAATAGAAAAGCAGCTAAAAACGCCACATAGGAGAACAGTGAGAAGAGAGTTACCGAAGGATAATAACTAGGCTTAGGCTACACGAGCCCAGAATTGGCAGAGGATAGAGGATTCAGGAAGAGAAATCTCTGCGTGGGAAAATAATATTCTATAGAAAAATTTGTACAATTGAGAGCTTGGAAAAAATTGAGAATATGCTAAAATCTATTGGGGAAGTGTAAAAGAAGAAAAATTTATTTGAACTTGACATGGCTCATTTTTCATTGAGTAAGAGTAATTGAACCATAAATAAATCAATATAATCATAGCACATGGTTTCCATAGTAAGCAAAAATATTTATAGTGCCAATATAATTTGAAATTGTTTATTTATTTTGTAACTTTCATATTCAGACATTAATAAATCACAGAAGAATGAACTGCAGCTATAAAACAAAATAAGAGTTCTCTATAAAGTTCTCTGTGGAAAGATTAATGAAATGAGTTGAATGTAAACCAGACTACCAGAACTAAAATAGAACGAGGAAGACGTAGGAGTTTCACTGAAATTCCTCAAAGAAAGAAGAGGTGGTTTCATTCCTAATATCTGAGTGGTTCAGAGAAGGGATATGAAAAGGCTGGGAAGGGAGGCATGTTCAAGGTTATGTTATCTATATCCATAACTTTGTGAATACTTTAGAGACAACCTCCTGCTTTCAAGTGCAGTAACTTGAAAAGGAGAATCGTCTTACTGAAGTTGCTCAAAATGAACTTTTAAAAGGACATTTTAGCATGGCAATAGCAACAAGAGCTTTGATTGATTGACCGATTTCTATGTTTGAAGCATATAGTGATTTCTTTTTAAATTTCAATTTTCCCTCACAATAACCCTACAAAATGAGTATTACTATTTTAATTTCATTATGTGGATGAAACTAAAGCTTGGAGAGCAATACTTCACCCAAGATTACACAGTTAATAACAGAGTCAACATGCAAATCTAGGTTTTTGTGATTCCTGAGATACTGAATATACAAACGGAAAATGGCTAGACCATAAACGAATGTATGCCAATAGAACTCGGACCCGGACCCGCAACCTCTGCAGCAATCATCCCAGAAAGGTCAAGACTAGGTCATTGCCAGCTTCCCTATTTTTCCCACTTCCACTTTTGTCCAACTTAGGACCAACCAGAGAAAGTAAAATAAGTTCCTCAACCCAGTTACATAGCATATCCCATTTCTAGCTAGCCCACCTCCCCTCTTCCCCATGCCAACAACCTCTAATCAGAGCCTGCCTGAAGTCTTCTCTTTTTTACTATAAATCTTTTCCACTACCCTGCCTAACTCTGAGTCTTTGCCAAAACAATTGATGGTAGTTGATTCCTTTGCTATAGCAAGCTCTGAATAAATATCCTTTGTCCTCATTTGGGTGGGCTTTGTTTATTTCCACATACCAAATGCTATAGTTTCCGTTGCTATACAGTAACGTTTAGAATTCCAACGCAACAACTAGTTGCTAGTATTCTTAAAACTTGCTTTTGGAAGGCAAAACTTTCTAGCCAAAGATAAAAATGGAAAACATTTACAGGAGCTCCTCACCTTAGATAATTTGGGGTGGTAAATGATGGTAAAATAAAAACTGCAAATTGTTGTTCTAACCCTTACATAGTCTTGTGTTCTGAACTCACAGTTGGAGGAAAAGATCCAGAACCAAATGATCTTTTAGACTGTATTCCTTGGTTCCATTCTACAGCTAGTATTGTTACAGATCAAAACAACCAGCAGTGCCCAGCTGTAAGCAGCAGATGGTGCGTTAAAGCAAAGTGTTTTCTGGCTGTCTGATGGCTTTCCCTCTGCAAATGGAGTGAAACACAGCAGGGACCAAAAGTACCTAAATATTTCCAATTAAAGCAAGGTGTATTGGCAAATACAGTTGAGGGGGAATGTTTAAAATAGTATCAATGTATGAAGTATGACTCAGACAAGCTAGGAGAGATTCTACAGCCATCATTTCCAAGTACTTTGACTTCAGCATAGGATACCTTGAGCCACTCAGCACTTGATCTATTTCCAGAGGCCACCAGTATTTATTTCTCAACTGTTGTTTCTGGGAAGATCAATTTCTCCAGAGCTTATGAAGTGTTCTCCAAAAAGCAGAGGGTAGTCTCTTTTTGAATGAAATGTGAACAGCTGGGTTATACAACATTGTACAAGTTTCTTTCTCATACTACTTCCATAAGCTTTAAATACATAGGAGGCTATGACCTAAAAATGTTTCTAAATATCTTCACAGTTCATGTCATGGGAGTAGTGTTCAAAGAAACATAACTGAACTGATATGATCTTCATTGGAAGCCATCTTAAAGCTTTAAATGCATTTCTATATTCCATTGCAATGAAGATATTACAGAATGCTGAGTCTGAGAAACAGCCAATGAATTAACTTTAGAATTTTTGAACTAGGATAAGGTAAAAGAAGGAAAGCTCTTATATGACAGTACAGAACAGTGAGTAAAGGCTGAGGACATGGTACCAGCCTGATAGGTTTGAATTGCAGGATTTCCTGCTTTGTGGCTTTAGGCATATTATTAATTACATTATGCCTTAGTTTCTTCTTCTATTGAAAGTTATTGAGAGGATTGAATAAGTTAGCATATGTAAAGTGCTAAGAATGTTACCTAGTTCATACTTTTCATTATCATTGCCATAATTTATTTACCATTCTCTAGGAAATTTGAGCAGTAGGCCTTGGACTATTCTGGCCACACCCTTTCCTCTGAGTTTACTGTAAACAAGTTAATTTTTGATGCTATGAAAAACTGGAGTCAGAAAATATTTTTTTTAAAATCTCAATGTGTTCTGTTTGGGGAAGGCTGTCAAAGGAGGTAGGGGGGCTCATATGCAAGTCATACATTTCAATCCCTTAGCATTCTTACTCCCAATAGACAGATTAAATCCTCTGCCAAATGAATACCCACTACATTATACCTCCCTCCTCAAGATGTTTTTCTTCTATAGACCTACGCTGAAAACTGCAGCAAGGTGCAAGTTGCTCTGAGGGTCACCTCCCTGGGGTACCTCTGACACCATTAAGCATACAGAGCCTCTAGGAAGTCTAGGGGGTTCATTTCCCTACTGCTGTGTTTACAATTAGGTTCCTCCCTCAACTGAAGAGTGACTCAATTTTCTATTGAAAGACTATCTTGATTTACAAATGTCTAATGAAATGATTATACTTTAAATCTGCAAAGCATTTCAAATATAATATTCTATTTCCCCCCCAAAGTTCTTCCTTCACACTGGTACTGCATCAGGATATATATATCACTTCCCAAAATTGAGAGTTCTTTTGTCTAGCACTCTATTTAAATCAGCACCCAGTTCTTTTGTCTAGCACTCTATTTAAATCAGCACCCATTTCACAATCTGGCTTATTCAGTTCCAATTTTAGTTAATAGTATTAGAACTAATGAGCAACATTTGGGTTACATGTTTGTACTGTACTATAAAAATTCTCATTCTCCTAACATATTGTAAGCTATTTTTGTGGCTATTTGGCTTTTAAATACCTTCTTCACTGGAAGGTAATCCATTATAGTTATTAGATTGTTGCTGTGTCAGGGTACAGAAACTAATAAACCCTGAAGAATTTAGAAAGCTACAGTTTCTGAAGTTCTTTCATCAGGTTTCTTTGGCAGGTTAAATCACTTATTCTTATTAATATCAGAGAGCAGTTCATCCCAATAGTGAAAGGTCACCTTAAGTGTCTCTGTAAATAATTACATAATTCTAAAATCTTGCAGTTGAAATACCCGTTTTTAATCATCCTACTCACTTCTAAGAACATATGAAGGCAATAAAATAATTTCAAAGGTGATATTTTTAATATAATCTGCAGTTTAATCATTGCTCATGATAGAAAATGGTCAGTAACCACATCCAAAACCATTTTTAAACTAGTAACTTAATTTACTAAACTCGTCTCTTTTTCATCCTTTTTTTCTTGTCAATTTTATTTTCTAAAGATGTGGTGAGAGTTATCAAGTGTCTCATAAATGGTTATGTGTAAAATGTGCATTTGTACTTAAATTTTAACAAACAATGAAGTTAACCCTCACTGAAGAGTCAACTATTAAGTTTATCTAACTTCCCCACCTTGGTTTGTGGGTACTATACTTCCTTTTCCATAGTTCATAAACTTAATAAACCTAAACAGTTGAAAAACAATAATTCATGTTTCTTTATATCATAACCATATGATATTAGCAGGGTTATAACTTCATCCACAACTATAATTTTGTTTTTGTTTCTTTGGCTTAGGGGCAAAAAAGCCAAAAAACAAAAAGTACACAAGCACATAGCACATTGCAGGCGTGTAACAATTTAGAAAATACCCATTTGCAAACTACAAGTACAAATATTTCTCTATAAATCTATTTAAATTATTCAAGAAAAAATTTTAGGTGTTTTTAGTCATTTCACTCTTTATTAGAAATTACTTTGAAGGCAAATAAAATAAATAAAATGAGATGTTATACGTATCCCATTTAGTTCTCTGTAACAATATGACACGGAAGAAGACAGAATAAACAAGCAAATTTATGTTTGCATTATCCCAGTCTCCACTAATATACACAGGCTGATCTTCATTAGCAGAAAAAAAAAATACAATTTCTGCACTATAAAAACTAGAATCCATGTTCTGCTGAGAACCACAACAGACAGTGTTCTTGCCTTCACCTTAAAAGATCAACCTGATCAGATCTGTCTTATGTCTCCTCTTGATTTTTTCTCTTTTTTACTATTACTCTTCTTCGAATTCCCACTTGATTTGGCAAATTTCTCTAGGTCTCAATATTCACATTTATTTTCCTCCCACCCTTGGGCATTCTCCTCATATGCTAATGAATTTACCTAAAATTGTACTTTTCTTCACTGTAAAAAGGTGACATGAAAAATGTTTAAAATAAAAGGCTGTAATTAATGAGCACATTATTAATTTTTAAATGCAGTATAATGATCTTAGGGAATCAAGCCTTATGAGAGGTGTTTGAACTCAGATCTAAAAAATAGCTTGAAAAAGACTTCTAGAAGGATAGACTACTTGGTTTGTAGTTAACAAATAATTTTACATTATACCTCTGAGGAATATGTATGGGAAAAACATAAAAATGGTTATGTTACCAAGACTTTCACAGGGCTGAAAAATGCATCTATAACCTAAAATATTAATTTAATACACTCTGAACAACTGGATAGTAGCATAAATATAGAGAAGATTCCTGAAATTTTGAATAACCAGCCATATAAACTTCCTTATAGCAAGCTCATTACTACTGAATTAACTTGCATGTTTGAGAAAGGAATTTATACAATAGACAATTTTTAAAAACTTTTTTCAGAATTCAGCTCAAAATGTATTGATTATAGCATACCCTTAAATAATGAATACAATCATAGTGGCATAATATTATCATAGCACTTCATTCATGACTGTAGAGTTTACATTCAGAAGTACCTAGAAAAAATTCTGCAGGATTCTGCACAAATTTTGATAAAACTAGTTATAAATCAGTCAGTACCACAGCAGCTTCTATTGATAACAATTCAAAGTAATAGCAAATGAAACCTAGGATCTCAAACTCATAGCATAGTAAAGCACCTAGAAACCATGATAGATAAAAGCATGTAATTCACATTCTCTCATTTAGAAGGATAATTCACATTCTCCTCCTAAATGAGAACTCTTGTTCACACATACCTGAGTGTTACCATCTCTGACCACCCATATGCTGACAATTTAAAAATAATGACTTGGTCTTCACTGCCAAGTCTGCAAGGGCTAACCCAGTTTTATGATGTAATGAGTCATCCAGAATAAATGTCAATCTCATTTTTTCCAACATTTGCTTTGGCAAGACAGTAGAGACAATAAGGCACTTCTCCGAAAAATTCTGAGGCCAAAATGAAAACCAAAGTTTTTTTGTTTTGTTTTGTTTTAATTTGGCCGTGCTGCGTGGCTTGCAGGATCTTAGCTCCCCAACCAGGGACAGAACCCAGACTCCGGCAGTGAAAGCACCGAGTCCTAACCTCTGGACTGCCAGGGAATTCCCAAAGAAAACCAGAGTTAAAGGACAATAAATGTGTCATCTTTGTAGTCACCTCAGAAATTATTTGCAAACCAAGTATAAGCTTCATGAAATCCTTAAAATAGGACACAATACACAGAAAACCATCTTATACCAACAGAGCAAGGCCAAAGATAATCTGAGTAGGTGAAAAAGCTACTTTGTGCTACTTACGCCCTAGTCACATACTATGAAACACCCAGGGACTAATGTTTAACTACAGTCAAGACCAAAGTGAGCACCCATTAATCCCTTACAAAGCCTTCATTTGTTTTTCTTTGTCTTTCAAATTTGACCTTGGAAAGACAAAAATATTAGGTGACAAACTACCAAGTATAAAAATAATAAAGGACTGAAATCTAAATAGTTAATTTGACTGATAAGGCCCACTGCCTGTTGCTTATTTATCTCTTCTATTCTAATTAATAGAAGAGATAAATAAGCAAATAGGGCTACTGTATCATGATTGCTCTTAACTGAAACTGTGTAAAGATCAAATAGAAGATTAAAATTACATGGACTGGAGAGGTATCAGTTTGGAATAAGAAGAGACATATTTGCTAAGTTCTAAGATATATATTTTTCATACTTACTTGTTTGTTTGCTTATTCACTCAGTGAATGTCTATTGAACATCTAATATGTGCCTCTTTTAAGCTCTGAAGATATAGTAGTGAACAAAACAGCCCAAAATAGCTATCTTCTTGGAACTTACGTTCTGGTTGGGGGCTCTATCTAACTCTACTTCCTATTTGGTCTTGGATATCTAATGGGCATATCAAACTTGACAAGTCCAAAAAATTCTCAATCCCTTTCCCCTTCCAATGTATTTCTCCTCCAGTCTTTCCTATCTCAGTAAATGGCATGTCCATTCACCCTGTTGCTCATGCCCAAAACTACAGTTACTCTTGTTTTCTCTCATTCCCTCATTCTACACTTACAATCTATCCATCATCAAATGCTGCTGGTTCTACCTTCCGAATATATTCCAAATGTGACTGTTTTTCAACACCTTCTACCACCCTGGTCCATCATTTCTCAATTATACTGCCATAATAAGTTTTCTAACTTTCCTCATTCTGTAAGAGGAAGCAGGGGAGAGGGAGAGAAAGAGAGAAAAAGAGAGACTACAAAATAGAACAAATAGAGAAAGACTGTTTCTAGTCGTTTACCTAAGGTATCCAGGAATTAGGTTGAAACAGATAAATATATACATATATATTAGCATATATATACACATTTTAATATAGTCTTACAAGCTTGATTTTTAATTGTATAATATTTTAGTAATAATAAAACACAATTAAGTTGAAATACAACCACTAAACATAAAATTTAAGAAGTACTTTTCCAATCCACATCCATTGGAAAGTTCTTAAAACACTGGCAACCTGGTAGCAGAGAATAATTTCCAGTGCTCAGACTTTGGTCTTAATATATCATGTTCCTATAAGATGAACCAAAGTTCCTTAAAAATGGCAGGAACTGTATAATGTCTGCACGGAAAAACAAGCTTTTACCTTAGATAGCAAAAAAAAAATCGGAGAATTTCATATAATAAAATAATATGATAGATGTACTATCATTTTATATACTCTAATGAATTAATTAATCTAGATATTGATCAACAACTACTGTTAACATCCGAAAACAAGAAAAACAGGTATTATGTGCTTCATTTTAGATAAACACAACACTATGAAATAGCATTGCTACAAAAAGAAAAATGAATAAATCTAATCACATCAAGCCTCCAGTTCTAATGGAGAGAAAAATATATATGAGTGTTGGTTTGCAAACTTGGGAATTTACCAGGTGAAATCTGAAACTGGCCCCTATACATGGAAGAGATCCAAGAAAGAGGCAGACCACTCCAGATTGGTAGGTGGCAGGTTTAATAAGCAAGGGGACTTAATTACCAGGTTTGTTTTGGGCAGCTTCAAGACAAGTAGACCTTCACACCTGCCCACTAGAATCTTAAAAGTTGACACAGAGGCTTTAACTGGGTCTGGTCATGTACACTGTCCAGATGTCTCAACATCACATTACTCTCTCAAGGTTGCATCCTTGAAAACAGCTCCAGCTGTGGGATCAGTGGGTGGAACATATATTCCAAGGACAGAGGAGGGGGTGAGGAGCTTCTGATTGCCCAGGCCCAACTCACAGGTCAACAGCTAGTCATGACCTCTCAAAAACTCCTCCAACAAAGAAAAAAGAACATGTTAAAAGGACACACGAGGGGTGCAACCAGCAAAAGCTAAACTGTAGGAAACTGCTGAACAAAGAATCTTGTTTCTGATTCAACAGATACGTTGCAAGTAATCTTTTTATCTTTAGTTTTGGTATAAATTTATTTATTTATTGTTGGCTGTGTGTTGGGTCTTTGTTGCTGCGCACAGGCTTTCTTTTTAGTTGAGGGAAGCAGGGGCTACTCTCCGTTGCGATGCAACGGGCTTCTCATTGTGGTGGCTTCCCTTGTTGTGGAGCACGGGCTCTAGGCGCGCGGGTTTCAGTAGTTTTGGCTCAAGAGCTCTAGAGCACAGGCTCAGTAGTTGTGGCACATGGGCTTAGCTACTCTGCGGCATGTGGGATCTTCCCGGACCAGGGCTCGAACCCATGTGCCCTGCATTGGCAGGTGGATTCTCAACCACTGCGCCACCAGGGAAGCCCTAAAAATGAGATAGATGAAGAGAAACAGAAACCATGCCCTCTAAGTTACAAGGCCCATAAGGTAGAAACAAAATGATACATCGAGAATACCAAGCTTGTTTTGCAGAGGACCAGAGAAACCACAGACAAGGAAACAACTTGCTGACAGACCCTGACTAAGCATCACACAGGCTCAGGCACACTGAAGGACTAGAATGACATAGTAAACTTTAGACCTCAAAAGACTAAAATCTACCACATGTTACATAATGAACCCTGCACATACAACCCATGATGAGGTTTGAAGAGCAGTCACACCTGCCCAGAGAACTCTAGAAACTTACAGTTTGCTTTCCACCAATCATTTCCTGGCCCCCTCCCCCTCTTGCTCCCTGCTTCCACTATAAATACCCCAGTCAACAGCCTATCCAGGAGACAGATCTGAGCTTTGCCTCTTGTCTCCTTTTTTGGCCGCCCTGCAATAAAGCCTCTTCTTTCTGGAAAAGACTACTGCCTCAGTATTTCATCTTTCCATTGTGGACTGGGCAACAAGCCACTTGCTCTGTTACAAAATCTTTTATAGTAAAAGGGAATTAAGAGATATGTCAACTAATTGAAATGTTTAGAATTTAGTTGGTTCCTGATTTTTAAAACAACATATAAAAATAATTGTGGCATTTGTGAGAAAGTTCGAAAAATTTAAACAATGATTGCATCTTTTCTGATATTAAGCATTTATTGTTAAATTTTTGGAATAATAATGCTATCATGGGTATCTTTAAAAAGAAAACTATTAACTTTCAGAGAAACATACTGATATATTTGCAGATAATACATCTTATATCTGCTCCAGAAATGATAAGATAAAGGGAAGTATGTAGGAGTATATAACACAAGATGGGCCAGGTATTGATAATTGTTGATGATGGGTCACAGTGAAGTACTTTATTATGCTCTTCTATTTCTATATATGGTTAAAGTTTTATACAATAAATAATTTAAACTACATATGCAAAGCCAACATGATATAAATATATATAAGTAAAGTTTTTGAGACAAGAAAACATAACTGTGTTCCTTTCATTGTCGTGTCATTTGCTAAGTGTTTTGAATCATTTAAAATCGGATAAAAATGTCATATTTGAGGCTTCATGTTTTTAGTGTATATTTTGATTGGTAGAGGTGTTTCCACAGCAGCAGAATTTATATTTTCTGGCAAAACTTCTCATGTGTCAGTACTTTTAATATTGTATACATCAAATTATAGTAAAAAGACAACTATAAACAAGATGCAGTTCCTCTACTTTAATTAACCACACACCTCTATTATAGTAAGCCAAAATTATTCCACCATCAAGTGGGGTTCTTTCATTACATCATTTTGTGATGGATCATTAAAAATATCTTGAAAACCAATAGCTTCATCATTACCCCTCAACATATTCAGTTAAAGATCTGAGCTAGGAAAAAATGGAAGATACTGAACATGCTCCACTGCATTGAATTCCATGTGTAATTCTATTAGAGCAAATAGACCCTGGATGGTTCTTAATGTGGATAAATTCATTTTATTTCCATTGAGCATTTTATTTTGGTATGCTAGTCAGCTGGGGCTGCCATAACAAAATACCACCAAGTAGGTGGCCTAAACAATAGACATTTATTTTCCCACATTCTGAAGGTTGAAATCAAGATGCTGGCAGGGTTGGTTTCTCCTAAGGTCTCTGTCCTTGGCTCACAGACAGCTGTCTTCTCATTGTGTCCTCACTTGGCCTTTGTGTAAATCTCTGGTGTCTCTTCCTCTTCTTCTAAGGATATCAATCATTGGATTAGGGTCCTTATGACTTAATTTAATCTTAATTATCTTCTTAAAGGCCCTATCTCCAAATACAGTCACCTTGGGAGTTAGGGCTTCAATATATGAATTTGGGTAAACTGTTCAGTAGTACGTAACAAGCTGAAAAGTTTTTTTCTTCTAATAATTCAAGAGGATGACTGGGCAAAAGTTAATTTTTCACATAAGAAAAATATTTTGAAAGAAGATCATGACTTTCAAAAGGTCCACTTGCTGAAAGTTCAGTAACTGGAATACTATCCATTAGCTGAGATCCAAGTCCTCTGGCATTCACTTTCAGCCTGCTCTGCACACAGCCACTCAGCCCCCTGATGTCAGCCAGCCCGTCACTTCTAACTTTGGGAGTTGATTCCTCACATCTGCTGGCATATGCTTTTTTTTTTTAATATGCACAGGTTTGTGGGCAAAAAGATTTAAAAGTTACAGATAGCAAATAAACATACGAAAAGATGCTTCACATCATATATCATTAGGGAAATGCAAATTAAAACAACGAGATACCACTACACACCTATCAGAATGGCTAAAATCCAGAACTGACAACGTCAGATGCTGATGAAGTACGGAGCATCGGGAATTCTTATTTATTTCCAGTAGAAGTGTAAAATGGTACAGTCACTTTGGAAGACAGTTTGGTGGCTTCTTAAAAACTAAACATACTCTTACCATACAATGCAGCAAATGCACTCCTTGGTATTTACCCAAAAGAGTTGAAAATGTATATCCACACAAAAACCTGCACATGGATGTTCACTGCAGCTATATTCACAAACGCCAAAACCTGGAAGTGACCAAGATGCCCATCAGCAGGAGAATGGATAAAGAAACTGTGGTGCATCCAGGCAACAAAATAGTATTTAGCACTAAAAAGAAATTTAGCACTAAAAAGTATTTAGCACAAGCCATTAAAAGACATGGAGTAAACTTAAATGCATATTACTAAGTGAAAGAAGCCAATCAGAAAAAGTTACGCAGTGGACTTCTCTGGTGGCACAGCGGTTAAGAACCCTCCTGTCAATGTAGGGGACACGGGTTCAATCTCTGCTCCAGGAAGATCCCACATGCTGCGGAGCAACTAAGCCCTTGCTCCACAGGTACTGAGCCCACGCTCTAGAGCCCGCGAGCCACAACTACTGAAGCCCGTGCGCCTAGAGCCCTTGCTCTGCAACAAGAGAAGCCACCGCAATGAGAAGCCTGCGAACCGCAACAAAGAGTAGTCCCTGCTCGCTGCAACTAGAGAAAAAGCCAGCGCGCAGCAACAAAGACCCAACGCAGCCTAAATAAATAAATAATTTAATTAATAAAAAGAAAGCGTTATGTACTGTATGATTCTAACTATATGATATTCAGAAAAGAGACAAACTATGCATATGTTCACTAGTTGCTTAGGGGGAAAGGAGACATGAATAGGTGAAGCACAGAGGATTTTTAGGGCAGTGCAAACACTCTGTATGATGCCATAATGATGTATACATTTCATTATACATTTGCCAAAATCCAAAGAATGCACAACACCAAGAGCGAATCTTTTTTTTTTTTGCGGTACGTGGGCCTCTCACTGTTGTGGCCTCTCCCATTGTGGAGCACAGGCTCCGGACATGCAGGTTCAGCGGCCATAGCTCATGGGCCCAGCCGCTCTGCGGCATGTGGGATCTTCCCAGGCCGGGGCACGAACCCGTGTTCCCTGCATCGGCAGGCGGACTCTCAACCACTGTGCCACCAGGGAAGCCCCCAAGAGTGAATCTTAATGTAAACTATGGACTTCGGGTAACTATGATATATCAGTGTGGGTACATCAATTATAACAAATGTACCATTCTGGTGAGGGGTGTTGATAATGGGGGAAGTTACGCATGCCTGGGGACAAGGCACATGGGAAATCTCCATACTTTCTGCTCGATTTTGCAGTGAACATAAAGCTGTTCTAAAAAACAAAGTCTATTTTTAAAAAATAATAAAATTTTAAAAGTTTTAAAAATTTGAATCCCACCTCTTTTATTTACTGTGTGATTTTGAACAAATTAATTAGTATCTTTGTAGTCCAGTATACCTATCTGGAAAATGGAATAATAAAAGTATTTCCTTTTCAGAATGATTAAGAATAATTTTAAATGAAAAAATAAGGATTTTACAAAATGCTTTCTGATACTGATTTGTACTAAATTGATGGGAGGCTTTCAGCTGGGACATAAGTGAAAAACAGTGCAGCTAGGGGGCCATTTATTCCTTTATACTACTTCTATAAGGGAAATAATAGAAATATTTCTTTCTAACCATTATTTTATAGATTCTCGAGATCTAGATATAAGATTTATGTCTATAATAATCTTGCTTCATTAAAAAATAATAACTGTTTTCACGAAGCAATATATATTCATGGTACAAATTTTAAACTTAACTAAATCATACATGGTGAAAAGAAATTCCCCCTACTCCCTTCTTCATCATATATATATATATATATATATATATATTCCATATAGATGACCTAGTTTTATTAGTAAGAACTTTGGTAAAATTTGTTTACTTAAAAATAAAAGATTTGCCAGAGCAATGTATTACTTCCTTTACATACCTTTCCCTTAATTTTCAAAACACCATTTCTAATAAACTCATATTCCCACTGTGTAAAGAAACCGAAATTTAAAGTGATTAAGGAGCTGCTCAGAACTGTGAGTTAGGATTTATGCCATATCTATGTGATTGTGATTCCAAAACCAAAGGCTTTTAATTTGACTAATCAGCTTTATTAATGCTGAGTCCCTGAGTAAAGATTTAATTTATTCTCTTACCTAAAATACTATTTTCTGATCTTTAAGAAGTTTTACTTTGATTTTCTTTGTTCCCTATACCCATCTTTCTCCCTTGCCACCTCCCTAAACCTCCTAAGGACTGTCATTTTCTAGGATTTCAGGATGAGACTCTGTACAATCACATTTTTCACTTTTTCTAAATTTAGAAATGTGGTAGTCAATGACAAGTTTAGACAGCTTTCCTTCAGATTCAATTTTGGTCATATACAAGACTCATTCAGGTTTCTCAGGTCCTTTCACGAACAGTCTCAGAAGTAAGGCACCGTAGGTTTGATGTATTTCAAGTCTCATAAAATGCGCTGTTCACTTTCAAGTATGTTCATTCACAGCCATTCTCTTTCTATACCTCGAAGTCAAGAGAGGTATTCCTATAAAAGAATTTCGAACCTACCACTGTTAATTCCATATGAATACTGCAAGGAGATGATAGAAATACCCAAAGGAAGCACCATTTTAGCACCGGGCTAAAACAAAATAAAATGTCAAGTCATATTTGTCTCCCTCTTTTCTTCCATCTATTTATTATTAAGCACAGATATTTAAAAAAAAACCCAAAATCCTAAGAACTAATATGTGATTTCAGAGCTTTCTGTCTTTCAAATAACTTACACTAACTGGTGTGTCCATAGACAGTGTGATATAGTGGAAAGCATAGTAGCTGGATGAGCTCCAATTCTTACTAAGGGAAGATCCTAGGCATGCATTCACTAGTCTTCAGCTTCAACTTCCATAAAATCATTCTAATATCTACTGGGGCCATTTAGAAGCTTCAGTGGTATGTATTAAATGTTTTATAAACTGTAAAACATGTAAAGTGGAGGATATATTATCTCTGAAAAAGGTATGCTTTTTGGTAAGAGAGTTTTGCCACAAAACCTCATTCCTTTTTCACTTGCACTTAAGAATCCATACAAATATTTAAAATTAGTTTCAAATTTGGCATATGAATTTTATCCATGTCTGGGAAGATGGAAAGGTAACATAATGACAGAGTCATGCAAGTTCCAGGAAGAATGACTGTGAATTTTAGCAGCATCTTCTAGAGTGCTAGGGGTAGAGTGATAAAACTCAAAGAAACTTTTTCAGAAGGGGAATGGAGAATAAGAGATATAAAGTTCTATGTCTAAAGCAACAAAAATAATCAACTATACTCCAATATAAAATAAAAGTTTTTTAAAAAGCAACGAAAATAATTATTGGTGAAAACGCTACAACCCAAAACCCAAGGCTGCCAGATAAGCTTTTCCTTTTCTCAACATGGATATGTACTGTCTCCAAAACTCTCATGCTGGAGTCTCAGGTAATGGACAACTCAGTAGTGGGAACTATATGGGAACAGACAGCCCTGACCAGCCTAACTCAATTCATACCATAAATGTAACTCTCAAGAGTAGTTCTGATGCTAACTAACCTTCTGAGATTTTCAGCTTGGAGACAGATGCCCAACAACCTGTATCTATAAATAATAAGAATACACGTGGGAGCTAATCACTTGTTCTTGCTTCCACCTTTAACATTTTTGATATTTTATTTTATTGTTTTCGTTAATTGCTACTTTGAAAGCACATATGCAGAATAATACCTTTCAATAAAGAAATTTCAGAAAATCAGTATCAGGCCTGAAGATAATGTTCATTCACTGAGTGAGTGCTAAACTGGACGATGAGTGAATGAGGAATGAAGATAGCTTTCTACGGTAAATAGTTCTTTCCTCTTTTCTAAAGATAAATGAGAGTTCTTTAAGTCTTAGCTGATGTCTTGAGACCTAGAAAAATACAAATACAAACCTGTCTTTATTTTTTAAATAGATGTATTCCTAGCATGTGCAACTTACTACTTTATAAATCTAACATATTTTTCTGAGTTAATTAAAGGGGCTTGATACTCACCTTTCAAAAGTTGAATACTCTTTAATTTTTTTTTTTTTTTTAATTTTTTAGCCACGTTGCACAGCATGTGGGATCTTAGTTCCCCCGCCAGGGATCGAACCCGCGCCCCCTGCATTGGGAGCTCAGAGTTTTAAACACTGGACCGCCAGGGAAGTCCCTGAACACTCTTTTTTTTTTTTTTTTTTCTTTTGCTGTACGCGGGCCTCTCACTGTTGTGGCCTCTCCCGTTGCGGAGCACAGGCTCTGGACGCACAGGCTCAGCGGCCACGGCTCACGGGCCCAGCCGCTCCGCAGCATGTGGGATCTTCCCGGACTGGGGCACAAACCCATGTCCCCTGCGTTGGCAGGCGGACTCTCAACCACTGCGCCACCAGGGAAGCCCTGAACACTCTTTTAATGTGTATAAATATTATTAAATATATCTTTTTAAATTTATAAATTTAGGGTTTTTTTCTTAAATTGATGAAGTCTGGTAGCTTTACTAACTCTTCAACATAGACAAACAGGACTACTTGAGATAAAGCATTTTTGTCACTGCCACATTTATTCAGCATACTGTAAACTGTCAGTATGACAAGAGATAGTGAAAACAATTTTGGCATTCATCTTCACATTGCTTAAACACTGAGGGAGTTGAAACCGGGAAGCTCTAATTTAGACAAGCTGACCAGCAGTTATCAATTTCTGAGAAATAAAGCTCCATTTTCATGTGTTGGACCAGAGGAAAGAAGTTCCCAGAAAACTTGACAACACCCTTAGATCTCATCTTAACTTCCCCCAAACTCTGTGTTGTGGATAAATCCTTTAATATTTTGGGGCCTCTAATGTGCAAAATGAGGAGGTTGAAGACATTGGTCCCCAAGTTCTTTACTACAAAGCTCCTTTTAAAATTTTATTTAACTACTTTAAAAACTAATTTTAGACTTACATAAGTGTTCAAGAGTAATACAAAGGGTTTTCTTCTACCTCTCATGCTGCTTCTTCTAATGTTATGTTACACAACCATAGTAAAATGGTAGAGAACAAGAAATTAACATTGACACAATGTTATTAAGTAAACTACACCAACTTTCCACTAATGTAATATTTCTTTTCCAGCATTCTATACAGGATCTTGTATTATATTTAGTTGTTATTTATACTTGTTATACAATCTGTAGCAGTTCTTCAGCTTTCCTTGCCTTTCATGCTTATGACACTTTTGAAGAGTATTCATCAACAATTTTGTAGAATGCCCATAAATTGGGGATCATCTGGTGTTTTCACAAATTGAGGTTATACATCATTGTCAAAAATACTACGAACAATGTTGTACCCTTCTCAGTGCTTCACATCAAGGGCTTCGTGATATCAATATGTCTTATTCCTAGTGATGTTTACCTGGATCGCTAGGTTAAGATGGTATCCGCTAGGTTTCTCCAATATAAAGTTACCGTCCTTCCCTTTGTAGTTGGTAAGTATCTTGGGGGACATACCTGAGACTATGTAAATCTTTTCCTCCTCAAACCTTTTCCCAAGATTTCCCTAATTTTAGTATCCATTGGTGGATTTTTGTCTGTAACAATTATGACTGTAGTTATTGCCTCATGATGATCCTTTATTTCCCTTCTTCCTTCTATATGTTTTCATTAGAATTCTACTGTAAGGAAGGTTTGTCATGTTTCCCCCATTTTTTAGTTAATCTGATTATTTACTTACATTAGTAAGGATCCATGAATATGTATTTTATTCTGAGTTATATTCCAATACTATCACTTTTTATTCTGTTGGGAAACTTATTCCAGTTTTTTCCATTAGGGCTCCTTCAGGATGGCTCTTGTGTTGTTTCTTTTCTTTTTTTTTTTCCTTTGTAACACTTTCTTACTTTCTGGGATGAGAAGAAGTTTCAGACTCCTCTTGTATTTTCCTGCCCCAGTTCTGGAAGCAAACAGTTATTCGAGGAGCCCTAGCTCCTTTTACTGGAGAATGGGGTTTATAAACCAAGATCTGGATCCTTGGCATGCTAATTGCTACTGGGATGTCATGGCTTCCAGGCCATATTAATAGACAGAACTAGGAAAGATGTGTTTGTGTACTAACCCCTGCATGGGTGGATACACATAAACACACACCATGTCTATTGTTCTGCCTATTAATCTATCAAAAACCATGAGTTTATACTGACACCTCCAATTCGAATGCAACACCACATGGTTCATTCTAGCCTCCCTTCTTTCCATATTTAGAAATTCTTTCTCCAAAAGTGAGAAATGAGAAATCTGGCTTTCATTACATCTACACTACATTTTCTTATTTATAAGTTTTAGCATACACATAAAATAGTTTCAGAATTGCTAAATCATACCCCTACGAAAAACATTTTTACTGACCAAAGTTTAACTTTACCTTACAGTATTTTCCACAGTTACTTATATTAGTTCTTGACTTCTCCACTCCATTCAATGTGGGTGTGTTATTCATTTGTAATGCTGTTAAATTCACTTGTTAGTGTCTGTATTCAATTTTTGTTTCCCACCACATCACGGTTGGTTTTAAATGTTTGTTTATTTTACGGCACATGTGAATACTACCAGGGCCTTTTAAAATTATTATTATTTCCCCCAAAGCATTCATGTTTTAAAATTGTTGTCTATGAAAAAATTTCATTTATTCAGTGGTCATTTTCCATTTCACTGATTATATTTTGTTTTAATTAAAGTCATAGAAAATTACAAAGAGAGTTTCCAATGTTATCTCTGAGTTGATTTAAATTCTGACCAAAAGAAGAAAAATAATTAACAATCAGCTGTCTCAAACAGCATTACAAATTCTCATAATTATAACTGTTAAGCATAATCTTATGACTATAATTAAAATGCATAATTTTAATTGTTTTTCAAAAAGTACATTGCAAACAGTTCACTTTACTACTTCCAAAGGCACATAGACTAAAACACTGGACTAAAGGATTTCTAAGATTATATGCCCGTTTATGATTCAATCCTGAGTCAGAAGAAGAGGCCTGATTTTCTGCACCACACCTGACCCACAAAACCACTCTCCAGTGATAAACAGGGAAGGGAGGAATAGATGTAAATGACTAGCTGGACAAATAATTTTCCTATCTGTCAAAGGTCAAAGTTGATTAAAGTATACCATGAAATTAAAAACACTATATTTTGGTATGTGAAATGGAAATCACAATGATTCAAGTTATACAATACCTACAATTACACAAACTATTAAATTCTTAAAGTTAGAATTCCTCAGATTTAACAATATGAAGAGACTCTTAGAATGAAGTTGATGAGTTTGACAAGAAATTCTCTAAAAAACATGATTCATGTGTTAGTAATTTTTAAGCAGAATATCCTCCCGAATAATTCATTTCCACCTCATTTTTTTAACATTTTGTGTACTTTCCTTTAAAATCTTTATTTGAATTTTACATCTTAACATTAGTCAGGGGACAGTATATAAAGAGAACACATGATCCTGATTGATAGCCGGAGACTGACAAGTCTCATTGTCAGTTTGGTAGAATTGTATATGTATCCTATCTCGGAATTTGAAAGCTCCCTCAGAGATTGTGTGCTAATTAACAATGAACTGCAATATATTTTCACAACTTTGTCATTTGGTTGAATTCAGGTGAATCTAAGGTGCCAAATAAAGTTGTGAGTTGTGTTGAATACAAGCCGTGGCATCTTAGATGTCACATGCCCATTAGGGAACACTCAACCAATGGATACAATGGTGTCATTTTGGAGCATTCTCAGTTGGTACACCAAACTAGCAGTGATTACAGCAGGTTTTCTGATAATAAAATACCATGATATTCCTAACAACACTGATAATAAATACACTCCTAGAAAAGATGAGTTACCTCAAGTCTGAGAATTGTGTTATAAAGGAGAATATGAGTAGGATTTGAACTTAAGTACAAATAATTCAGGAAATATTTCCACTAAAATTCTAAGTCCCACAATAATTTTTGTTTTCTTTGAGTTTAGGTAGTCTGTATTTTTTCAGAAATAGATTTTAAATGAGTAAAATGTCTCACTTTCTTATAAGTTATATATATTATATATATATATATATTGCCAGAGAGAGGGAAAATATTTGCAAAGCTCTAAAAATGGTAATTATCTAAAATTTTTACTTGCCCTGACTTATCATAATTTCTAATTAATGTCTAATATCTATGATTATCCACAGTTTTCTAATATACCTATTGTTACTCAATGAGTTCATTAATTCAGAGAGTTGTGAAAATAGTCTTGACACTATTTTATTCTTCTTATATTTATGTAAAAAATGTTCATCAACTAGCATTTTAGTGTTAGGGACCACAATATTAAAAGCCTTTGGTACTTGCATATTCACAGTAATATAATGTTCTCTATTTTCTCACTGAAAGGATGAGAACCCTAAACTTTTAGTGACTAATAGAGTCCCTTACATTAACCTATAATTACATTTAATGTAAGAATGTGCCCTGTTTTAGGTCTTACCCATCGCCTATCCTCTGATACATCAGAAGTTCACTGACTTTTTCTTCCTTTACAAATGAAGTTAAATAGTTCCCGTAATGGATTTCTACTACCTTTTTGAGTTTTATTTGCCACTGTAAATTTCTCACGCTGAGTCACATTCACACACTCATTTAGTGTTTTTGTAAAGTTTCTAAGGTTTTAATTCTGGAAAGTATTATTCTGAAGATGACTCACATCAAGGACCACATGTTTCTGACTTGAAGTCTCAACAATAAAATCTCTAAAAGGACTACTAAGCCCAGACCTTGGCTTCTCAATACTATTCTCCAATAAAAGGAACTAGGTCTCCCTGGAAAATGTCTGATGTCAGACATGGGGCACAGAAATGTACAACATGCCCCTGGAACATCTTGAATTGGCAATAAAAAAGTACATACACACAAAGAAATGGGGGGCATGTTGAAAGAACACAGGGGCCAACTCAAAGGAGCTGCCAATGGCTAAAGCTGGCACACAGTTAGCAACAAAATAAACAATGAAAATATTGGATTACAAGAAATAAAGTAAAATAAATATGCATTTATCCATATTAGTATAAATGAATGGATGAATAAAATAAATAGATAGTTACATAAATGCAGGAGGAAAATTGCTGTTTTTTAAATAGGAAATTCCAATTAACAAATGTAGGAGAAATAAACAAAATAGAAATTTACCATTAGACAAATACCACAGTAATAGTGGCAGGCAAGAATTATCCATGGATGATAAAATAACTGGATAGAAGTATTATGAGAAACAGGACATTTGGATAGTCTTAAAGTATCTCCTTAAGAGAAACTTGTCAATTACAAAAGAAGAATTATAACTTTACAGTGGAGAAAACTGACACCACCTTAACCATGTGATCAAGATTAATACTACCAGAAATAAGACATATTGGCTTTATGGCCTTCCTGAAATGATGTGCTGAGAAGGGTATATCATTTCTGTGGTGTTCTTGCCAAAAATGCATAACCTAATTATGAGAAAATATTGTACAAGCCTGAATTGAGAGGTATTCTACAAATAATTGGTCTAGAGTCTTCAAAAGTGTCAAGGTCATGAAAGACAAAAAAAAAAAAAAAAAAAAAAAAAAAAAAAATGAGGAAATGAGGAACTGTCCTAGACTGAAGGAAGAAATCATGACAACTAAACAGAATGTGAGGTCCAGGATGGGATTCTGAGTCAGAAAAAGCACAATAATGGGAAAAATGGCAATATTCAAATAGGATCAGTAGATTAATGTGATTATATCAAAGTTAATTTCTCCTTTTGATAGTTTTAAATGGTTTCTAAGACATTAACATTAGGGAAAGCTGGGTGAACAATATACATATGGAAATTCCCTTTATTATGTGTGTAACTATTCTGTAAGTCTAAAATTATTTCAGAATAAATTTTTTAAAAGGTCTACGATGGTTTCTCTCCCAAACTTCTAGAGTTCAGATAGGATATTGAAAGATACCTTAAGAAAGTAAATCCACTTAGATAATATTTTCAATCTCAAGTAATATGAGGAGAACCCTGTAAATGAGAAAACAAAATCTGAAATTTTATTAATACATTATTGCTCCCTATTTTCTCTGCGTGTTGCAGAGAAACACGCTGAAACACATAGTAATCAAATTGGCAAAAATTAAAGACAAAGAAAAATTATTGAAAACAGCAAGCGAAAAACGATAAATAACATACAAGGGAAATCCCATAAGGTTAACAGCTGATATCTCAGCAGAAACTCAGCAAGCCAGAAGGGAGTGGCACCATATATTTAAATTGATGTAAGGGAAGAACCTAAAACCAAGATTACTCAACCCAGCAAAGATCTCATTCAGATTCAATGGAGAAATCAAAAGCTTTACAGATAAGCAAAAGCTAAGAGAATTCAGCACCACCAAACCAACTCTATGACAAATGCTAAAGGAACTTCTCTAAGTGGGAAACACAAGAGAAGAAAAGGACCTATAAAAACAAACCCAAAACAATTAAGAAAATGGTCATAGCAATATACATATCAATAATTACCTTAAACGTGAATGGATTAAATGCTCCAACCAAAAGACACAGGCTTGCTGAATGGATACAAAAACAAGACCCATATATATGCTGTCTAAAAGAGACCCACTTCAGACCTAGGGACACATACAGACTGAAAGTGAAGGGATGGAAAAAGATATTCCATGCAAATGGAAATCAAAAGTAAGCTGGAGTAGCGATACTCATATCACATAAAATAGACTTTAAAATAAAGAATGTTACAAGAGACAAGGAAGAACACCACATAATGATCAAGGGATCAATCCAAGAAGAAGATATAACAATTATAAATATATATGCACCCAACATAGGAGCACCTCAATACATAAGGCAACTGCTAACAGCTATAAAAGAGGAAATCGGCAGTACACAATAATACTGGGGGACTTTAACACCTCACTTACACCAATGGACAGATCATCCAAAATGAAAATAAATAAGGAAAGAGAAGCTTTAAATGACACAGTAGACCAGATAGATTTAATTGATATTTATAGGACATTCCATCCAAAAACAGCAGATTACACTTTCTTCTCAAGTGCACACGGAACATTCTCCAGGATAGATCACATCTTGGGTCACAAATCAAGCCTCAGTAAATTTAAGAAAATGGAAATCATATAAAGCATCTTTTCTGACAACAGCACTATGAGATTACAAATGAATTACAGAGGAAAAAACGTAAAACACACAAATACATGGAGGCTAAACAATACGTTACTAAATAACCAAGAGATCACTGAAGAAATCACACAGGAAAGCAAACAATACTTAGAGACAAATGCCAATGAAAACACGACAATCCAAAACCTATGGGATGCAGCCAAAGCAGTTCTAAGAGGGAAGTTTATACCTATACAAGCCTACCTCAAGAAACAAGAAAAATCTCAAATAAACATTCTAACCTTACACCTATAGGAACTAGAGAAAGAAGAAAAAAGAAAACAGAAATTTAGAAGAAGGAAAAAAATCATAAAGATCAGAGCAGAAATAAATGAAATAGAAACAAAGAAAACAGTAGCGAAGATCAATAAAACTAAAAGCTGGTTCCTTGCAAAGATAAACAAAATTGATAATCCATTAGCCAGACTCATCAAGAAAAAGAGGGAGAGGACTCAAATCAATAAAATTACAAATGAAAATGGAGAAGTTACAACAGACACCGCAGGAATACAAAGCATCCTAACAGACTACTACAAGCAACTCTATGCCAATAAAATGGACAACCTGGAAGAAGTGGACAAATTCTTAGAAAGGTATAATGCTCCAAGACTGAACCAGGAAGAAAGAGAAAATCTGAACAGATCAATCACAAGTAATGAAATTCAAACTCTGATTAAAAGTATTCCAACAGGGGCTTCCCTGGTGGCGCAGTGGTTGAGAGTCCGCCTGCCAATGCAGGGGACACGGGTTTGTGCTCCGGTCCAGGAAGATCCCACATGCGGTGGAGTGGCTAGGCCTATGAGCCATGGCTGCTGAGCCTGTGTGTCCAGAGCCTGTGCTCCGCAACGGGAGAGGCCACTGCAGTGAGAGGCCTGCGTACCGCAAAAAAAAAAAAAAAAAACAGTCTTCCAACAAACAAAAATCCAGGACCAGATGGCTTCACACATGAAATCTATCAAACATTTAGAGAAAAGCTAACACCCATCCTTCTCAAACTCTTCCAAAAAATTGCAGAGGGAGGAACACTCCCTAACTCATTCCATGAGGCGACCAACACCCTGATACCAAAACCGGACAAAGATACTACAAAAAAAGAAAATTACAGACCAATATCACTGATGAATATATTTGCAAAAATCCGCAACAAAATACTAGCAAACAGAAATCCAACAACACATTAAAAGGATCATACACCATGATCAAGTGGGATTAATCCCAGGGAGGCAAGGATTCTTTAACATATGCAAATCAGTCAATGTGATACACCATATTAACAAATTAAAGAAGAAAAACCATATGATCATCTCAATAGATGCAGAAAAAGCTTTTGACAAAATTCAACACACATTTATGATAAAAACTCTCCAGAAAGTGGACATAGAGGGAACCTACCCCAACATAATAAAGGCCATATACGACAAACCCACAGTAAACATCATTCTCAAAGGTGAAAAACTGAAAGCATTTCCTCTAAGATCAGGAACAAGACAAGGATGTCCACTCTAACCACTATTATTCAACATAGTTTTGGAAGTCCTAGCTATGGCAATCAAAGAAGAAAAAGAAATAAAAGGAATACAAATTGGAAAAGAAGAAGCAAAACTGTCACTGTTCACAGATGACATGATACTATACATACAGAATCCTAAAGATGCCACCAGAAAACTACTAGAGCTAATCAATGAATTTGATAAAGTTGCAGGCTACAAAATTAATGCACAGAAATCTCTTGCATTCCTATACACTAATGATGAAAAATCTGAAAGAGAAATTAAGGAAACACTCCCATTTACCATTACAACAAAAAGAATAAAATACCTAGGAATAAACCTACCGAAGGAGACAAAGACCTGCATGCAAAAACTATGAGACACTGATGAAAGAAATTAAAGATGATACCAACAGATGGAGAGATATACCATGTTCTTGCATTGGAAGGATCAATATTGTGAAAATGACTATACTACCCAAAGCAATCTACAGATTCAATGCAATCCCTATCAAATTACCAATGGCATTTTTTATGGAACTAGAACAAAAAATCTTAAAATTTGTATGGAGACTCAAAAGACCCTGAATAGTCAAAGCAGTTTTGAGGGAAAAAAATGGAGCTGGAGGAATCAGACTCCCTGACTTCAGACTATACTATAAAGCTACAGTAATCAAGACAATATGGTACTGGCACAAAAACAGAAACATAGATCAATGGAACAAGATAGAAAGCCCAGAGATAAACCCATGCACCTATGGTCAACTAATCTATGACAAAGGAGGCAAGGACATACAATGGAGAAAAGACTGTCTCTTCAATAAGTGGTGCTGAGAAAACTGGACAGATACATGTAAAAGAATGAAATTAGAACACTCCCTAACACCATACACAAAAATAAACTCAAAATGGATTAGAAACCTAAATGTAAGACCGGATACTATAACACTCTTAGAGGAAAACATAGGAAGAACACTCTTTGACATAAATCACAGCAAGATCTTTTTTGATCCACCTCCTAGAGCAATGGAAATAAAAACAAACAAACTGGACCTTATGAAACTTCAAAGCTTTTGCACAGCAAAATAAACCATAAACAAGATGAAAAGACAACCCTCAGAAGGGAGAAAATATTTGCAAATGAATCAATGGACAAAGGATTAATCTCCAAATTATAAAAACAGCTCATGCAGCTCAATATTAAAAAAACAAACAACCCAATCCAAAATGGGCAGAAGACCTAAATAGACATTTCTCCAAAGAAGATATACAGATGGCCAAGAAGCAGATGAAAACCTGCTCAACATCACTAATTATTAGAGAAATGCAAATTAAAACTACCATGAGGTATCACCTCACACCAGTTAGAATGGGCATCATCAACAAACAATAAATGCTGGAGAGGGTGTGGAGAAAAGGGAACCCTCTTGCACTGTTGGTGGGAATGTAAATTGATACAGCCACTATGGAGAACAGTATGGAGGTTCCTTCAAAAACTAAAAATAGAATTACCATGTGATCCAGTAATCCCACTACTGGGCATATACCCTGAGAAAACCATAATTCAAAAAGACACATGCACCCCAATGTTCATTGCAGCACTATTTACAACAGCCAGGTTATGGAAGCAACCTAAATGCCCACTGACAGATGAATGGATAAAGAAGATGTGGTACATATATACAATGGAATATTACTCAGCCATAGAAAGGAACTAAATTGGGTCATTTGTTGAGATGTGGATGGATCTAGAGACTGTCATACAGAGTGAAGTAAGTCAGAAAGATAAAAAGAAATATCGTACATTAATGCATATATGTGGAACCTAGAAAAATGGTACAGATGAACCGGTTTGCAGGGCAGAAATTGAGACAAAGATGTAGAGAACAAACGTATGGACACCAAGGGGGGAAAGTGGAGGGGGTGGTGGTGGTGGTGTGATGAATTGGGTGATTGGGATTGACATGTATACACTGATGAGTATAAAACTGATGACTTATAAGTACCTGCTGTATGAAAAATAAATTAAATTCAAAATTTTTTTAAAAAGAATAAAATTAAATAAAATGCTGTTACACCCAACAAAGGCATTTGTGTGTGTGTGTGTGTGTGTGTGTGTGTGTGTGTGTGTGAAGTTTTACATAAACGAGATGGAAATCAAGTAACAAAGGAGAGATTTTAGCCCCTTGAGTGCAGGAGAGTGAATTATGATTTTTGTCCCTACAGTTATTTATCCTTTAAATAAAACAAAATAATAATTTTAATCCAAACGGCACCTATTTTAATATATTATAGATACACAAGAATCGAAAAAAGCAGTAAGAAGTTGATGGAGTTTCTAAAAAAACTAACAGCAATAGTTGCCTTGTGTATTTGAAGGAAAAATAAACCAAATAGCAGGCAACGATATTTTACAGCTGGTAGGACTACATTTTCTTCATTGTTGTATTCCCAACAACTAACAGAGTACTTGAACACAGTAGATAGATAGTCAGCTAGCATTTGTGGAATGGATGAACAAATTTCAGAGAGCCTAGAATCAAAGCAAGATATAAAAAGATTAGAGAAGGCAGAGAGAAAAAGAAATGGTAGTGGGAGGGAAAGAGAGAGATTTAATCCCAGCATCTGCAACCTTCTTGCTCCCCAGAGCTATGTTTATCTCTCCCTCTGCACTCAAACACATCTCAACTCCCAAGGCCAGTCCTGATATGAATCAGAAAGTGTTGAACAGTCCTTGCTCCATAGCTTGAATGAGCACCATCATTCTTACATATCATCTGACCCTAATCTGTATCTTAATTCTGATAACTGGATTTCTTCCTCAAACACAAGTCCAAGCCTCATGCCAACAGCCACTCATAATTGTTCCAGCTTTCATCTGCTCTTCAGCCTTGGTTACTGTTTCTGATGTCTGATTATTTCCCTAGCACTCCTGACTCTTTTTTGTAAATTTGGAGTTGAAATCTGTTGTTCTTTCAAGTCCTATGGCTCAGAACCTGCCCTATACCCTAGCAGGTTACAGGAGCCCAGTTCCATAGATGGTGGGAGTCTTGTTTACTTGCCCATACTTCTAAGTACAGTTGACCCTCGAACAACATGGGTTTGAACTGCACACCTCCACTTGTACGTGGATTTTTTTTTTTTTTCAGTAGGAAATACTACAGTACAACATGATCTGTGGTTGGGTGAAACCAGGGATTCAAAACCTCAGATATAGAGGGCTGACTCTAAGTTACAGGTGGCTTTTCGATTGTACAGCAGGTCAGTGACCCTAGTTCCCACGTTATTCAATTGTATATGTTTCTAGCTATTGTTCTCAAGCTCTGTACCTAACCTATCTGTTGGAATATCCCTTTCTCACTCCCCCCTCCCATTACCAGTTGGCTACCGGAATTGCATTCTGCTTTTACCTGACACTTTGGATGCTGTGCTAGAAGAAACTAATGTTCTACAATCAAGGGCTACAGATCTGTTACCCTTGATGTCCATTATCAATTAACAGATGTAGTGCCAGGTCTCTCACCCTTTATTCCTGCTCAAAATTGTAGTAAACAACTGGCCATGCTTTATCCATCCCAGAGTGATATAACATGCACACATTCCCAAAGGAAAACTTCACACATTGACCTCTTAATAAGTGATATGGCACAGTGAAAAAGAGCATTGGCTTTGTAGTCAAACGCATTTCTAAATCCTTCTTCATGACCTGTAGCAGAGAGAAAAATGGCCCCCAATGAAGTTCAATCCTAATCCCCAGAATCTGTGAATATGTTATGCTACAAGTCAAAGGAGAATAAAGGTAGGAGATGGGATTGAGGTTGCTGATCATCTTACTGTATGACAAGGAGATTAGCCTGAATTCTCTGGATGGGCTCAATGTAATAACAGGGACCTTATAAGTGAAACAGGGAGTCTGAAGAGTGTCAGAATGATGTGATATGAGAAAGGCTCAATCAGCGACTACAGGTTTTGAAGATGGAAGGGGGCCAAGAAATGTGGATACTTATAAAAACTGGGAAATGCAAGGAAATGGATTATTCCTTAGAAAATGATACCAGAAAGAAAAACAACCCTGTGGACATCTTGATTTTAGCCCAGTAAGACTGATTATGGACTTCTGATTTCCTGACCTGCAAGACAATAAATTGGTGTTGTTTCAAGACACTAAGTTTGTGTGAATAAGCGACAAAAAGAAACTAATACACCAAATTAGTAACTGTGCAGCTATGAGCAAGTTACTCCATGATGCTGACCTTCAATTCCTTTCTTCCTTCCTTTATTTATTTATTTATTTTTAACATCTTTATTGGAGTATAGTTGCTTTACAATGTTGTATAAAAAAGTGAATCAGCTATATGCATACATATATCCCCATATCCCCTCCCTCTTGAGTCTCCCTCTCACCCTCCCTATCCCATCCCTCTAGGGGGTCACAAAGCACTGAACTGATTTCCCTGTGCTATGCAGCTGCTTCCCACTAGCTATCTATTTTACATTTGGTAGTGTATATATGTCAATGCTAGTCTATAACTTCATCCCGGCCAAAGCTCCCCCCTTCCTGTGTCCTCAAGTCCACTCTCTACATATGTGTCTTTATTCCTGTCTTGCCCCTAGGTTCATCAGAACCATTTTTTTTCTAGATTCCATATATATGTGTTAGCATATGGTATTTGTTTTTCTCTGACTTACTTCACTCTGTATGACAGACTCTAGGTCCATCCACCTCACTACAAATAACTCAATTTCATTTCTTTTTATGGCTGAGTAATATTCCATTGTATATTGTGCCACATCTTCTTCATCCATTCATCTGTTGATGGACACTTAGGGTGCTTCCATGTCCTGGCTATTGTAAATAGTGCTGCAGTGAACACTGTGGTACACGACTCTTTTTGAATTATGGTTTTCTCAGGGTATATGCCCAGTAGTGGGATTGCTGGGTCATATGGTAGCTCTATTTTTAGTTTTTTAAGGAACTTCCATACTGTTCTCCATAGTGGCTGTATCAATTTACATTCCCACCAACAGTGCAAGAGGGTTCCCTTGTTTCCACATCCTCTCCACATTTATTGTTTGTAGATTTTTTACAATGGTCAGTCTGACTGGTGTGAGGTGATAGCTTATTGTAGTTTTGATTTGCATTTCTCTAATGATTAGTGATGTTGAGCATCCTTTCATGTGTTTGTTGGCAATCTGTATAGATTCCTTCATTTAAATAAGGGCTGTGAATATGTTGATAACACTGTATAGTATAACCGAAATTTGCTAAGAGATTAGAACTTAAATCTACTTGCAAAAAAAAAAAAAAAAAAAGAGATAAATATGTGAAGTGATAGATGTATTAATTAACTGGATGGGAGGAATCTTTACAAAATGTATATGCATATCAAGTCACCGTGATGTATACTTTAAATATCTTACAATTTATTTGTCAATTATACCCCAATAAAGCTGAAAAATAAAAAAACAGGGCTTTAAGAGAAAATGGCTGTAGAAAAGAAGAAACTTTAAAAATAAATAAATACTGTTAATACTATATGTCATTAAATCTAAGACCCCATTAATTGTAATTAGATGTAAATAGATGGAACACTATTTATAAGTGAATAAAATATACTGACACAATTTAACCTTGGTACAAAGCTTTCATCACATTTAGTATTTTTGCTTTGCAAACATTTAAAGAGTTCTCTTAGACTTATTTTTATTTACATTTTTATCATATATCACTCTCATGCATACATAAAACTTAAAAATAATTAAGATATTACTAAAACACTGTCACTTTCAATGTCTAATTTTTCTGAACCATTTTATAACTCTGCATCATAAATGTGCATGCTTTATCAGAAATATTGTCCTTTCTGCCATCAAGAGCATTTATAATGTGGCCTTACTTCAATAGGCTTTAAGATTTTCTTCCAAGGGGGCTTTCCCTGGTGGCGCAGTGGTTGAGAGTCCGCCTGCCGATGCAGGGGACACGGGTTCGTGCCCCAGTCCGGGAAGATCCCACATGCCGTGGAGCGGCTGGGCCCGTGAGCCATGGCCGCTGAGCCTGCGCGTCCTGAGCCTGTGCTCCGCAACGGTAGAGGCCACAACAGTGAGAGGCCCGCGTACCGCAAAAAAAAAAGAAAAAGAAAAAGAAAAAAAAAAAAAAAAAAAAAAAGATTTTCTTCCAATCCACTGGCACCCATTTACAAGTTTTAATGTGCATGTGCAGGCAAGTAAGATTTCCATTTGATCAAAGGGGATTGCAAAATGCAAACTGATTTGGAGATTTTTTTTAACTTCTTAGAATGAATAAAATGTGGCATAATATAAATGATCTAAACACAAAGGTATAAAGACTTCAGATTTTTTAATATATTTCTTTTTCTAATTATATGTATAGTGTATTTTCCTTATAATTATGTTTTTCTTAGGTTCATGCACTCAACAGTTTAATGGTCAAAAAAGGAAGCCTGGAGAAGAAAGGTAATTTTTAATTTTTGAAAGTGGCTAAAAATAATAATGGAGGTAGAAAACCAAAATTATAATTGTTTTATATCTATATTTTAATCTATCTTTTATATATACACACACATATATACCTCTTTATTTATATACATACATGTATACCTATATGTAAAGTATTATATTTATGTATATATATATATCAATAGATAATATAGATATAGATGATAGATATATTGATATCAGTGATATTTTTGTTCTCTTTCCATGCAAAAGCAATGAAAAATGAAGAGACATACTTGAAGATAAGTAGTATTTGACAGTCAATTGCTATCTTTTAAACAATTTGATAACTATGTCGTTTAGCCATATTGTAGTGTTCTTAAATCATTTTTCAAGGTCAATATTGAATCAGATGTGTACAGACAGTAAGACATATGAATTTATGAAGACACATTTTGATTGAAGTTGGCTAGTGTCAGAACACAGGAAGACTTTTTGAAAATGGTTATCTAGAAAAAAAATTGAATTTAAAAAAGCTGTATATGTATGTATTTTCTTTCTTCTTTTTTATCACCTCTAGGTTTTGTGGGCTTATATAAAATAATGGTCATATTAGGGATATACATTTTCTCCAAATGGAAATCATGGTTCCAACTAAGGAGGAGTTGAAAATTAGTTTATATAGATATTTGTGATAGAAAGTTAGTTCCAAACAGTTTTTTCTCCTCACATAAACAAAATTTGAGAATTGATGAATTATGAAGTATAATTGGGATATTGATTAAAATCAGTTTAAATTCATAAAAACGATCTTGTTTTACCCTTATCAGTATAAAATCGTAAAAAGAATTACACAGTTAACTTTCTCAAAATTACTTTCTCATTCAGTCAGCCAGCTAGGGTTATGGTTAACTCATCTAAGAAGACAAAATAAACTGTAAAGAGATGATACACTGCAAAAAAGTCAGTAGATGTTTAAAAATTCGAGAAAATCTACACTTATCAGAGTACATGTTCACAAGGCTTTAAGTAAGTAAAATCAATTTTAATTCAACAAAGAAAAGTTTAAATAAGAATTCCAGGGCTTCCCTGGTGGCGCAGTGGTTGAGAGTCCGCCTGCCAACGCAGGGGACACGGGTTCGTGCCCCGGTCCGGGAAGATCCCACATGCCGCAGAGCAGCTAGGCCCATGAGCCATGGCCTCTGAGCCTGCGTGTCCGGAGCCTGTGCTCCGCAACGGGAGAGGCCACAACAGTGAGAGGCCCACGTACCGCAAAAAAAAAAAAAAAAAAAAAAAGAATTCCAGTAAATCTTGCAGCTTACTTCCTAGATAATCTCCTAAAAGATTAAAATATTTTCCACAATGGATGTAACTCTTCAACGGTAATTATGTGTCATTTAAAAATAAGTACCTCTACAAAAAAAAAAGAACAGGAATGAGTAAGCAAAACATAAAATACAGAAGATAAATGCAGATATAGATTTAAAATATGGTTCACCGTATGCTAACACATATATATGGAATTTAAGAAAAAAAAAATGTCATGAAGAACCCAGGGGTAAAACAGGAATAAAGACACAGACCTACTGGAGAACGGACTTGAGGATATGGGGAGGGGGAAGGGTGAGCTGTGACAGGGCGAGAGAGAGGCATGGACATATACACACTAACAAACGTAAGGTAGATAGCTAGTGGGAAGCAGCCGCATGGCACAGGGATATCGGCTCGGTGCTTTGTGACCGCCTGGAGGGGTGGGATAGGGAGGGTGGGAGGGAGGGAGACGCAAGAGGGAAGAGATATGGGAACATATGTATAACTGATTCACTTTGTTATAAAGCAGAAACTAACACACCATTGTAAAGCAATTATACCCCAATAAAGATGTTAAAAAATATATATGGTTCATTTTGACTTGGGCATTTATTGAAGTTTGACGACATGCTAATATTCTGTCCCAATCTACCATTTGGCTTTCATTTGTAAGAAATTAACAGAAATCTCAATTAAATGAAGTCAGAAGACCAGAAGGGGGCGCTCGTATAGACTTTGATGATAGCAGATCCCAACAGGAAAAAGAGACTCCTTTTCCTGGCAACAGCTCAGCCCAAGAAAAGCCGTGGACTCTGTTTACCATAGCCCTTCCAGCCCCCTATTCCTCTCTATAAAAGGTTACACCTCCCTTGCCCTGTAGGGATTTGCACATGGCTCACCATGGTTGCAAACCCCAAATTGCAATTCTCTGCTGCTGCCAAATAAACCCATCTTTTCTGGAGAAACGTCTCGCAGACTATTTATTTCAAGTCAACAGATTTTATCATTTAATGATGAATGTCTCCTTCAACATTGTTAATGGCAGGTCTAGAGTTTGCATAATAAATGTGTAATCTGATAGGCTATAGCATCATATCTAACCACTGTAACAATATCAGTAATACAATTAAGGCATACCATTCAGAATTATTATTAATATCTGAATATTCATTTTCAAAAATAGGTAAGCCTCTGGGTATCACATATAGAAAAGCTCTTATATATTTTAATTGTTGATTTCTGTATATAATTTGAAGTATAAAATTTATCATTGCTTGGGTAAAATTCTGCAACGATTATGATTTTGAAAGCTGCTAATTATATATAATACAACATGTATTATTAACTTTGAAATAGTTATAGAAAAATGAATTAGCAGACTATACAAACATTGAGAGAATATGTTAACTAGATAATATTTGAAAGAATGTTAGATATATTTTTGAGTCAATAAATATAAAAAACATGTAGAAAATCTTATTTATAAAATGTGAAAAACTACATGGCAGAATATGAGTACTACATTACTTTAATAAAAACTCTTTGCAGAATCTCTGGTATGCTATCATTCAAAATATCAAAAAATAATTTAAAAGACCTCCATTTTATATTAAGATACTGAATTTCATTTAGGTTATCAGCCTTTCTAAATAAAATCTTATATGAGAATTCTACATTTTAAAAAATCGTAAATGTATGTAACAGTTTATAATAAACATATTTAAATAAGAAAAAATAAATATATAAACAGTATGAGGGAAAAACTACTTTTTAAAAATGAGATGCCAACAAAAATATCCTGCACTCCATTTATTTTGGTGAAATGGAGGCATCATTGTCTTACAGCAGAAGTGCAGTATACTTAATTTAGCAGCAGAAGATGCTGAATGTTTATTGTTCCTGCATAGTAATGCAACATTTTAAAAGTTGACTACAAAATTTTTAGTAATAAAGTCGTAAAAATTATAATTATTTTGATATACATTTTGATAACATTTTATTCTTTCATTTCAGAGTTCGTTCTATGGGTGGATGATACTTGATTTCACACTAAACTTAAGCCATATGTTATTTCTAACTATGAGCTTTCAGTGTTTGACCAACATGTATATTTGGTGAATCTCAAATATACAGTAAATTTTCTTTAAAAAAAATTAAGTTGTTGAGGGAGATGAGCAAAGATGCTCTGATACTTTGAGGCAGGAAGTTAAAATTTGCTCTACCTTCTTTGAAGAGTAGTTTGCGGAAGTGTGCTTTAAAAAAATTTAAATATGAATACAAGTTGAAAGAAGAATACAATGTGACATAAGTTATGCAGATAATTACTCATCTAGGAATTTGTCTAAACATAATATTACTTGATTGGTGCAAACATATGACTATAAGAAAATATTAAAAGGTACGTTGCAAGGTTAGTCTTTATAGGCCAAAAAACAAACACAAATGAAAAAAACTTTAAAACGCAACCATACTAAATAGCCAAGAAAACAATACTGCGCAGTCATTAAAAATGGAAGAATTTTCAGTAAATAAAGTAATATTTCCAATATACTAAGGTGACAAAATACATTAAAAATAATATATACAGCACAATGTCATTTTTGTAGCTCTATATCTATTATTCTGACATTATTAATAATACCTCATTTCACTTAAACTGTTTCTTATTGGATGAATTTTAAACAATCTTTACCTATAAGGAAGTGACAGTTCTACCGGCCTCTGAGGAAAATATTAAGATATTTCCTTATTTAAATCTAGACTCTAATTTATACAGCACCACTGATGACATTCATTCTGCACTGAAAAACGTTGCCTCCAAAAAACCAGAAAACAATATCTCTGTGTTATTGGTGCTGCATTTCTGCAACAATAAGGTCTTGAACACAGCATTTTCTCATATAAAATTTTCAATTACAGTATGTGCTGCATTTGGTGACCATATATCTAGTATTGTCAACATGATCACCAAGGGTACACTGAATCACATAGCTGAATGACTTTATAAAGCTTCTCATATCTTGGTGAAAAGAAAAAGAAAATCTTCAGGCTGTTTGGTAAAGGTCAGGAACTTTCAAAGATAAATAAAAACTACTTTAGTATTGTCTTTGTAAAGAAGAAAAATCAAACACTTTATTCTAATTCAGCCAAGACTAGGAACCTATGTGATATTTTATAAAGTTAGAGCAATTTCTCTAATACCATGTTTTCACCTCGTGAAGTACAGAAGTTCCATGTGAATCAAAGACTTCATCCAAATGTAATACAATGACAGATGAAGATTATAAACATTTTTGTATACATTATATACCTTATTAACCATTTAAGTCAAAATGGCAGTTGGGAAAATTTACCCATTAGAATAAAAAGGTGACATCCTAAATCCACAAAATGCAGACCAGACTTAGACAAGTAGGATCTTTTGCCCATATGTTCGCCAAAGTACTGATCTTGCTACATACAGTTTATTTATTTATTTATTTGCAACTTGTGTTACCTTCAGAATAGTTATTTTAGTCATTATATTAGTTGAACAAAAGAAACTGAATAATTTCCAAACCTACACCGTACACTTTATTTACATATAAATCACTTCCATTGTCAAAATTTTATTGGAATAGAAACCCTCTGGTAAAGTAGTTGAGTTTCTTATAAGGCATCTCTTCAGCCCCAGAACATTAATGAAAAACCTTTTGTGAGTGTTCAGGGAAAATAATTTCTAATATGTACTCTAGGCTATTAGAAACTTGAAAAAGTCTTTTATTTTAAGAGAGTAGAAAAATTCTAACAGATACTAAACTGTGCCTATTTATTCACACAGCCAAAGAATTTAACAAAAGATCCCTTTTCTTGGTTTTATATGCAAAAGAACTGATTTAACTTTATCCCTTCTTGGAAATTTCCTGGCAGTCCAGGGGTCAGAATTTGGCGCTGCCATGGCCCAGGTTAAATCCCTGGTCAGGGAACTAAGATCCCGCAAGCCATGCAGTGTGGTCAAATTAATTAATCAATTAAATAATTATAAAAATTGAAAAACTTTATCCTTTCTCATAGAATAAACTAGTAGTTTAATCACCAGGCTGATAATTCAGACCTCAGGGAAAACTTAGAAAAACACTTAATACAGTAAGTCCCCAACATATGAACAAGTTCGTAAGTCCAGTTTGTTCTTAAGTCCAACAAAGTTAGCCTAGGTACCTAACTAACACAATCGGCTATATACCACTGATTTTATGCTTGCTTCTGGATATCCTGGGCTTGAAATAAAGATACTGTACTACTGTACTCTATACAGTACTGTACAGTAAAGTATACAAAAGCACAGCCACTTGTAGAGGATGCACGCACATGACAATGTACGCCAGACGTGTGAACTAACTTACGTGATTGGACATGCGAACACACGTTTTCATCTTTGAAAGTTCACAACTTGAATGTTCGTATGCAGGGGAATTACTGTAAGTAGTTCTATTAAACTAAATGAATGTTCATATTTTAGTGGTATTTTTCCTAATACAGTATTATAACACACAGACATTTTAACCTCTATGCCAAAGCTAAATAGGAGGAAATATGCCTAGAATAATGACTTTCTTTATAGAACAAAAAGCTCAGATTTCTTTAATTATTTGTGAAAAGGTAAGAATTTTTTAAAAAAACTAAATTGAAATTACACTTACAATGAAAATTGCAAATGTTGAATTTTTGTTAGAATTTTCTGAGATTACTAGTATCTTTAAAACATTAAAGATTCAGGAAGGTGGCAGGGTAGTGCATCACCACATCATCATTTAAGTCTCCTGATGGCCAGAAAGATCTTGGTAAATGACTGTGGATTAATGCAAACTTATATGGTGGTGCCGATTAGAAATAGAACCTAGTACCTAGAACAGAGGTTAGCAAACTGCCCCCTGTGGACTGTTTTTGTATAGCCCAAGAACTAAGAACGCTTTTACACTGTCAAAGTTTTACTAAAGGCAAACAAGACCAATATATGACAGAGATTCTATGTAACTCACAAAACCTAAAATATTTATGTCTAGCCCTTTACAGAAAAAGCTTGCCAACTTGCACTCCCCAAAATGCTTTCATTTCAATTCTTATCAAGTAAGATAATCTAAAAGAGTTTTCATATACGTCGTAAGGACAGAAATGTACCTTCACTGCTTTGCCTCCTGTTCTTTGACATAGTACAGTAGTTCCCCCTTATCCACCGGGGATATGTTCCAAGACCCTCAGTGGATGCCTGAAAGCACTTATAGTACCAAACCCTATACACATACACACACTCTCACTCACTCACACGCACACACACACACACACACACACACAGTTTTTTCCTGTACATACAAACCTATGATAAGATTTAATTTATAAATTACGCACAGTAAGAGATCAACAGTAATAACTAATAATAGAACAATTATAACAAATATACTGTAATAAACGTTACACGAATATGGTCTTTTTTCCTCTCTCTCAGAATACCTTATTGTACAAATGTAATGCCTTCTCCATGATAACTAAGCACCAATCACACAGTGTGGCTGTAACTTCTGCAGTTTGAAGTGTGGCAGCACTTCTTTACAATTTCACGGATAGAAGATTCATTCTTATTGTAAATCTTAGCAACTTCAGCATAAGATTCCTTTTCCTTTCCTTATTAAATCAAGAACTTCCACCTTGTCACTTAAAGGAAGCATTTTACAGCTTCTTTTTGGCATATCTGAATTGCCAGTATCACTACTCTCGTGTTTTGGGGCTATTAAGTAAAATAAGGGTTACTTGAACACAAGCACTGCAATAGAAGGCAGTCGATCAGATAACCGAGATGCTCCTAAGTGACTAATGGATGAGATACGCTGGACAAAGGGATGGTTCATGTCCTGGGCAGGACAGAGCCAGAGTGCGTGAGATTTCAGCACATTACTCAGAACAGTGCAAATTTAAGGCTTATGAATTTTTAATTTCTGGAATTTTTCATCTAATATTTTTGGACTTCAGTTGACCATAGGTAACTGAAACTGTGGAAAGCAAAACTGCAGGTAACGGGGGACTCCTGTATGTTCTTTGACATAGTATTAGCGAAGTCTCTAGAAGTTTAGTGACCTGGGGTATAAGACACCCCTTATAAGCAAAGAAAAATTGTTCCACTTGCACAGCCCACAACTAAGAAGAGACATAAGTACTTGTTGGGCCTTTTTGGATTTTGAAAGCAGCATCTACCAACTGAGGTGTGATGCTCTGGCCCAGCTGTCCATTATGAATGAGACCTAGAGCATAAACCGCTCTGCACAATCCCCAAGCTCAGATGCAAGGTACCCTGCTCTTCTGGCCTTATGACTAAATGACCAAATGCTATTCAAACTGTCTGTGGCAGAATGATTGTTATATAGAATTAAGTACTACAGTACCATAAGAAATACTAAAGAAATAAAAATTTTAACACTAAAGAATGTTTAAGCCGTTAAGTAGATTGAAGATTGGCCTCCAAAATATTAAATGACCCATTTTCTACTTTGAAGCAAGTACGTATCTAAATGACCCATATCAAATTATTATCTATTTATTTAACTTAGCAATTTTGTTCAAATTTCACAGGGGTGGACTCTCTGAGTTTTTATTTTGCATACCAGATTCATGTATCTCTGGAATAAGTGAATATAATCTTATGACCATTAAAGAGTTGCAGATAATATGTAGTCTACAGATCATCTTGATTTAAAATGAGAATTTAATTAGACTATGAATTAAAACCAAAATTATAAAGCAGAGTAGGCGATGGAATGGAGATTGAAATGTTTATCTCCATTCTAAGTGGCAGCTTTATCATACCACCACCAGCAAGATCTTATTCTTCATAATAAGAGAAAGTCTAGGCAAGCAATACTTGAACTTCCCAACATAATTTCTCTATGCAAGAAAGTACTGTGAAACAATAAAAACATGGAAACCAATCTAGAGTGTGGTTAAGTAAACTGCAGCAATGATTGTGAACTAAAAACAAGTGAAGAGCCAAATATGGATTGAGTGATAAGAAAATTTGCTTGAGCCACATATCGGTGATGGTCTGCATATCTTACAATGACTTCTTTGCTCCATTGACAAATGGTTGACTACTGTTGGATTTAAAATTTTGCGTCTTTTTTATTTTTTGGTTATAAGTATAGCATTATAAGAAAAGTTATCAATTCTATGTAATATTTCACTTATTCACTGGAGAGCACTTTTTTTCCCAATAAAATGTATTCTGACCCCAGAATAACGCTGTTATTTTTCTCTGATGCTTATGTGTATATGTGTTATTCCTTCAGGTAGAAAGGCTTTGGTTATCTAGTGCTACTTAACAAATTATTAGCAAAAACAGTAACAATTATTTATTAGTCTTATCCTCTATCTTTCTGGCTAGGCAGTTGACTTATGGGGTTTTTCAGGCAGTTGCAATCTGACAGCACCTGGGGCTGAAGTCATCTCAAAGTCCACCTCTGTTAAGTGTCTGGAGGCTGCTGCTTCCTGCAAGCTAAGATCGCACTGGGAGCTCTCAGTTAGAACACCTACATGTGGTTTCTTCATGTGTCTGAGACTTCCACACATCACAGCAGCTGGATTCCAAGAGTGGGTGTCTCAGACAGAAAGGCAGATGGAAGCTGTGTTACATTTATGAATTAGTCTCAGAAGTCACACACCTGGACCTCATTTTAAAATGACATTCTAACCATATCTCCTTGCCCTAGATTCCTTATGCCTCCTCCATGTCCCACTATCAAAAAAGGGCTCGGCAAATAAAAATTTTGATTAATAAATAAGTGAACTCAGTGTTTTGATTCCTGTAATTATATTTGCCTAAGGCTTATGTTACTCTTTCGATATCTATAATTTTCGATCGTAAACTTTTTAATTTAAAAAGATACATTATGAAATGAAGTTTAATTGGGTATTTTACTTTACTTAGCTTTAATAATTAAAAAAGAGAAGTTGAAAAAAACCAGAGTTGAATCCCACTATGAAGCAGATACCAGGCCCATGATTAACAAGGCCATATAGAATTTGTCAGGATATAGCAGAAGGCTCTATTCTGCACTATACCTGGAAATAAAATTTAATATTTGGAATAATCAAATTCTCTGGAAAAACTAAGGACCTATTTTGGTTTTATTGCAGTTCAACTTATTAATTGGCTTTCAAATATTAAGTAGACATTTTAATTTAGATCACTTGTTTACATAATGTACTTTCCATCATGTTCAAGGTCCTCAGATGTGCTTGTATCTGTTGTTCACAGCTCTAGGGTCCTGGTTGAGGGAGCGAGTGGGGACTGAAGTTCAGCCTGTCCTCTGTCTACCAAGTCACATACCTTTAGCACCAGCGTGCTCAGAGTACGTTCATGAGCTGCTCTTTTGAATTTGCATTAAAATGATGCCATATGGTTGAGTAGAGTCCCTGGTATGAGACATGATGTTACAGCAATTTCCTTCGAAGAAAATGGTATAATAAAAAGGCCACTAGAGTCTCGGCATAAAAAACAGATGCAGTGTGAATCCTGGCTCTGCCACTTACAGTACTGTGACTTTGCGAAAGTGATGCAACCTCTCTGAGCTTCAGGTTCCCCACAAATACAATGAAAATATCAATTCCTATTTTTCAGAGCTGATGTGAAGAACAGAGCTAATACATGAGAAGCATGAAATACAGTGTCTTACAGAGTAGAAATTATTTAAATAGAATCCATAATAAATTCTAAGAGAAGTTCTGTCATTAAGCTTTAATCCTTGGTTCTGTGATTGGTTTTTGATAGATACAGTTCTATTTTAGGTATGTAATTACATAAATCACTGGTTAAAGTCACAATAGGAAGAATAAAAGAAAGTAGTATGTTATAATTCAGTTCAGGAAAAACACTTCTGAACAAAATATTCCTAAGGATTTGTGTAAGAACTGATCAGTCTGAATTTTCAAAACTTAGTTTTCTAAATCCCTCAGCAGTTTGGGGGATTGGTTTCAGGACCCTCCCCCTCATAATAACAAAATCCATGGACACTCAAGTCCTTTATATAAAACGGCATAATAACTGAATATAGCCTATGCACATCCTCCCGTATACTTTAAATCAACTCTAGATTACTTATAATAGCTAATGCAATGTAAATACTATGTAAATAGTTGTCAGAGCATGGAAAATTCAGGTTTTGCTTTTTAGAACTTTCTTGAACTCCTTTTTTTTTTCTTTTTAATATTTTTGATCTGTAGTTGGTTGAACCTGCTGATGCTACACCTGTGGATATTGGAGGCTGGCTGTAGTTCTCAAAATCTAGCTTCTTGGCACAAAAGGAATTGTCTTGTAAGATCACATCCTATGATAACTTCCATTAGGCAAGAGCCTAGCCCAGGGGCAAGATCCAGGTAGCTCCTGGTTCAACCCCACTTTTGATTAGCCACACCTTGCTCGAAATGCAACGGATTCATCAGAATGATAAGACTCATGGTTAAAAATAAAGATTAAGTTAAAATAACAGCATCGATAAGATATATGCTTCTATTGCATACAGGCAAAAAAACCTCTCAAATGTGTGTTTAGAACATAATCCGACTGAATCATTGCCTCTTTCAATGATGTACCTCCAATTATCGTCATTGGCTTCAAATCTTAAATAATTAGAACTATCTCACAATGGAAATTACATGGCTATCTACTTCTTAATAAACAAGAAGTGATTTAAAATCTTCCTCAAACAAATTACGTGTATGTCTCATAGATGACTACAATTTAAATAGCTGCACAATGCAACCCCCAAAGCACAAAGTCCTTACCAAAGCATTTAAAGTGCTGTTTTGTCTCTCCTAGCTCATCTTGTGTACCTACTTCCCTTGCTTACATGCTCTGGCCAGGCCAGTCTTTCAGGTCTTCAAAAATATGTAGCCATAGGACCCTTGTACAGCTGTGCCCTCTCTCACTAATGTGTTTCCTCCTGCACTTTGCCTATATCACGTCTCAGCTTAAATCTCCATTCACAAAGATGCCGTCTCTGACACAGGATTAACAACTTAATCACTGTGAGCTTTTGTCATAACTCTCATTGCAAATAGAATCATGTATTTACTCTCTGATTACTGGTGTTTATCCATGCCTCTTCCCACTAAGCCATATTTATTACCTTTATATGTCTAGTGCCAAGCAAATAGCAGGTCCCTCATAAATATTTGTTAAATGAATCAACAATTATATAAGGAGATGCAAAACCGTAAAAGTTTGAACATTTACATATCAACACAAAGGGTCTGAAGAAAATCTTCACGAATAAATACAGCATTCATATGGAAGAAAAATAAGAAAATAGGTGAATTTTTCAAAAATAATGAAGCATGATCTCATCAAAGTAAATAAAGTAATAAACACCCTATAACCAACTATGTCTATGCATGGCTGCTCATTACATCATTGCTTAAAGCAATAAAAAATAACAATTACTTAAATGGCTAATTTAATCTGAAAAAATTTAATGCAAAGAATCATGCCTCACCACTAAGAATGGGTGTAGATTTGGGTTTATTACCAAGGAGAGTTGTTCAGGATATATTTATAACTGACAAGCTAGTATAACCATTGTGCCTCATATAATTCCATTGCAAGGGGTAGAGGCAGGAGTGACAAAATACAAATAGGAAACATGTTTGAACAACAGAACTACAGGTGATTTTTCACTCTTTATTGATATTTTTTGCCTATGTTTTCTATAATTTTCTATGAATACTGGATAGAGAGAGAAAGATTGATTTTAGGCATGTATGTCTTTGGCACATTTCTCTTTTTGCTGCATGTTTTTCTGCACAATTTGATCTCTTTAGATGTGTGTCTTCTCTCCTGAAGCACTTTACCAAGTATACTGAGGCACAATGTTTACCCTCAAGGATTTCAGAGTCATACTGATGATAAAGCTATCTACATAAGGGATTTTTGTTGTGTGCAATGAATCCAAGATATCTGATACAGAGGCAGTGAGAGAAAGGAGTCTCTCCGGAGAACAGTGCTTAGTTTCTCAGATAACTTCCTCCCTCCTCTGCTTCTTACCCTACAGTGGTGTCTGCATATAAAGAGGGAGGGTGTAGTTTATGTGACTTTGGCGGAGACAAAAGTAGGTCTTCTGATCACTGGGTGATGAATTTTGTACACCTATGAGACTTTACATCTCTAGCAGAAGTCTGCAGCTGGTATAACTCAAAGACATTTCCTTTGGCTCAGAAATACCTCCAGATTTGCCACTAAAGGACCTCAACCATATCTCCCTCATTTGGTATCACAGACTTCTCTGTGTTCCTAGTATCCATTCCCTCCCCTTGGCTTTGCTCAGGTGACTACTTCTTTGCCTTCAACCCAGAGTCATTTTATTGTTAATGGGTCCCCTTAGCAGGTTCTTCATTAAGATACTAGCTACTTCTGCAGGATTGCCACAGGGAAACCAAGGGTAGCTGAGAAAGCTGAGCCTCACAGCTCCACCTGTAAAAGCGTGTAGCACTAACACATTTGATTTAATGAAGCAGAGCCCCTGATTGGGCAGCTTTTCAGGAGGCCACATCCCAGACTCACAAATGAGAAGGCAAGAAAGCCCTTATTTATCAGATATGCCTCTCCCTATCTTTAGTCTTTACAATCAACATTTTAAGCTTTAAAATGTGAATATTCTTTTTTAAAAATTAAAAGAAATTGTAGATCACAGTGCTATTTGTTGAAAAGATATTAAGAGGACATAATCTTGCTGTTATACAAACTTCCTCATTGCAAGTACTAAGCTAATTACTGCTCCTTTCTGTGAGATACAAAAGAGAAAGTTGCTATAATACAATAAGTAGGGTCCAAAACATGAAGATGCAGAATTGCAGTACTGTGAAGTTACTGAAATAACCACAGCAGACCTGGGCAACTAGTTGACCTTGGATTCTAAAGGCTCTTCACAATCCAGATCCAACTTTGTTCCGGCTGCAGTTTAGAATCACCTGGTGGCTTTTTTTTTTTTTTTTTTTTTGAGAAAAGTTGGCTGACATCTTTGTTGCTCTGGGGGGCAGGGAGGGAGGGCTGTGTTCAAGAGCTCTTGGTGGGGCACGTCTGCCTCCTCTTCACCGTCCCCGGCGTCTGCTGTGCAGGATGGCGCTGGCTCTGCGGTTGGAGACTATGCTCAGATCCCAAAGGTACTTGATTTTGCAGATTATGTTCTGGATACTGCTGAGGGTGGCAGGGGAGTTCTTGTTGATGGTGGTCTGCATGTAGGAGGTGGCGGGCTTTGTAGGGCCAGATCTCCACTTCACCACCTCCAGGCCACTTCTGCCACCTGCTGCCAGCTCCACGCCACAGTCTTGTGGTCCATCAGCCGGTTGTAATGGAAAGAATTGTGGACCTTCAGATTATTGGGGTGGGTGCCCTATATCTGTTTGTTCTTCTTGATCCGGAAATTGGAGCAGTTCCACAGGACCATTCACTGCAAATGTGTGGACTTGGAGGCAGCTCCTCTCCCAGCGGCAGTCAGAAAAGGAAAGTGATCAAACATTCATGAAGATCTTTATGGGGCTTGCGGCCGGCCAGTGTAATTTGAAGGACAGGGACAATAATCCTAAGAATCTTCTGGTCAGTTAGCATCCAATTAGGGTTGACAGAAAAATACCAGATGCCCAATTAAATTTGAACTTCAGATAAGTGACAAATAAGTTTTGTATGTGTATGTTGTATTTGTATTTGGATGTATATAAGTTTTGTATGTCCAAATACTGCATGGACATACTTACACTAAGTAATTATCTGTTATTTATCTGAAATTCAAATTTAACAGGTTATGCTATATTTGTAAGCATTAAATCTTCAACCTATATCCAATTCATTAGCCTTGTCAAGGAAACTGAGCCTGGAGAACACTGGAGATCCCTCTTTAACAAGACAGAGTTGCCTGCTTTTTCTCCTTCTCACATCCTACCTGCCTCACAAAATAAGAACATTAGCCTACTCCCAGCCCTCATTTTCAGGAGGTGGCAGGGGACTGGAACCAATGACAATACATCTTAATCCATGTTACTGTTATGAAAGTTATAGCAGAGTTTTATGGTATAAACCGATGATCTTTATGGTATAAATAAACCGATGATCTTTATGGTATAAATCCGATGATCTCAGAAGCCCAGGGAACAAAGGGTACTGCTGAAAGAAAGACTTCATTTAAAATTAAAGTTGAGCATGCTCCATTTCTTTTTATGGTGATTATAGTTCCTTACATATTCTTTCATTCAAAAATAAAACGGGTGGGCTTCCCTGGTGGCACAGTGGTTGAGAGTCTGCCTGACAATGCAGGGGACGCGGGTTCGTGCCCCGGTCCAGGAAGATCCCACATGCCGCGGAGCGGCTGGGCCCGTGAGCCATGGCCGCTGAGCCTGCGCGTCCGGAGCCTGTGCTCCGCAATGGGAGAGGCCACAACAGTGAGAGGCCCGCATACCGCAAATAAATAAATAAATAAATAAAAGGGCAAAAGTCCCTTCAAGTCATTTGGCAGTTTAATACTAAGATATTATTTAATCTTCTAAAAGGTAAACTTAACAGCAGGACATGTGATAACCACAAAGCCTGTGAATCATATCTAGTTTAGAAAATTGAATTTGCTCATGTAAACTTGAAGTGAGCTCACTAGCCTTGCAGTAATCAAATGACTACACCATGAACAAACACACCAGCACTGACCTCCCCACACATGCAGTGTCCTCCTTTTTAAAGCATTTAAGTCTTTGGTCTAACTTGCTCCTTGAAGACCTGCTTGTAATAAATATTGCTTGAAATCTTATCCAATTCTTATCCACAGTACGTGAAACTCCAGTCTTCTCACAGGACTTAATCCTATTTTTTTTTTCCAAATTAGATATTTCCTAAGGATACCTATGTTATCTCCTGCTTCTCTCTTCTTCCATCTTCCCATAATCCTCAGAAATGGAAATTGGCTTTCCCTTTTAATTCTAAGTTATGATTTCCTTCTACAGTCTTGATGTACTAGGCAAATGGGTATCTTGTCTACACTGTGGCTCAAACTATGAGATGAGTCTTCATTGCTTGATCCTAGATATTCTTTGAAGGAAAGGAAAAAAAGGAAAGGGATCTGGAAAATCTACCCAAGTTCAATAATACCACTATTTATACTTTTAAATACCACTGTAGTTTTCTATACATTCTTTCCTCAATAGGCCCTATTTCTTTCTTTTATAAATCTTCATTCTTCTCCAAAGTAACAGATGTCTCAGGCAGAAAAGGGCCAAGGATAAAAGTTCACAAAGGCAAATAAGAAAATCACATTAAGGATTTTAAAGCGTCACTGCTGTTACATCATCAAGGAAGAGAAGAAAAAATTTAAATATTTAAAAAAGCTATGTTTTATATAAATACTTAAATTTTAAATATTTAAAAAAGCTACTTTTTAAAGAGACAACAGACTTCCTAATTGGCATCAGTATATCCATGAACTGCAAACTTAATTTCCTATTTCCCCTGCTTTGGACACTATGTGGACTTTAAAATGAAAAGTATTTGCAAACTGTCTTTTAGAACTTAACCACTTTGTAAGTAGATGGACTTCTGTATTTAATAATGTAAACAACCTTTAAAGCAAATCCAACGTATATATTCCTATCAAGGCTACTTTGAGAACTTGTGGGCTTACTCTGATGAAAACGAGTCAAAGTTATGATCTACTCAAAAGAAAATAAAACAGAGAAAAAATGATAGAAGTAACAGTTTAATAGCATTTCACTGAACAGCTGAACCAATTCCGAAACTTTTCTCAATATTTTCAAATGAGAATCTCATTAACAAGGCAAAGAATTCTGGGAAGATAAGTAGATCTTAAAACAATTTCAAGAAACAATATACAATTAAGCTGCCATATGTGTTTCCTCTGTATGAGTGATACACAATATATAATGAGGTAGGGGCTACAACACTTCACAGACTTTTTATTTTTACCATGAAAGTCTTCCAGACATTCTAAGGGATGTTAAAATTAGTCTGGAAGAATATCTACTTCTCTTGAAAGTTGCCATTGTTGGCTTTGAGAAAGATATTCCTTCACTACTAGGCACTGAAGCATATACCATCAGTCATGATGAATTACTGTCTCATCTGTTGTCCCTTTTTAGGTTCAAGCAAAGGAAAAGAGTGACAAATTCTAATTGGTGAAACAAGTGATCAGATTTAATCCAAGTATTTCAAATTTGTGCCTAGATGGCTTTTGACTACAAACGAAAGTAAACTTTTGCAAATACAGAGTCCTGCTGTGCTTCTATCCACTCCACAAGTGTTTCCATATATTCATTTACTCAACAGATATATATATTAACTGCCTACTGTGAGCCAGGAATGCTTACAGAGACAAGGAACGCAAGAGTAACGTTTCACTTTATGGAACAATCCACCCAACAATATCAGAATACCCATTCTTTTTAAACATATGGAAAAAAGAGCAAAAATTACAAGGTATAATGGAGATCACAATTCACTGGAGGAGGAGAGTGGATAGACAAACTGACAAGTATATAAATTCTCTGGGAAAATTAAAGAAGTAAGGGAGATAGTGTTATTGGTGGGTGGCTGGGTGGGTGTGCTGAGTGCAATTTTAAGTATGACAGAAAAGGAAGGCTGCACTGAGAAAAAGACTTCCAGAAGTCTGAAGTATGTGAGTGAACAATCCACAGTGAAGAACGTACCTGACAGAGGGTACAGGAAGTACAAAATCCTTGAGATGGTGTGCACCAAATGTTGAAGAGGAAGTGAAAAATGGGAATTCTTGTACATTGTTGAGGGAATGTGTTATAATCACTTTGACAAAAGTCTTTCGTTTCCTTATAAAAGTAGGTATATTTCTACCCTGTAACCCAGCAATTCTCATCCTAGATGTGACCAAGAGAAACAAAAACATACATCCAAAAAAGGATATATACAAGAATGTTCAAAGCAGCTGTATCCATAGTAAAGCAAAACTGGAGAAAACACATATGACCATCAACTGGTGAATGGATAAAAAATAATCTGTGGTATAGTCATATAATGAAATACTATGCAGCAATAAAAATGAACATGCAAAACATGCAAAAACATGAATGAAACTCAAAAACTATGCTGAGTAAAAGAAGGCTTGTCCAAATTATTTCATTTATTTTAAGTTCTAGAACAATAAAACTAATCTATGAGGGGGCTAATGGGAATTATTATCAGGGAATAGGTTAAAGGTTGACTAGGAACACTTCTGTGGTGATAGTAACATTTTATGTCTTGATAGGGGTTTAGTTACCCAGTTGTATGCAACTGTCAAAACTCATTGAAAGGCATAATAAATTTAATATTTCCTTGTAGGTTTTTTTTAACATCAAAAGAAAAGATTTTTAAAATGCTAATCAGATACTGACATCAAACTAATGATATTCGTGCTGAAGTGTTTAGGAGTGAAGGGTGCTGGTGTCTGCAACTTGTTTTGAAATATATGTAAAACAAGATGAATGATGGATTAATAACCAGATGAACTGAGTATGTGGTATGTCTAGAAACGTTAATAAAAGAATCTAGCTAGTGGATGTATGGATTTTCAAGGTAAAAATTCTTTCAACTTTTACATAAGTCTAATACTTTCATAATAAAGTACTGAAGCACTTACGGTGTGCCCTACTGGGGGGGTCTCCTTGGTCCAGCTGGGCTAGAAGCTAGCTCTGCTGAGCTTTCCAGCTGCTCTGTGATCAACGCACATGCACACAGGGGCTAGGAACAGGGGAGCTGCTGGCCCAGAGGAGGATGGGGAAGAAACTCAGAAGTTTGGGCTCAGGGAAAACTGTATTCACCCTGTTCATCTATTTCATTAAGCAACGTTGGGCATTAGTGGGCTGGCACCAGAACCAGTGCCAGGAGTTGTTAATTACTAGCATCCTTCATACTTCCTTGATGCCTCCAGGAAGACCGAGCAGATTTATCAAACACTTTTAGACTATTTACAGCTGCTAGTCATTTTTCTTCTACATGTACTAAGGCATCTAATCCCCACAGTAAGTCTATATAGTAAGTTCAGATATTTATAGACAGACAAACTGAGGCACAGAGAGGTAAAAGATGTAAAGCTAGTAAAGTCAGAATTCAAACTCAAGTGGTCTGACCCCAGATCCTCAGCCTTTCATTGCAACTCTAAGCTCCCTTGCAGTTGAGATACTTTTAAGTATTAATCACTGCTCCAGGCCCATTTTACAAGGCTTTTCCTGAAATCTTCACTACAAACTTGCTGGAGTGATATGGTATTCTCACTCAATTTTTTCGGTGAGGGAAAAAATATCTGTTCTATGTTGTTCAAGTGAAGGAACTGGGAATCCAATGAACACCATATTTATTTATTTATTATTGCTATTTTATTTTCTCCATCTGTCATTCAGTTATGCAACAAATATTTTTTGTACACATATTCTGAGTTGAGAATATCAGGATGAACAACCAGATATAGTCTCTGCTCTTGGAGCTCAGAGTCCAACAGGGGAAAAGGATAACGTAGAAGTGATTGGATAAAAGAATTTCAGCACATATGTACCACAGCAGATGAAATGGGATAAGTTACTGGATGGTATTTGGAGGGTGGGCAGCTTTAGCTGGGCTGGACAGGCAAATCCTCTCAGAAGCAATTGCTTTAAAGCTGAGGCCTGAGAGATGAAAAGGAACTGGCCTGTATGAAGAAATGAGAGGAAGATGTTCCAGGCAGAGGGACCAGCAAGGACAAGGTCATGGGGGCAGGAAAGTACTTGGTGTGTTCAAGTAATGAGAAGAAGTTCAGGGTGGCTGGGACATTGTGTGTGTGTGTGTGTGTGTGTGTGTGTGTGTGTGTGAGAGAGAGAGAGAGAGAGAGAGAGAGAGAGAGAGAGAGAGAGAAAGAGAGAGAGAGAGAGACAGGCAGCGGCGGGGTGAGGGAATGAGGCCACAGAGGCAAACAAAAGTCATATCAGGTAGAGCCTTTACAGATAAGCATTTTTTTTTTAATTTTACTCTAAGCTGGTAGGAAGCCCTTGAAGGTATAAATACAAGAAAAAAAATGGAAAAAGAAAAGAAACATCAAGGAGACAAAATTAATAAGAGACAAGAAAGGAAGAAGTAGTAAAAATAGGTTGGACAAACAATGATGAGACAAGTTCTACTGGCCTCTTTGGACCATCATCATTTTAACTGTGAGAGTAACAAGAAATCATTGACTATTTCTGAAAATAGCAATAATATGATCTGACATACATCTCACAAGGTCCATTCAAGATGCTGTTTGACTAAAATTGTGGAGTGGGATAGGGTGTGTAGGGGAAGTACAAAAAACAGAAAGAGCAGAGCGAAGGCTATTACAAAGATGTAAGCAAAAATGATGACAACTTAGACTAGCATGGTAGTAGTGGGGTGGTGAGAAGTAGCAGAATTTAGTATTAACCAGAAGATTGAACCAACAGGATTGAAGATGCATTTTTCTAAAGTTTTTAGTTACAATTATCCCAGCTTAGCTGGAATAAGAATCTTGTGTTTCTATTTTTATTCACTACAAAATGTTTTCTAATTTCCCTTTTGATTTCTTCTTTGGCCCATGAATTAGTTAGAAGTGTGTTGTTTAATTTCCAAGTATGTAGATATTTTCCAGATAGCTGTCTATTATTTTCAATTCCATGCTACTGTGGTTTGTGAACATATTGTTTACGATTTTAATCTCCTTGCATTTATTCAGATTTGCTTTATATCTCAGTATAGGCTTTATCTTTATATGCTCTGTGCATGTTTAAAAAGAAGCTGTAAAAATAGATAGATAAATAAATAACTAATTAGGTTTCTACCTAACATTAAAAAATAGTAATAATAAAAACTAAAAAGAAGGTGTGTTCTGATATTGTTGGGGGACTGCTCTATAATGTAAGTTAGGTAAATTTCTTTGAAATGCTTTCTGTCTTCTATATCCTTACTAACAATTTGTCTACTTATTTTATCAATCATCCAACACAATTTTAATTTATACATTTATTTTTTTCATTCTTGTCAGGTTTTGCCTTCACTTATGCTCTGAAGATCATCTAATTTGACCTTCTCAAGTAATCCATCCATTTATATATTCCTTCTAAACCTTGCATGATGAATTTTTCATCTATACTTGATCAGTTCCAACATGCTCTGGGATCTACCATCTTGAAATACATACACTCTCTTTATTTCACATTTATAATCAAAAGACTTCCCCATCTTCTATTGCCCTTTGATAACTAAACATCTCGAAAGAGTTGTCTATATACAACGGCTCAAGTTCTTCTGCTTCTATTCCCACTACAACATATTCTAATCTAATTTTATCAGCACTTTGGGAAGAATGTGCCTTTACCAAGTTCACCAAGTATCTGAGAAGGCCAAATCCAATCAGCACTTCTCTATTTTTGTCTTAGACTCTTAGCTACATTTGACACTATCAGGCACTCTTTCTTTTTTGTTAAATTGAGGTATAATTTACATAGAGTCAAATGCACAAATCTTAAGTGTACAGTTCAATGAGTTTTGACAAATATAAACAAAGACACTGAACTACTGATATTTCTATACACTCCAGAAAGTCATCTTGTATTCCTTTCTAGTCAATCTTTCCATTTCTGGAAACAACCATTGTACTCATTTCTATCATTAGAAATCTGCTTTACCCGTCCTTGAAACTTACATAAATGAAATAATATAATAGGTAATCTATTGTGTCTGATTTCATTCACTAATGTTTTTGAGACTTATGTACGTTTTGTCTATAAGTCATATTTTTTTTATTGCTAAGTGTATTCATTTTCTATTGCTGTGTAACAAATTACCACAAACTTAATGGCACAAGACAGCATTCATTTATCATTTCACTGTCTCCATGGGTCAGGAGTTGAGTCACAACTTAGCTGAGTACTCTGCTCAGAGTTTCACAAGGCTGAAATCTAGATGCGTCAACTGGGCTACATTTCCTTCAGAAGCCAGGGTCCTCTTCCAAGCTCAACGGACTGTTGGCTAAACTCAGTTCTCTGTGGTTGTAGGACTGAGTTTCCATTTTCCCATTGACTGTCAGCCAGGGTCTGCTATCAGCTCCTTGAGGATCTTGAAATTGCTTGCCACATGGATCTCTCACAAATCTCATAATATAGAAGCTTATTTCTTCAAAGCCAACAGAAGAACATCTCTATATCTTCAGAAAGAGCCCAGTCCTACTTTTAAGTGTTTTGACCTGATTAAAGCAGGACACCTGGGAAGATTTCCTTTTTGACTCAAAATCAGCTGATATGCAATATTAATTACACCTACAAAAATCCCTTCACCTATCCACAAGATACAATCTAATCACAAGCGTGAGATCCCATCATATTCACCTGAGCTGCCCATACTCAAGGGGAGGGGACTATTCAGGGCATGTGTATCAGTAGGTGGGAATCTTGGAGTTCATCTTAGAATTCTGCCTACCACATTAAATATTTTGTATACCACAAATTTATATTTTTTTCCTATTGGTGGTTACCTCAACTTTAATTTTTTGGCTACTATGAATAAACTTGCTATGAACATCTAAGTATAAGTATTCTGTGGACATATTTTTCATTTCTCTTGGGTAAATATCTAGGAGTAGAATCACTGGGTCATAGAATAAGCATATGTTTAACTTTACAAGAAAGTTCCTATCAGTTCTCCAAAGTAACTGAATCACTTTATAGCCTGTCCAGGAATGTATGAGAGTTCTGGTTCCATGTTTTCACCAGCATTTGGTATTGTCAATCACAAAATTTTGCCATTCTAATGAGTATGAAGTGGTTGTGGTTTTAATCTGTTTTTCCCTAGTGATTAATGATATTAAGCATCTTATCATATGCTCATTGGTCATTAGAACATTTTTGTGAAGTATCTTGTGCCAATATTATGAAGTCTTCCCAATATTTTAAATTGGACTGTTTGCCTTTTAATTACCAAGTTGTAGAGCTTCTTTTTATTCTGCAAGTTCTTTGTCAAGTACATAAATGGTTAATGTTTTTTCCTGGTCTGTGGTTTGCTTATTCAATCGTTAATGGTGTCTTTTGAAGAACAGATGCTTTAATTTTAATTAAGTCCAATTTATCAGTTTCTTTTACTTATAAATGTACTGTATTATGATGCAGGCTAAAAAATATTACCTAAGCCAAAGTTGTAAAGATATATTCTTATATTTTCTTCTGTATGTTTAGAGCTTTAGCTTTTTTCTTTTGGTCTGTGATCTTATTTGAATTAAATTATATATAATGAGAGCTAGAAATCAAAGTTCCTTTAATTTATTTTTTGCAGTATGGCTATCTGGATGTTTCAGCATCCTTTGTTGAAATTATTTCCTATTCTGTCTTTCTTGAAACTCTTACCTCTTATTTCTAAATATATATATATACTTTTTCTTCAGGAATCAGCAAAAATCTCTCTTTTATACACTTTCTTCTTATATGATTTTGCCTTTTTCCATGACTATCAATGAAATATAAATACTGATGATATCTAAATGTATATCTGCATTTGAGTACTTTCCCCTGGGTATCCAGATAAGTCAATTCAACTGTCTGTTTGACACTGTCCCTCGAATGTTTCCAAGGCATCTTAAATTCAACATAGCGAAAAACATTCTTAATTTCCCAAATAACAGAACTGTTCCATCCATATAACTTTTCCTCATTTCCACAAATATTATTACTTTGCTCTCTGAAATATAAAATTATGCTTAACTCATTTCTTTCCTTATCATCCTCAGCCAATAAGAGTAAACCTTCAATTTTTTTCCCCAAATCATCTGAAATCCAGCTAATTTTTAAGATCTGCTCTATTTCTTCAATACCCACAACACAACTATCTCTCACCTGGACTGCTACAGCAGCCTATTAACAAGCTCTCTTCTTCACTTATGCCCACCTCTAATCTATTCCTCCCAAAGCAGCCAAAGTGATCATTTTAAAATACACATTGTATTATATAACTCCCCTGCCTAAAATACTTCAATAACATTTACTCAATGAACTAAATAAATATGTATTAATCATTTACCGTGTCTCAAGCACTGTTCAAAGTACTGGGGATATAATGGTAATTACAAAAAGACATGGTTCCAGGACATATTTAAAGTGATGAAAGGGAAAAATCTACAGCCAAGATTACTCAACCCAGCAAGGATCTCATTCATATTCGACAGGGAAATTAAAACCTTTACAGACAAGCAAAAGTTAAGAGAATTCAGCACCACCAAACCAGCTTTAAAACAAATGCTAAAGGAACTTCTCCAGGCAGGAAACACAGAGAAGGAAAAGACCTACAATAAAACACCCAAAATAATTAAGAAAATGGTAATAGGAACATACATATCAATAATTACCTTAAATGTAAATGGATTAAATGCTCCCACAAAAAGACACAGACTGGCTGAATGGATACAAAAACAAGACCCGTATATATGCCATCTACAAGAGACCCACTTCAGACCTAGGGACACATACTGACTGAAAGTGAGGGGATGGAAAAAATATTCCATGCAAATGGAAATCAAAAGAAAGCTGGAGTGGCAATTCTCATATCAGAAAAAATAGACTTTAAAATAAAGACTATTACAAGAGACAAAGAAGGACACTACATAATGATCAAGGGATCAATCCAAGAAGAAGATATAACAAATGTAAATATTTATGCACCCAACATAAGAATCCTCAATATATAAGGCAAATGCTAACAGCCATAAAAGGGGAAATCGACAGTAACACAATCATAGTAGGGGACTTTAACACCCCACTTTCACCAATGGGCAGATCAACCAAAATAAAAATAAATAAGGAAATACAAGCTTTAAAAGACATATTAAACAAGATGGACTTAATTGATATTTCTAGGACATTCCATCCAAAAACAACAGAATACACTTTCTTCTCAAATGCTCATGGAACATTCTCCAGGAAAGATCATATCTTGTGTAACAAATCAAGCCTTGGTAAATTTAAGAAAACTGAAATTGTATCAAGTACCTTTTCCAACCACAATGCTATGAGACTAGATATCAATTACAGGAAAAAAATTGTAAAAAATACAAACACATGGAGGCTAAACAATATGCTACTAAATAGAGATCATTGAAGAAATCAAAGAGGAAATCAAAAAATACCTAGAAACAAATGACAATGAAAACACGACGACCCAAAACCTATGGGATGCAGCAAAAGCAGTTCTAAGAGGGAAGTTTATAGCAATATAATCCTACCTCAGGAAACAAGCAACATCTCAAATAAACAACCTAACTTTGCACCTAGAGCAATTAGAGAAAGAACAAAAAAAAAACCCCCACAGTTAGCAGAAGGAAATAAATCATAAAGATCAGATCAGAAATAAATGAAAAAGAAATGAAGGAAACCATAGCAAAGATCAATAAAATTAAAAGTTGGTTCTTTGAGAAGATAAACAAAATTGATAAACCATTAGCCAGACTCATCAGGAAAAAAAGGGAGAAGCCTCAAATCAACAGAATCAGAAATCGAAAAGGAGACGTAATAATTGACACTGCAGAAATACAAAGGGTCATGAGATATTACTACAAGCAACTCTATGCCAACAAAATGGACAACCTGGAAGAAATGGACAAATTCTTAGAAAAGCCCAACCTTCCCAGACTGAACCAGGAAAAAATGGAAAATATAAACAGACCAATCACAAGCACTGAAACTGAAACTGTGATTAAAAATGTTCCAACAAACAAAAGTCCAGGACCAGATGGCTTCACAGTCAAATTCTATCAAACATTTAGAAAAGAGCTAACACCTATCCTTCTCAAACACTTCCAAAATATTGCAGAGGGAGGAACACTCCAAAACTCATTCTCTGTGGACCCCAGCACCCTGATACCAAAACGAGACAAAGATGTCACAAAAAAAGAAAACTACAGGCCAATATCACTGACGAACATAGATGCAAAACTCCTCAACAGAATACTAGCAAACAGAATCCAACAGCACATTAAAAGGGTCATACACCATGATCAACTGGCGTTTATCCCAGGAATGCAAGGATTCTTCAATATACGCAAATCAATCAGTGCAATACACCATATTAACAAATTGAAGGAGAAAAACCATATGATCATCTCAATAGATGCAGAAAAAGCTTTGGACAAAATTCACCACCAACTTATGATAAAAACTCTCCAGAAAATAGGCAGAGAGGGAAGTTACCTCAACATAATAAAAGCCATATATGACAAACCCACAGCCAACATCATTCTCAATGGTGAAAAACTGAAAGCATTTCCACTAAGATCAGGAACAAGACAAGGTTGCCCACTCTCACACTATTATTCAACATACTTTTGGAAGTTTTAGACACAGCAGTCAGAGAAGAAAAAGAAATAAAAGGAATCCAAACCAGAAAAGAAGAAGTAAAACTGTCACTGTTTGCAGATGACATGATACTATACATAGAGAATCCTAAAGATGCCACCAGAAAACTACTAGAGCTAATCAATGCATTTGGTAAAGTAGCAGGATACAAAATTAATGCACAGAACTCTCTTGCATTCCTATATACTAATGATGAAAAATCTGAAAGAGAAATTAAGGAAACGCTCCCATTTACCACTGCAACAAAAAGAATAAAATACCTAGGAATAAACCTACCTAGGGAAACAAAAGACCTGTATGCAAAAAACTATAAGACACTGATGCAAGAAATTAAGGATGATACAAATAGATGGAGAGATATACCATGTTCTTGGATTGGAAGAATCAACATTGTGAAAATGACTATACTACCCAAAGCAATCTACAGATTCCATGCAATGCTTATCAAACTACCAATGGCATTTTTCACAGAACTAGAACAAAAATTTCACAATTTGTATAGAAACACAAAAGATCCCGAATAGCCAGAGCAATCTTAAGAAAGAAAAATGGAGCTGGAGGAATTAGGCTCCCTGACATCAGACTATACTACAAAGCTAGAGTAATCAAGACAGTACGGTACTGGCACAAAAACAGAAATATGGATCAATGGAACAGGATAGAAAGCCCAGAGATAAACCCATGCACATATGGTCATCTTATCTTTGATAAAGGACGCAAGAATATACAATGGAGAAAAGACAGCCTCTTCAATAAGTGGTGCTTGGAAAACTGGACAGCTACATGTAAAAGAATGAAATTAGAACACTCTACAACACTATACACCAAAATAAACTCAAAATGGATTAAAGACCTAAATGTAACATCAGACACTATAAAACTCTTAGAGGAAAACATATGTAGAACACTCTGACATAAATCACAGAAAGATCCTTTTTGACCCACCTCCTAGAGAAATGGAAATAAAAACAAAAATAAACAAATGGGACCTAATGAAACTTAAAAGCTTTTGCACAGCAAAGGAAACCATAAACAAGATGAAAAGACAACACACAGAATGGGAGAAAATTCTTGCAGATGAAGCAACTGACAAAGGATTAATCTCCAAAATATACAAGCAGCTTAAACAGCTCAATATCAGAAAAACAAACAACCCAATCCAAAAATGGGCAGAAGACCTAAATAGACATTTCTCCAAAGATAATATACAGATTGCCAACAAACACATGAAAGGATGCTCAACATCACTAATCATTAGAGAAATGCAAATCAAAACTGAAATGAGGTATCACCTCACACCAGTCAGAATGGCCTTCATCAAAAAATCTACAAACAATAAATGCTGGAGTGTGTGGAGAAAAGGAAACCCTCTTGCACTTTTGGTGGGAATGTAAACTGATACAGGCTCTATGAAGAACAGTATGGAAGTTCCTTAAAAAACTAAAAATAGAACTACCATATGACCCAGCAATCCCATTGCTGGGCATATAGCCTAAGAAAACCATAATTCAAAAAGAGTCATGTACCACAATGTTCATTGCAGCACTATTTACAATAGCCGGGATAGGGATGCAACCTAAATGTCCATCAACAGATGAATGGATAAAGAATATGTGGCACATATATACAATGGAATATTACTCAGCCATAAAAAGAAATGAAATTGAGTTATTTGTAGTGAGGTGGATGGACCTAGAGTCTGTCATACAGAGTGAAGTAAGTCAGAAAGAGAAAAACAAATACCGTATGCTAACACTTATATATGGAATCTAGAAAGAAAAAAATGGTTCTGAGGAACCTAGAGGTAAGACAGGAAAAAAGACATAAACGTAGAGAATGGACTTGAGGACACGGGGAATGGGAAGGGTAAGCTGGGATGAAGTGAGAGAGTGGCATGGACATATATAAACTACCAAATGTAAAAACACATAGCTAGTGGGAAGCAGCTGCACAGCACAAGGAGATCAGCCTTGTGCTTTGTGATCACCTAGAGGGGTGGGATAGGGAGGGTGGAAAGGAGGGAGACGCAAGAGGGAAGAGATATGGGGATATATGTATACAGAAAGCGGACAGAGCTTTGGGAAGTTTCAGCAATGATCTAGAGCAAGTGGAATGGCAGCACTTTGTGCTGCAGGATGCATACCCATTCTGCCTGCAGTGACCTCCTCCACTTGTCAGGTCTCAGATTAAATGTTTCCTCTTCAATGGAGGCCTTCCCTGATGACCAAAAAATGAAGTGTTTTTCACTCAGATCTATTATTTTCTATCATCACCTTGTTTGCTTCTTTCTTAGCACTTTATTATTTTGTAATCAGCACTTCTTGTTCATTTCTATCTCCAACACTAGAGTATTTGCGCCAGGAGAGTGGGTACCCTGTCTGTCTTTTTTTGCCAGCTTGGAAAAGGCTCAGTAGTTGTCAGTACACGCACCGGTGGCTGCTTCATGGTTGTTCTCAAAAGAAGTTAATCAAATGAAGTAATATCACTGTCTTCAACATGTTAGCTTTCCTCTCTTCATAGTATATGCCACCTTAGCTCAAGTATGCTCAGTTAAACCTTTCAACAACTGCTCCATACCTACATGTCACATGTTGGGCAAAGTGTTAGGGATAGATGACTTCCAAAACCATGTGGTATCTATCAATGGTTTAGAGCAAGGTTCTGGAATCAGTCTGCTTGGATTTGAAATAAAGTTATTCTACTTCCCAGCCGTGTGATGTTGGGAAATTTCCTTAGCATCTCTGGATCTCAGTTTCCCCATCTGTCAAATGGTGATATTGAGTTCCTCATAGCATTGTGTGAGTATTAAAGCCCGCCTGTGGTTTTTAGCTATTATTCATCCCACTGGGCAAAGCAGAAATTGAAATCAAATTAATAGTTTATTACAAACATGTGTCAAGAAGGAGAATTGCAGGTGAGTAATTCTGTAGGAGAGTATACAATAGATTGACATACTTATTATTATGTAACAAGCAGTCCTGCTATTTAGTGGAAAGTAAGAGAAAACTTGACTTCATTCCATGTTCAGGTTCATCCTGCCAAAGCACGTTAAGGAGATGAGTTGAAGAAAGCTCTGAAATCTCAAGTAAAAGCTCTACTGTCATGAAAAAATAGTAGTTGCTAACTGTGTATTTACGTGTGTGTAGTCGTCTCATGTATCAGATTTCACACATATCTGCTGGCAAATACTACTTATAACAAACTACTCAAACGCTAAGTGGCTTAAAATAGCAATCATTAATTCTCACTAATCTTGGGTCCACTGGGGGTTGGCTGACATAGGTAGGCTGGACTTCGCTATCTCCCTCTCTCCCTCTCTCTCTCTCTCTCCATATATATATATATAATATATGTATATTATATATATATATATAATATATATTATATATATTTATTATATATATATATTTTGCCAAGCCCAAGCCTAGCCTACATCAGCCAACCCCTCTATACCTCATGTTTCTCTTTCTCCTCCTAGAACCAGCAGTCTAGTGCAAGAGTTTTTCTTATGGCCAGGGCAGAAGTTATTCACACAACTGGAAGCCACACACGAACTCTGAAGTGGCATACTGGTACTAATGCAACATTTTATTGAAAAGAGAGTCTCGGTCTCGGGACTGAACTCAAAGTTAAAGGGTAGGGAAATAAATGTCACCATTTGTATGGAAATAGCTGCAAAGTATATGGCACATGACTTGGATACAGGATGGATGAGGAACTGGATCCTGGATACAGGGAAACATGAAGAATAATTCAATTTACCAAATCTACTCAGTTTGTTCTTCATTTTTCCTGCAGAGACAGGGATACTGAATGTAGATTTGACAAAGAAATAAATATGGGAAAACATACACCACTCTACCATGTGAGAGTTTAACATGTAATCATAAGTAGACTTTTAACTAAAATAGACAAATAGGAAGAATGAAAAAGAAAGACAAGGCAATATTGTTTTTCTTTGAAACTTTAAGATAAATGCCACTAGTTATAGCAACTATTTTCTAGGTATAGGACAGAATAAAGAAATGAAGCATCTTTTGTAACTGATGATTACAGTTGTTACTCCTTTTACTAAATGTTCCCTTATTGTACAGGATATTTTTAGTAAGATAATGCCATTTTTCTGTTTTTTTCTTATCACAAGTCAAGCTCTATTTCTTATGGGATTACTTTGGGCAGGAAGTATTTTATAGTTTGATGGTGCCCTTTCAGGACCTTTTCTTACATAAAAGACACTTATTTTATTTATTTATTTTTGGCTGCTTGGGTCTTCGTTGCTGCGCATGGGCTTTCTTTAGTTGCGGCAAGCGGGGGCTACTCTTCCTTGCAGTGCATGGGCTTCTCATTGCGGTGTCTTCTCTTGTTGTGGAGCACCGGCTCTAGGCATGCAAGCTTTGGTAGCTGTGGCACTCAGGCTCAGTAGTTGTGGCTCACAGGCTCTAGAGTGCAGGCTCAGTAGTTGTGGCGCACGGGATTAGTTGCTCCGCGGCATGTGGGATCTTCTCGGACCAGGGCTCGAACCCACGTCCCCTGCATTGGCAGGCGGATTCTTAACCACTGTGCCACCAGGGAAACCCCATAAAAGACATTTAAAAAAAAACAGTTTTATTCTGTAATTGCCTCGATTTCAGGCTCGTTTTTCCCAAGCTATGTAAGGAAATCTAATCACGTTAAGAAACTGAATTATATGATCTGGCTTCAATCCTAAAATGGCCATTTTCCTTTTTTTCTTTTTTTTTTTTAATAGAAAGGACTTTTTTTTTTTTTTTTTTTTTTTTCGGTACGCGGGCGTCTCACTGTTGTGGCCTCTCCCATTGTGGAGCACAGGCTCCGGATGCGCAGGCTCAGCAGCCATGGCTCACGGGCCCAGCTGCTCTGTGGCATGCGGGATCTTCCCGGACTGGGGCACGAACCTGTGTCCCCTGAATCAGCAGGCGGACTCTCAACCACTGCGCCACCAGGGAAGCCCAAGAAAGGACTTTTTAAACTAATTTTCCCAGTTTTTATATTTCCTTTAACTACTGCAAGACTACTGTATAGGACAGTGCATTAAGATGTGAATTTTAGTATAAAAATTTACCAAAGTAAGGTTCTTCTAATATACTCCTTCACCTAAGAACAACTACTTCATGTAACATATCAAAAGGAAAAGAAAAACTTCTAAATGATACTTAAATCTGTTGCAATTCCCAATTGTCCAAAAATAAAAGAGAAACATCCACTCTGAAAAACTGTTTGCTTTAGGAGGTAGTAGTAAATGTTAAATGTTTAAGACTTTCTCTTCTATTCCTGTTTTTTTTACAAAGCCCCTTATTCTAAGGCTCTCAGAGAACTCGACACAACCAAATTCTACCCCTATGAATCATAGAATTACAGTCAAAAAGGGACTTAAGAGTTCACTTAGCCTACTTCTTTTGTTTAATTTAAGAGGAAATTGAGTTGAGGGGAGAGAAGACTAAGTCTGTCAAGAAAAGACATAGGGCTGTGGCCATAGACAGTCATAGGTACAAATACCATCTTTACCACTCAGAAACTATGTGACTTGGAACCTAGCTCATTTCAGTTTCCTTATCTGCAAAATGAGGGTAACAACATATCCCTTGAAGTGTAATTGTAAGGATTCAATGAGAAAATATATATTCAAAGGGCCTTGACTATAATAGATACCACTTCAGGTCATATAGCTAGTTAGTTTCAGATATGAGAAACCAGAAATTCTTCAATTCCAGTCCAGTTAGTTACCTTTCCCCATCTTGTTTATGTTCACCCTGTTCAACGTACATATATACAATTTACTGGTAATATAGGAGTCACACATACAGCTCTTAAACCATCATTTACACAGATGGTACAAATAAGAGATTAAAGAGAGACTTGCCAGTGCCTGTAAAAATGAGCTGAGACACCAGTGCCAACAACAGACATTCCTGATGTGTGAAGAAGACTGTAAGTGAGCATATTTCTCCCTCTCTCTCACTCTCCAGATCATGATAACATGTATTATCACAGTCTGTCATACGTGTCATATTTCAACATGTCAGGATTGCATGAAAAGGAAATGAATGAAATCCCAAAAGGCAAACATCCAAGAGTACTTTTTCTCTCATTCCTTTATACATCTAGAGTTTTTCAACTCAGCGTTCTGACACCCCAGTAATGACGGTAATATCCTGTTAGAACAAACACCTCTCAGACTTGATTCTGTTGCAGACCTAAAATGAGGTGCTCCTATGATACGTTTACTTAGTGATAAGTGAATTTCTATTGAAGAGCATTTGAAAGGGAGGTTCACAGCTTTCTTTCACTAGTTTCTGTGCAACAAAAGCCACACCCTAAGACTAATTCATGTATAACACCTGTCAGTTTTCTTTGGCTTGATACATCTCATCAGACATTGGAAAGCGCTTTTCACCACTGTAACACTGTACATTGTACCACTCTATATTGTGAGGCCCCATTCACAGGAGTATTTTCTAAACACTTCCTCTATACCAAGCCCTCTGTTATCTAATCATCCATATAGGCAGAAGAGTTAAGCATCATGATGCTCATTTTACAAAGAGAAGACAATTTTAAAGTTAGCTCAAATATCTTACTCTAGTTGACAGAAGTTGTGCAGAGCTAAACTAGGATATGAATTGACCTTTATCAGAAGCCAAAGTCCAGTGCACAGATATTAACTTCCTGAGGCATTGTTATCATTTACTGAATGCCTATAAACTGCCAAGCATTGGGAGAACAATTTCACAGACTACCTCATTCAAATATGAGCTTCATCTAATAGGGAGGTCTATGCTCCATGAGAATTTGTGAACTGAAATACCCCTAGTGATTATATACAAATCACAGTCCTCACTGCCTACCAATACATGTTTCATTAAGCCCTGTTCATGAAAATTTAATTGCAAATCAATGTAATTTAGTTGTTTTCTAGTCTGCAATTGTTTTAAGAATTACTTTAAAAATGTATACATATACTTAAATTTTTAATAAATCCATAAAAATAATATATATCTTGGATATTTTATCATTTTCTTCATTTTCTACTTGGCTACACTTTTTCCTCTTCTTCCCTCATCCTACACAGCTTACTACCTCACCCCAACCCCAAATACCACTAAGCCCAAATATCCCCTTTTTTCTAGAAAACAGATGTATGTATAATATATATGTATCTATTTATCTATACACATACACAAACACATAAATGAAAATATTCCTCTCACACACAAACAAAATCTATAATCAGTATAATCAACCATACGCACACATGCACATGAATATACAGGTGTTATTGCCATTGTTTCTTTATAAGAAATGGTAGAGCACTATGCATATTTTTCTGCATCTTAATTTTTGCTCTGATAAGTATTTTAGAAAATTCCTCCAGTAAATGACCATAGCTTTAAATTCATTCTTTCTATTACTGATTTAATATTCTATCATGTGGACATATCATAATGTATTCAAGAATTTCTGTAATAGGTGGTCATTTTGTTTCCACATTTTTGTCACTGGAAACAATATTGAAATAATCATCATTGTGCCTATGACTTTAAATACCAGTGGTTTTCTTTTCATGGAATGGGCTCTCAGAAGGCAGATTAATAGTTTAAAAGGTATTTTAAATATTTTAATTTTTTCAAAACCAAACTTTATTTTTTTAATTTGTTTTATTTTATATTGTAGTTGATTTACAACAGCGTGTTAGTTTCAGGTGTACAGCAAAGTGATTCAGTTACACATATACCTATATCCATTCTTTTTCAGATTCTTTTCCCATATAGATTACTAAAGAATATTAAGTAGAGTTCCCTGTGCTATGTAGATCCTTGTTGATTATTTATTTTGTATATAATAGTGTGTATATATTAATCCCAAATTCCTAATTTATCCCTCCCCACTCTTTCCACTTTGGTAACCATAAGTTTGTTTTCTATGTTTGTGAGTCTGTTTCTGTTTTATAAATAAGTTTATTTGTATCATTTTTTTAGATTCCATATATAAGTGATATCATTTGATATTTGTCTTTGCTTGACTTCACTTAGTATGACCATCTCTAGGTCCATCCATGTTGCTGCAAATGACATTATTTCATTCTTTTTTTATGGCTGAGTAACATTCCATTGTATATATGTACCACATCTTCTTTATCCATTCCTCTGTCAATGGACATTTAGGTTGGTTCCGTGTCCTGGCTATTGTAAATAGTGCTTCAATGTACACTGGGGTGCATGTATCCTTTCAAATTATGGTTTTCTCTGGATATATGCCCAGTAGTGGGACTGCTAGATCATATGGTAGTTCTATTTTTAGTTTTTTAAGGAAACTCCATACTGTTCTCCATAGTGGTTGTACCAATTTACACTCCCACCAACAGTGTAGGAGGGTTCCCTTTTCTCCACACCCTCTCCAGCATTTATTATTTGTAGACTTTCTGATGATGGCCATTCTGACTAGTGTGAGGTGAGACCTTATTGAAGTTTCGATTTGTATTTCTCTAATAATTAGTGATGTTGAGCATCTTTTCATGTGCCTATTGTCCATCTCTATGTCTTCTTTGAAGAAATGCCTATTTAGATCATCTGCCCATTTTTTGATTGGGTTATTTGTTTTTTTGATATTGAGCTCCATGGGCTGTTTGCTAAGGAGGCAAAAGACATATACTCTAAAAACTATAAGACTTCGATGAAAGAAACCAAAGATGACAAAAACAGATGGAAAGATATACCATGACTAGAAGAGTCAATATTGTCAAAATGACTATACTACCCAAGGCAATCTACAGATTCAATGCAATCCCTATCAAATTACCAATGGCACGTTTCACAGAACTAGAACAAAAAATTTTACAATTTGTATGGAAACACAAAAGACCCCAAACAGCCAAAGCAATCCTGAGAAAGACAAATGGAGCTGGAGGAAGCAGACGACCTGACTTTAGACTATACTACAAAGCTACAGTCATCAAAACAATATGCTACTGGCCCCAAAACAGACATACAGATCAATGGAACAGAACAGAGAGCCCAGAAATAAACCCATGAACTTATAGTCAATTAACCTATGACAAAGGAGGCAAGAATATACAATGGAGAAAAGACAACCTCTTCAATAAGTGGTGCTGGGAAAACTGGACAGCTACATGAAAAAGAATGAAATTAGTACATTCTCTAACACCATACCCAAAATAAACTCAAAATGAATTAAAAACCTAAATGTAAGACTGGATATTATAAAACTCTTAGAGGAAAACATAGGCAGAACACTCTTTGACATAGATCACAGCAATAGCTTTTTGATCCACCTCTTATAGTAATGGAATAAAAACAAACAAATGTGACCTAATTAAACTTAAAAACTTTTGCACAGCTAAGGAAACCATAAACAAAATGAAAAGACAACCCACAGAATGGGAGAAACTATTTGCAAATGAAGCGGCTGACAAGGGATTAATCTCCAAAATATACAAAGGTATATATGTTTTGAATTTCAATCAATCTTTCCTGATACCCTCAAAAGTTGTACAATTTGCAGTTCCATCAGACAAATGTGAAAACATATATTTCTCCACATCCTCCCAACAGTACTTACTACTAACAGTACTCTTTTATTTTCCATCAACATGTTTATTGATAGATGTAAAGTGGTATGCAATGTTATACCCATTTGCATTTTTCAGATCATCGGCTAGAGAGAGTATCTTTTCATTTGTATGTTGGTCATTTGCTCTTTCCAAATTGTCTCAACTTTTTTTTCCTGTTTTTTTCTACCAGGTTATTTGCTCCTTTCTTTGTAATTTGTAAATACTTTAGCATCAGACATTATTTAATGTTATTGGAATGAGTGTTTGAATATGGTATTTTCTTCCCAAGAAATGGCCCCTCCATTTTAAAACTTTTATTAAACAAACCATGCATTCCTCACTGAAAAAAAACCATTCAAATTCTTATGTTTAAATTGCCACATATGGGACTTCCCTGGTGGTGCAGTGGTTAAGAATGTGCCTGCCAATGTGGGGGACATGGGTTTGATCCCTGGTCCAGGAACATGCCACATGCTGCGGAGCAACTAAGCCCATGCACCACAACTACTGAGCCTGCGCTCTACAGCCCACAAACCACAAGTACTGAGCCCGAGCACCTAGAGCCCATGCTCCGCAACAAGAGAAGCCACCGCAGTGAGACGCCTGTGCACCACAACGAAGGGTAGTCCCCACTCGCCGCAACTAGAGAAAGCCTGCACACAGCAACAAAGACCCAATGCAGCCAAAAATAAATAAATAAATAAGTTTATTAAAAAAAAAAATATATATATATATATATAAATTGCCACATATATACTGGTATCTAATTTTGAACGCTAGTAGATTCCACTGAACAATTTATCAGTTGCAAATTTACATCACAATCACATTAATTTTTAATGTAGCTTTTTTTTAACATCTTTTTTGGAGCATAATTGTTTTACAATGGTGTGTTAGTTTCTGCTTTATAACAAAGTGAATCAGCTATACATATACAATCTAATTTTCTTTTTTTTTACACATGGTCACTATTTTCATTCCCCTATTCTTCCCATCAAATATTAGGTATTTATTCTTTCTTATAAATTTCAAGATAAATTTTCTAGTTAGGAATATTAATTTTTTTTTTATTCACTATGATCAGTGTCAAATAATCATGATTCTGACATCTTGGCCCAATCTCTGATATTAATTGAAGTGGACTTAGAGTTTGGGGACAGTATTTGCTGCTATTGTTGGTAAAAAGCCTTTCTTACAGTTTGGTAAGCCCCACTTTTTTATTGTACTTAATTTTTTTATTAGAAATGTGTTGCTAAATTTTATCAAATACCCTTTAAACATCAATATTTTTAATCCTGTGTTTTTTCTTCACATTCCAGGTATGTTTTTGACATCTTATTTTCTTAATGAGTCAACTAATGGGTCCTTTAAGTGTAAAATAGAGTGTTCCCTCGGCATCTGCAAAGGATTCGTTCCAAGACCCATCGTGTACACCAGAATCCGTGCATGTTCAAGTACCATGGTTAGCCCTCCAATCCATGATTCTGCATCCGTGGATTCAGCCAACCCTGGATGGTGCAGTACAAATCCTTTGTATAAGTAGACGTGAACAGTTCAAAGCCCTGTTGTTCAAGGGTCAACTGTAAATAATGGTGTTTTTGAATCATTAAATAACTTTTCATGCAAAGTAACCCTATCGTCTTTTGCAATAAAAAGAGAATTGCAACTAAGCAACTTTGGAACATGACGCTTTCATTTTTGGTAAATAATACTGAAAAAAGTTAATAATCAGCTGGGCTTCTTTTGGTTTCACCCTTGTCTTAAAGGGGAATTAGTCACTCTTCTAAACTCCTTTTTCTTATTTCTATCATAGCTTTTAGTATTGACACATATTTAAGTATATGTTATTATATTTACATCTCACAGTAAAATGTGTGTATTTAGGGGTAAAGTTCTCTCCATTTATTTATGTTACTGCCTTAGCCTAGTGCCAAGCACATCATAGCTTTTCAATAAATAGTTGTTGAATAACAGAGCCTTTAATTTATTATTCCCTTCCTCTGGAATGACAGAATGAGACAGAAATGATGAATAAATTTAAATGCATCTTTTGACAACGTCCTTCTTAAAAGTTAAGTCTTTTGTAAGAGTTTCAAAGTTCAATCACTCTCTAAGGAATTAAGAATGTTGTTCTGGTGACAAAGAAAAATTTGCTGTAATTCTGGCTGAGCCATAATGAATTCTGTATCATCTGTTAAGGATTAAAACAAAATAGAAAAGCAAGGGATGGTAAATGTACTTAGATTACAGGTCCAATCAATACCATTTTCAATTTACTTAAAATATCTGTATATGTAAAGTTTTAATTGCTGCTTTGTATTTAGCACTGTAGAAAATTAACCAAAACTTCAGTGACCTCTCTTAGTAAGTAGTGCTCAATGTCTCCTCAAAAAGAAGCCAGGGTTGTAGGATGTTAAGATGGGCTGAGCCACGTCAGGAAAGAGTCAGTGCATTTACTGGATCTAAACAGTCGGTCTGGTGATTTGATGTCAATCACTGGAATCCTTCTCCTGATTGGCAGGTTACATTTTGTGTATAAATGGAATTAGAACCTACACAATTTAGATGTTTCCTAGGATTTTATCCCAGTCCTTTATAGTTTTTTTAATTGGATTCTGTAGTGCCAACACTATAATTTAAAATAAATTTATTTGGAATATACTTCCAGACTCATCTGCAAAACTCACAAATTTAAATATTAATAAAATCATAAAATTTCCTTCTACCACCGCGGGCTGAATATTTTACGTAGTTTACCCATCGCACCCCACACACGCATCCCAGTAGCTGCGTAGTTTAGAAGCTTGAAATCCTTGGAGCAATACACATGCACACACACACACACACACACAAACACAGAAAATCAGATTTTCTGTTCTAAGGCCAAGTTTTTTCTCTTCTGTTCCTGATATCTCTCTGTGACAGGGTAAAGGCATTAAGTAATCCTTGATGTGCTGCAGACAACCCAAAACAAAAAGTTTAATTGTCTAAACAGACACTGATATTCTTAAACCACATTCCTAATCTAAACATCCAAAACATAACTCCAGAAAAACAGAAATCATTCATTCATACATTCATTCAATGATTTATTCAATAATTATTGTTGTGCATCTATTACATACCAGGAATTATTTGAAAAGCTTGAAACATAGCGATGAACAAAACAAGTCCCAAACCAAAGAGTTTACATTCTAGGGGAAGAAAAATTCTCTGAATATTTAAAATTAAATATATATATATATGGCCATGCTCCAAACTGAGATAAAAATTTATGTGCACAAGAGCGGTGGACCTATTGTGGTGACCAGGGAGAAAACATAGATATCCATGGTACTGCAGCACTGGAGACAAGCAGTGAGCAAGGGACCAAAATTACTTTACAAGAGGAACTGAAGAAAAAAGAACACTCATTTATTTTGAAGGCTTGAATACTTCTTGAGCTTTTATTGCTGTGGCTGTTCTGATGCCTAAACCTTCCTAAATAAGCAATTGAGGGAGTGGTGATCTTTTAAGTAAGTTGGCATAGCTTGCTTGGTCTCAGAGCAAATTAAAAGTCCCATTGATGATGATCCAGATCAAATGAAGGAAAGAAAAAGACATATTTGAACCAGGCATTACCCTGACTAACATTTTCTACACTTCAGTTACCTTGTAGTTGATTTAGACTGAGCAAGTGTCCTCCCTGATATTTATTATATCTGATAATAAGATATCTGATAAGTCTGATATTTATTATATTATTTTTCTGTTAACAGGAGAGTTTGGATGTTTGTGTTGTATGTGATTTTTCTGCTCTAGGTGGACATTTCAGATAAAAATGTTTCCCATCATTTTGCAGCCAAATGCATGATATACCTTCCCACTAGAAAAAAAAAAAAAAAAAACAAAGATCATTTGCTAAGAGCATTAGGTACGAAAACTAGATGTATAGTGACAGACCTGCCGTAAGCAGGTGAGGAGAGTACAGCAAAGAAATCTATCAGAGGCCCATCAAGCAGTGGTGGAGGGGATAACCAAGATCTATTTCCACCATCTGACTTTAATGACTTTGTATTTCATCTTGAAACTCACTTGCTTATGTGGGAAATGGAAAATAAAAGATATTACGGATTTGGCTTAATTAAATCCTTCCATCAATGATGTAATATAGCTATGTTCTCAGTCTGCTGGACGGAGGCCATAGCAGTTATTTAAAATATCCCTTAAAATAAATCTCTTGATTTTAGGTATTAGCTTAAATCTCAAGCTTAGCAAATCATGTGGTTCCTCTTTCCAAGCATAGGAGGGGATCAGTTTCACATAAGACTTGGTATCAGATATACTGACAATCAGGTTGCATGCCTTAATCAAATTCAGATGTTATAAACATAAAAGAATGTCATAGAATATATTATTCTTCTACCAAAAATCTAGTAAACATATAGATATTGAGCATACTAGTTGAAAGGTCAGATGGTATAGGTGACACATATATATATGGATCAGGCACTCCCAACCTTGAAGTTGCTTATGACCTAATGATGGAAATTCGATGTAAACACACGAAAAGTTACATTACAATTATCTTAGTAGACTTGATAATACAGACCAATCTTGATTGATTACTGAATGAACCAAACTATCAACTCTTTTTTAGGGGTTCAGTAGCATCACACAGTTTTACTGAACTTTCTCAATATGTCTCCTGTAATTTTTTATTTTTGTTGCGGTATGCGGGCCTCTCACTGTTGTGCCCTCTCCCATTGCAGAGCACAGGCTCCGGATGCGCAGGCTCAGCGGCCATGGCTCACGGGTCCAGCCGCTCCGTGGCATGTGGGATCCTCCCGGACCGGGGCACGAACCCATATCCCCTGCATGGGCAGGCGGACTCTCAGCCACTTGCGCCACCAGAGAAGCCCCTCAATATGTCTCCTTATAAGTACATGTTGGTAAAGTTTCCAAAGGAAAGCATTGCTAATTCTATAAGAATGGCATGTGTATGACTCTGTCAAAGCCCTGAGCACAGATAGAAGGTGACAGATTTCCACTGCCAACAGATGTGGAAGCTCCTGCTGTAGTCCCTGGTTGGACACCTCCTCCCAATAGCAGTTGTATTATATCTTCTTTTACTGTAGCAGGTGTTGCAGCACGTGGGGCAAACTGGTATTGCTGCCATTTGCTGGCAAGGTTAAGCTGTTTTCCCAACTCTTTGTGTCAGCTAACTCGTTAGGGGCCTTCAATGAGCGGCTAAGGAGGCAACGATCCTCTTGAAAATGTCTGCTATGATGAATACTCATTGGAGACCTGAGACTAGCAAAATACCGTCTATAAACTGCCTTCTGTATGGAGCAAAGGGAGGTGGAAGAGAAGAGCACCGCTATCGACACCATCTGCAGACACGTGTTATACAAGAGGTGTTGGGCTTTCCTGCTTATTCCTGTGTGAATTCAGAAGAACATGCCCTGAATATATCCTCTTTGAGCTAATGAGGTTATAATACAAGGCCTCACATAAAACAGTAACAGGATTACCACTAAATTATATGTCTCTGAATTTCTCCGTATGCTTTGGCACTCTCCACATTTTCACATTAGCAATATCACAGGCATCAAAAGATAATTATTTTCAGCTTTAACACCGGTGGGCTTAATGCTGCTTTCAATAATTACTGAATTCCTGCCTTTGGATTTACATTTTGTCCATGGTTAACCTTTTCTTTAAATTGTTAAATATCCCACCAGGAGAATGTCTCTAGGATACACTGGCTAAAGTCAAAACAAACAAAATAGAAAAACAGAAAGAGTTAGCCTATCTATCTACCATGTTTTCTTCATTAAATCATTTAGTTGATAGTCTGTGAATATTTACTATGTTTCAGAAGCCTATGTTCAGTGCTGTAGATAGTAAGTACAGTTGGCCTGGTACCTGCCTTCACAGAATTTAAACGTTTGAAGAAATGTTTTAGATAGTGATACTAGACAAGAAATTACGGTAAAGTACCATGTTCCAACAGTGGGGTGGTGGTGAGGCACAGAGAGAAAGAAAGGCATAGAGCAGGGAGATTTTCCACAGAATACAAACTAGATAGAACTGTATTCTTACAGTTTGGTTTGGTTCACATTTGCCAGATTTGAAGAATTCAGGCTGACTCCCAGGAAAAATCTGTGTTACTTTTTGGGGCCTTGACAGCGAACATGTGCTTTTACAGAGAAGAGCTTATTAATTATGAAGAGCACTGCCATTGCATTTAGTGAATAAGCAATCTTATGAAAATAGAAGGGCAAGTATTGAGAAGATTGCTAAAGCTGCCACGAAAAAGTTCTCCCTGAAAAAAACATTTCAAAAGACGGGTCTGAAATTTTCTCACAGGCAACACAGATCTGTCACAATGGGTTCCATACTATCATATGGCTTGTTTACTGGTTTCAATTAGACTTGAAATTTCAATTGGACTTTCCACTCATTTGAACAAGGAAATAGAACTTTATAAGATGTATCTGAATATCTTTCTTTAAAGAAGAATATAAGAAAGAAACAATAATAAGAAAGAAACAAAGACTTGGAAAGTAAGAAGCAGTGACTTTAACCCAGGACAACAATGAAGAGATGTCCTAAGTTAACATTTGTACATCAACCTAGAAAGCAATATATCCCATTTATAACACAGTGCTCTGTGGGAAAAAAAATTTAAGAAAAGGCTTGTATACAATGAATCATACTAGAATACCTTAGTGTCATGAAGAAGGTAAACAATTCTACTATGAAGGGCAAAAAAAAAAAAAAAAAAAAGAGTGGAATTAGAAATGCAGTGGGAAAAACCAGCCTATAAAAGCAGTTCCAGGTACATATATAAGCCAACTAATTTCTGACATGCTTTTCATTTAAGGAACATTTATCAAACTCTGATTATGTAGTTATAATTCTAGGAAGGTGACTGTATTGATGAAGAAGATAGACAAGGTTCCAACCTTATTGGAGTTTATACTCTAGAAGAGGAAAATATACATTAAACACATGAAAAATAAATGCAATAAATTCAAATAATAATAAATGCTATGAATACACCGAAAGGATAATGGGATAGAGAGTTTCTGGCGAGATGGGTGGCCCCTTAGATGAGGTGGGCAGAAAGGCTTCTCTGTGGAAACTAAATGATGAGAAGAAACCAACCATGCTATGATCTAGAGAAAGAGTAACACAGGATGATAGAAATGCTAAAGCAAAGCCTTCAAGGCAGTGATGAGGTGAGGCCAGAATGTCAGGAGAAAGGAGAGAACTGTACGAGTTTAGGTCATAAAGGAGGACAGGTGCTGCACGAGGGAGCACATGTCAGGCTATGGTCAAGAAGTCTGTAGGTTGTTCCACCGCAAATGTCAAGCAATTGGAGAGTATTATGTTCGGGGGTGATAAAATCTGATAAGTAAATTCAGAGCATCACTCTCATTCTCATATGTATAATAGACTTTGGGGACAAGAGAGGAAGCATAAGACCCCTGATAAGTCTGCTGCAATAGACCATGTACTTTGTACCAGGATGGCAAAGTATAAGTGAAAAATAGAAGTGATATGAAGGATATATTTTTGAGGCAGAACTATCATATTTTATCTATTAAAATTGTGACCCAGTGATTTATTTCAAAGCAACATAAATTTTTTCTATTCTAAATGAAGACAGAGTCTCTTTAAAATGTAAAATATCTCATTTAAATATTGCTTCCTTTTGGTATTTTCACATCTGTTACCTCTTACTCTTCCCACATAACACTTGTTTCTAATTTTAAAGACATGTTCATTCATAATTCTGTTATGAATTCTGTTATTAGTGTCATTCAAGTTGCAAAAAATAGGTTATACTCAGGTTACTTCAGGTCATATAAAAATACACAAGAATATAAAAATATGCCCCAAGCCAGTCAAGTAGCTGCATACAGTCCTTATAAATTCCTAAAATAACAACTTCTTTTCTTGTTATAACTGCAAGCCTCCTGACCCAAGTACAGATCCGGAGATATGATTATCATGTCCTCCCATAAGATGTGGGTATCTGATGTCTCTATATTATGCTTAAGAGCTCTCTTCTCATTCTCACTCTTGCTCTCACTCCCACTCACTCTCCTTTTGCTTCTCCCATCATAGTTTGTGTTTCTGTTCACTGCTCTAGATTCAACTTTCTACCTCTGTGTTTTTGTGTATGTGCATGTGTTCTTATAAGTTTAATTACTTAAACTCCCAATAAGAGAGATTTATTTTATTGGGATTTCTCAAATCAGGCACCTGGTTTTGTGACACAGACATCAGATGATTCACTTTAGTTATTGGAAAAACCTCTGTGTTCAGAAAAATATGTTCATCTGACTCAAAAATATCTTCTCACCTGTGGCCACTTGCCTCAGTGGGGGAGTTGAACCTGACATGCTCATGCTACAGACACTTCCATCTGTGACTGTGCATCAGAGAGAACCTGTAAACTTTTAAAAAGTAACATGTCTCCATAGCACACCTAAGAATGTCATCCGTTTGTCTGTCTGTCTGTCTGTCTCTCTCTCTCACACACATACACACACAAATCTGCACATATTTCTGATGTAAAACCAGGGCTAAGAGTCACTCAGAAACTGATTGGCTTTTTTCAAGTGCATTTAAAAATTTGAACTGAACCATTTTACCCTGCAAGAAATATCAACCATTTGACTCATGACTCTATAAAGTATTTATGGTCTTTGGGGATTGGATGCATCTTTATGTATACAGCTCTTTATATGCTTTTTGTTTTAAGAAATGGTTGAATTCTAATAAAATGTAATGTAGGATAAAACATATGTCCCCAAAATTAAAGTTAAGGCAATAAAATCCTATACTAGCAAAATTCACTTGTGAGACTTTTCCCCAACTTCTTGGTTGTGCATGCACACGAAACTATCACTTACTTATTATCATTACATACAGTGTAAGTATCTAATGTTATTTATATTTTGTTTTAAAAGGCTATAAAACCTTACATTTATCAGTTTTCCTAATGACTAAGGGTAGCCAGCAAAAATATTGAAAGATGATGAGACGCATATGACATAATAAACAAGAAAAAGTGATACAGTCAACTGTCCATACATTTAAAACATGTATTTCACAATATGCTACATCTGTATACTCAAAATTAAATATTTCCATTTAGCTTCTGGCAAGATAAAGTTATTAAGTGAAATCTATTTATCTATTTATTTTGATACATAGGGTGACCATACACTTTATCGTCCATACTGGGATGCGTTTTAGAAAGAAAGAGGTCAGTCAATATTAGTAACTACTCTCTGACTCAGCAGGGACTGTTATGGAGATGTTTCTATTAGTTATATTTCAGAATCCCTAAGGATATGGTTTCAATATAAAAAATATAAATAATTTATTTACGAATTTTCAAAATATTCTAGAACTTTAGAAATTTTGTATATTCTGGAGATTTCTGTGGCTAGTTAAATGATCTATCTAATGCATTTTTCTAAAGCTTTCAAAATCAAATGCAATGGAGGTCAAATCTTCCCACCAAGAAAAACTAAAACAGATAGACAATTTTTACAAATAAAATACTCTATATTGTATTCAGAATATAATACAACTGAAAGGACAGCAAGGGTAGAGTCAAGACGACCAATTAGAAGACTGTTGCAGTAACTCAGGCAAGAGATGATTGTGTCTCAAAGCAAGTAGTTACAATTGAGACATTTCACATTCTGTGTATATTTTTAAGGTATGGTTACGAGATCTCTGGTTGTATTAGATGTGGAGTGTATGAGAAGATTCAAGGTTGAAGCCAAAGTTTTAGCCTAATCCACAGAAAAGATGGAGTTGCCATGAACTGAGCTGGAAAAATGTAGCTAAGGAAGAAAAGAAGATGATCTTCAATATTAGGAGGGTGAGCAAGGGTAGAAACCAGCAAAGGAGATTGAGACCACTCGGCTTGACCGAACGAAGAAAACCAAGGACATGCGGTGTCCATGAAGCCAAGAGAAGAAATACTATCAAGGAGGAAGGAGTGATAGATCAAGCCAGTTAAGAACCGAGAATTAACAAGTGGACTTAGCAACATGGAGGCTATAATTTATATCGAAAAGAGAAACTTCCAGGTGCAGATTAAAGCAAAAGCCTAGTTGGAATGAGTATCATAAATGCAAGAAGAAATGGGAGACAGTGTGAGTAGAAAACCTTCCCAGGAATTTTGCTATAAAAGGCAGCAAAGGGATAAGAGCTTGAATGGGGTCAAGAGAAATTTTTATCTCGTTTTTTCTAAAATGAGAGAAACAAAGTTTCTGTGCAGACAGGACTGATTCATTTGAGAGGGAAAATATGACCATGTAGGAGAGAGGGGGCGGAAAATCTTTTAAAAGATATTCTTGAGTAGGATAGAGAACACTGGATCTTGTGTACAAGTGGAAGAAAAGGCTTTAGAACAGAGAATGGATGGTTTATCAATCCATCTCTGGTCAAGGCAGGAATGCCCTGTAGTTGGATCAGTAGGTGGGTAGACATAGTTGTGGGACTCTGTGGGGCATCCTGCAGATTGCTTCAGTTTTCTCAGTGAAGTTGTCAGTAAGGTCACCAGCTGAGAGGGAGGAGGGAGGCAATATAGGGGATATGAGGTGAAAGGAGGGGTGTGAAATAAGTATTTAGGAGAGTAGGAGAGTAAATGGGCTTTATGAATTTTAAGTCAGACCAATCGGTTTGATTGTGTGTCTTTCCCCAGTCATGATTAACTGCACAGCTGCCTCCAAAATCCAGAAGAAAAATTCTTTCTAACCTAGAGTTCTACACATTTCTAAATTTTCAATTATGAGCCAGGATGAGATAAAAAATAATTTCAAACATACAAGGTCTCAAAAAAGTTACCTCCCATGCACACATTCACAGGAAGTTACTGAAGGATGTGCTCCACCAAGATGAGGATATAAACTAAGAAAAAGGAAGGCATGAGATATCAGGAAATAGAAAATCAAACATAGGCTGCAGCTGAAGGGAATCCTTGAATATATGTGAAGGGAGAGTCTAGCATGACAGCTGAGCTTCAAATATAGAGGGCAACCAAGATTAGAAGAGGCAGGAAGATGAAAAGGACAGAATATGTGAAATAACTAAATGTTCTCAGAGGAGGTTCAGGAAATTGGCAGAGTTAGTTACTGATGAGTACAGTAAATCATGACAATTATTAGCTCCCAGTAAAATAAAAAGTAGTTCCAGGAGGGAAAAGCAATTATGGTTTGTTAACTGGTTCACCTGTGAATAGGGTTTACATTATCATAATAATGCAAATACTGAATAGTATCTTATAAAAATTTCCATATAACATTATTGAATAGGGGGAGCATTCATGTGTGGTAGGGATAGCAATAGGAAAACTAAAAAGATCTAAATTCTTATTTAAAGGGAAAGGTCAGCTAATAAGGACTAAAACTAAAACATCAAGATGCTACAATTCAAGCATTTTATTTAGAAATTAAGATCATTACCAAAATAATTAATCAGTAGAGATGAAAGTGGCTGTCTCTGGAGTGGGAATAGGAGGAATGGCAATAAAGTTTATTTGGTCCCAATAAATGATATAGAATCATTTTGTTTTTTATGTTCATGCATAACTCTGTTAAAGAAAAAAAAGAAGAATAGTAAACACAGAGGTAATAGCATGCTTGAAAAAAATGGCAAGTAGCTCTTTACTACTCCTACTGTAGTTAAAGGGTACAGTGATAGTGATGTGTAGTGATAATAAAGGGAAAAAAGAGGGGAAAAGTAGGTTTTCAGAAAAAAATCTCAAGCTAAGAGATTTTGACTTTATTCAAGAGAATACAAGAGGCATTGAAAGTAATGAAGCAAGACAATTATATAATCAGATTTCTGCAAAGATGATGCTAATAGCAGTGTAGATCGTGGCTTGGACAGTGTAAAACTAGAGGCTGGAAATAAGCCAGAATATTGAAATATTTTAGTAGAAAGACGAGGTCTGAGGCTGTCTGTCTCCTTTCAGGACACGTGTATCTGTTCCACTCCCATCTTCCTCACCTTTGCCTGTTTCTCTCTCTCTTCTGAGTCTCATCTTTCTTCTCTAGGATGTGTGTGTGTGCCGTACTATCTGTTTATGCATGACATGTATTTTTTCTGAAAATGAATACATTGCCATGGGCTCTACTTATGTAAAAGATACATGTGTAGAAAATTTCATAATTTTATGGATAAAAATAAATTGCTTTTTACACTGTGGATGTTTACATTTCTCTCTGGGCCAGTCTTTGATGTAAAATATATTGTCTAAAAATGTTGTCTAAGTCCTAAACTGGGGTTTTAGGGAAAAACAGGAAGAGCTAATATTATTGCTTTAAAGCATCCCTGATGCTTTATATAATCCAACGTGAATATACCTTAGTGGGGTCTAAAATGAGGGCTAGTACCCTGTCCTTTGCCAATACTCCAACATAAAATCCGAACTGAAGGCTCCAGCCTTCTGAGTCTAATAGGCTATGGGCAGGACCAACCCCTGATGCTATATATCTTTCCTTGTATGATGCCCCAGTTCTTCCCTTACAAATTCTTTCATTAACTGTTCATTTTAGCTCTCTCTATTTCTGACACGATCATTTTTCTTCCCTGTGCTGTTATTCTATTTCCTAGCTATTTTTCCCTCTCCTCCTCATTTCCCGTTTTTTTCTCCTTTCTAGAATGCATGTGAGTTTCATGTTGCTACAGCTCACTAATTTTCCTGTTGTCAATCATATCTTCTGTCCTCTATGGATATGGGTCTATGCAACTATTCACTCAGTCTTCATTTATCTTGTTTTTTTTCCTGCATTTCTTTCCTTTTCAAAAAAAAAAACTGGATTCATCTTGTTTCGGACACTCTGTGCTTCCCTTGCCTGGATATCTGTTTCCTTCAGGCTCAGGAAGTTTTCAACCATAAGTTCATCAAATACAGTTTCAATCCCTTTCTCTCTCTCTTCTCCATCTGGGACTCCTATATTGTGAATGTTGGTATGCTTGACGTTATCTCAGAGGTCCCTTAAACTGTTCTCATTTTTTAATTTGTTTTTCTTTTTGCTGTTGTGATCGGGTTATTTCCATCTTCCAGATCCCTGACGTATTCTTCTGTATTAACTAGTCTGTTGTTAATTCCTTCTAGTGTGTTTTTCATTTCAGTTATTGCATTCTTCAGTTCTGACTGGTTCTTTTTTATATTTTCTAGTTTCTTGTTAAAATTCTCACTGTGTTCATCTATTCTTTTCCTTAGTTCAGTTAGCATTTTTATTACTAATGGTTCAAACTCTTTATCCGGTAAATTATTTATCTCTGTTTTATTAGCTCTCTCTCTTTTTTTTTTTTAGGATCTTTTTCTCGTTCTTTCATTAGAAACTAATTCCTCTTTCTTTTCATTTTGCTTAACTTTCTCTGTCTTTATAAAATTAAGTGAAACAGTTTCCTATCCCAGTCTTGAAGGAGTGTCCTCGTGAGGGAGCATTCCTATTCAGTCTGCATGTGCCCAGCGTTTTTGGTGGGAGAGCTGAATCTGCAGTGAGCACAAGTCATGTCTTCCCCCAGGGTGTGCTAGCAGCTATCACCTTGGTAGGAAGTAGGGCTGGAGACGCAGAGGCTAGAGCCAGAGCCAAGTGTAAGTCTGGGCTTCTCCTCTGCTCAGTGGCCAGTACCACCTTGTTGGCGGTGGGTGTGGCTCCCCAGCTGCAGGAGCAGAAGCCCTGAGGATCAGGTATGAATTGGCTCTGTCCCCCTCAACTGCATACTCTCCTCAGTGGAGGCAGCTTCACCCTCACGCGGAGGAGCATGAAGGGCTGGAGTGGGCACCCAGTGTGGGCTGGTATGCACGTTGGCATGGTCCTAGCACCAGTCAGAGCTCCAGACCGCTCCCAATCTGCCACCCCCATGAACACCATTGCTGCTGTGCTGCGTCAAACTGGCTCTGTCTCCTACAACTGCATACTCTCCTCAGCCACAGTAGCCTTCGCCCTAGTGTGGAGCTGTACCATGGAGCAAAACGGGCTGGAGCGGGCACTCAGATCAGGCTGGGGCAAATGCTGGGGCAGTTCTGGGAAACCAGCCAGAGTCCCAGGCAGTTTTAGCCTGCTTCTGCCTTGCTTCAGGAGTAAGCAAGCATGTGCATCTGTTTCACAAGTGGAGTTTAGGCTTCTTACAGCCCTGCTGTCAGTCCCATTGGTTCTCAAATGAGCTAAGGGGACTCATCCCTCCCAGTGTTGGGCCCCAGACGTGGGCACCCAATATGTGGTTCAAGTTGCTCGCTCCCCAGGGAGGATCTTCGAGCCAATGTAATCCCCCTCCTCCTCTGTGTCCCTTCCAAGGGGCACAGGTCCCAACCTCATCACTTCTCTTCCCTTCCTACCTGACTCCATGTTACAGCCTTGGTTGTATGAGAGTCATTCTGCCACTCTCCAGTTTGTTTCAGTGTGAACTGCTCCACATGTAGAGGTATTTTTGATGTTTGTGGCAGGAGATGAGCTCTGTGTCCTCCTACTCTGCCACCTTGATCTCCTCCTTTCATAACTACTGTGTTTTGAATAGGATTTTATTCAGGGAAGAAGAAAACCTTGCTGGATTGAAGTCAAGTGAGATAAAGTGGATGGCTAGTGATGTGCCTGATTTCTCCAAGGCTACAAATCTGAGAACGTCTACCCTCTCTCACATCTGGGTCACTTTAGAGTTTTACTGAGGGAAAATATATTGTATTAGAGGAGTACAACTATTAGGTCAATCAGTAAGAATATGTGAAATCAGAAAACTTAATAAAACGTTAATACTAGTGGGGAAAAATTAGGAGTTGAGAAGAAGAAGACTGCCATCTTGTGAAGGACTTCACAGGATATAGCAGTACCTGGTATGTGGGAGAGGAGGAGAGTATGGGAAGAGCTTTGCACTCAGAGACAGAGGCATGAGTGGCCACAAGTGGAGGCATGGCCCCACGGCCTGCACTGGAAGTAGTCACAATGCCCAGAACAAACCCTGTTAAACTGAAAGAGGCAACGAGACAGAGGTGGATGAGAATCAAACAAGTCCCTGTCAAAAGGAAGATTTCCCCCATTTTGCTAGAAATAAAAGAAGATCCAGAGAGTCAGGAAGGAAATATGCTAGGCTTAGACTAAGGATCTATGAGGGTGCTTAATCCCTGACAAAGAATATCTACTAAGTTCTTCCCCAAGACTGATGGGAGGAAGGACCTGGGCTTCCCAGACTTCTCAACTAAGGAGACAAGAGGCCTTTTGAGGAAAAGAGAGTAGCAGAGTCTACTAGTGGGATGGCAATGAATTCTAGTGCATTTGATGCAGTTTAGATCTTTCAGGTAGTGTTGGAGGTCTCTGCTGGAGACATCCATGGGCAGTTAAGAATTAATTACTATCAATAAAAAAGGACAGATAACCCAATAGAAAAATTGGCAACAGGTGCCAACAGGTATTTCACAAAGTAGGAAATATGACTGGCCAAAAAAAAAAAAAAAAAATCATTTAAAATGCTACTCAAGCTCACTGGCAGTCAGGAAAATTAAAATTAAAACCACAATGATAGTGTTTAAATAAACTTGCAAAGTGGTACAACTACTTTAGAAAGCAATTTGAGATTTTCTAGTAAATTTGAAAATAAATATAAGACCCAAGAATATAATCTAGATAAACTTTTATGTTTTTTGTCTCAGGAGTCAAGTATTAGAATGGTCATTGCAGCAGTGTCTATAATAGAAAAATGGAGAACTGCATAAGTCTTCATTAGTAGAACACAGAAACTGCAATATAGTCAAACAATGGAATAAGGTAGAACAGTGGAAATACACAAACACAGGAACAGACATCAATATAATCATAAGCAGCAAATTGGAAGTCTGGTTGGCCCATTTGTATTTTGGTGAAAATGAAACCTACATGAGGGAAATTACTGGGCCTCAAGTAGACCACTTCCTAACTTGAAATAAAGAAGTATGTAAGTGTAATGAAAACATAAAAATACATGTGAAGGGACTTCCCTGGTGGCGCAGTGGTTGAGAGTCCGCCTGCCGATGCAGGGGACACGGGTTCGTGCCCCGGTCTGGGAAGATCCCACGTGCAGCGGAGCGGCTGGGCCCGTGGGCCATGGCCGCTGGGCCTGCGCGTCCGGAGCCTGTGCTCCGCAAGGGGAGAGGCCACAACAGTGAGAGGCCCGCGTACCGCAAAAAAAAAAAAAAGAAAGAAAAAATACATGTGAAGTATGTTGCAATCTAGATGTGCCGATGTGAGATATACATTGCTTCTGTGTGAGGATGTGCATGTACACGTGTGTCTAAGCAGTTAAACAGCCCTTCAAAAGCTGTTGCACATAAAATTTTTGGTTAAAATGCTTCATAATTTTTATTATCATGTTGTTCATTTATTCTGCTACTATAATTAGATTTGGGAAAGTTAACTCATTAGAATATTTAAATAATGAATATCTACATTTATCTGAATGTCTTTTTAAAAGCAGAAATAAACATTATACAAACATTATAAGAGGAATTGGGCTTCCCTGGTGGTGCAGTGGTTAAGAATCTGCCTGCCAATGCAGGCGATATGGGTTCGAGCCCTGGTCCGGGAAGATCCCACATGCCGCGGAGCAACTAAGCCTGTGTGCCACAACTACTGAGCCCATGTGCCACAACTGCTGAAGCCCGCGTGCCTGGAGCTCCTGCTCTACAACAAAAAGCCACCGCAATGAGAAGCCCATGTACCGCAATGAAGAGTAGCCCCCGCTCACTGCAAATAGAGAAAGCCTGCATGCAGCAACAAAGACCCAGTTCAACTAAAAATAAAATTAAAATAAATTAAGAAAAAAACATTATAAGAGAAATAAAAAAATAGTTCTTATAGAGTAGTAAAAGTGAAACTTAAATAGAACTACAAAAGATTATATTTGCCTACATTATACCCTTTATTATTATCCTTCAACGATTATACATAATTTTATGTGGATCCTGTATCTCAGTGTATTCTGAATTATTTATTTTGTAAATGTTGCTCCAGAAGGAAATTAGAAGTTCTTTTTTTTTTTTTTTTCCTGTTTTCAGAAATTTGGTGAGGTTAATGTTAGATGATTTTGACCTGCATCCATTAAAGATGCTTGGACCAAGAGTGAAAAGGAGGGCTTCCCTGGTGGCGCAGTGGTTGAGAGTCTGCCTGCCGATGCAGGGGATACGGGTTCGTGCGCCGGTCCGGGAAGATCCCACATGCCGCGGAGCGGCTGGGCCCGTGAGCCATGGCCGCTGAGCCTGTGCGTCCAGAGCCTGTGCTCTGCAACGGCAGAGGCCACAACAGTGAGAGGCCCACATACCACAAAAAAAAAAAGAGTGAAAAGGAAAATTGAGAGATTCTAAATTTGGGGTCAAATCTTCACTTTAAATACATATGGTTTGGTATGATAATGTGTAACTGTTATATCAAACTATGACTATCAAACTAGAGTTATAAACTATTATTAAAGTTGGTATAAAAAGAGAGGGGGGATTTTAGATGAGGAAGCTCTCATACCAGAGAAAGGGGAAAATAACCTTAGTAAAAGACCAAAATTGAAATAATGACCTTTTTGTGGAATTGGAGATTCTTCTAATTATTTCACTGATGTAAACTGCCCCTTTTCTTTTGTCACTCGGATCTACTGCCAGTTCTCCTGTGAAACAATATAGTCTGCAGCACTAGTATACAGAGTCTGGTCTTTAACATTATTCTCCACCAAAGATAATCAGGGCACTTTAGAGAGCCACTGAGTCCACGTTCAGTGCAGGGGAACTCAAGACCGTCTTGGAATAGTTTGCTGATATTAGAAAGCAAGGTTAACTTTTAAAGATGTACGAAAATGACTACAAGAATGGACTTGATGGGGCTCCTACTTCTCAAACTATGACAATTTGAGCATCAAAAGAGAAACAAAGATTGCTGTCAATTAGAAACACTGAGGGACATCTGAGGAGTCAAGACAGTGGTGTGGGAAGATGCGGGGTTCGCATCTCCCCACAACTAGGGTAACTGCCAGATGCTGGTGGGAGACTTCAATGCCCAAGGAGACAGGAGGAACCCCCCAAGCTAACTGGTAAGATGTGGGGGGAGGAGAAGTGGAGGCCAGACAGGACCAGCGCCCCTGAGGGGTGGCTGAGGGGGGGGAGGGGTTCACACACATGAAGGGACCCTCTGGGGCTCAGATCAAGGGGGAGCACACTCAGTATTTCCCCTGCCCAGTTGGGCTGGGTCCCACACTCTCAGAGCCCCACCCCCAGGCCACTTGGTCATGGGGACATAGGAGGGAGACCGGGGGGAGAACAGGAGAGGCAGGTGGGAGGGGCCCTCCAGGACATGAGGAGTGGAAGAGGAGCAGAGGGCGTTGCGCCTGCTCACTCGACCCCGGGAAATTTACTGAGCTCCCAGGCTGGTCCCCTTCCCTCCAAAATCCCCTCCAGGCTGCATGGGTCCTGGGGGCATAGGAGGGAGACCCCGAGGAGAACAGGAGATATGGGTGGGAGGGGCCCTCCAGGACCAGAGGAGCAGTAGAGGAGCGGAGGATGTTTACCCTGCCCACTCAGCCTGGGAAGCCTGCTGGGCTCCTAGGTGGGGTCCCCTGCCCTCTGAGAACAGAGGCAGGAGGCACGCCTGGGACCCTTCAGTTCTGTTGAGCCTAAGCCCCATGCCCCACAACTCCCAGGGCCTTTCCCAGCCCTGTGGGTGCTAAGCATAGGCCCTGCCCAGTGCCCAAGCCCCGCCCCTGTTTAAGCCCCGCCCTCCACAGCCAAGGCCTTTTCCACCTTTTTTTTTTTCTCCTCCTCTTTTTTACTATTGTGTTCTGTTTTACCTTCCAGTTGCTGTTTCATCTATATTTTTATTTTTATATTCTTTCTAACATATCTGTTAGTCTCCTAGTCTAATTTTATTTGTTACTTTGTTATTCTTCCTTTTTTTCATTTTTTTTTGCCACCCCACGTGGCTTACAGGATCTTGCATCACAAGCCGGGGGTCAGGCCAAAGATCCTGCAGTGAGAGCTCCAAATCTGAAAAACTGGATTAACAGAAAACCTCAGACCCCAGGGAATATTCACCGGAGTGAGGTCTCACAGAGGTCCTCAACTCGGCTCCAGTGTTGGAAACTTCAGGCCAAACAACCAGTAAGATAGGAAAACAATCCCACTCATCAAAAAAAAGAAAAATGAGATGGCAATAACTATGTCACAGATGAAGGAGCAAGGTAAAATCCTACAAGACCAAATAAATGAAGGGGAAATAGGCAATCTACCTGAAAAAAAAAATCAGAGTAATGATAGTAAAGATGATCCAGAATCTTGGAAATAGAATGGAGGCACGGATTGAGAAAATACAAGAAATATTTAACAAAGATCTAGAAGAACTAAAGAGCAAACAGAGATGAACAACACAATAAGTGAAATGAAAATTACACTAGAAGGAATCGGTAACAGAATAACTGAGGCAGAAGAACGAATAAGTGAGCTTGAAGACAAAATGGTGGAAATAACTGCTGAGGAGCAGAATAAAGAAAAAGAATGAAAAGAATTGAAGACAATCTCAGAGAGGTCTGGGACAACACTAAATGCACCAACATTCGAATTATAGTGGTCTCAGAAGAAGAGAAAAAGAAAGGGTCTGAGAAAATATTTGAAGAGATTACAGTGGAAAAATTCCCTAACATAGGAAAGGAAATAGTCACACAAGTCCAGGAAGCACAGAGAGTCACATACAGGATAAACCCTAGGAGAAACACACCAAGACACATATTAATCAAACTAACAAAAATTAAATTCAAAGAAAAAATTTAAAAGCAGCAAGGGAAAAACGAAAGTAACATACAAAGGAATCCCCATAAGGTTATCAGCTGATTTTTCAGCAGAAACTCTGAAGGCCAGAAAGGAGTGGCAGGATATACTTAAAGTGATGAAAGAGAAAAACCTACAACCAAGATTACTCCACCCACCAAGGATCTCATTCAGATTCAATGGAGAAATCAAAAGCTTTTCAGACAAGCAAAGGCTAAAAAATTCAGCACCACCAAACCAGCTTTACAACAAATGCTAAAGAAACTTCTCTAGGAGGGAAACACAAGAGAAGAAAAAGACCCACAAAAACAACCCCAAAACAATTAAGAACATGGTAATAGGCACATACATATCGATAATAACCTTAAATATAAATTAATTAAATGCCCCAACCAAAAGACACAGACAGGCTGAACGGATACAAAAACAAGACCCGTATATATGCTGCCTACAAGAGACCCACTTCAGACCTAGGGACACATACAGACTGAAAGAGAAGGGATGGAAAAAGATATTCCATGCAAATGGAAATCAAAAGAAAGTTGGAATAGCAATACTTGTATCAGATAAAATAGACTTTAAAATAGTGTTACAAGAGATAAAGAAGGACACTACATAATGATCAAGGGATCAATCCAAGAAGAAGACATAACAATTATAAATGTTTATGCACCCAACGTAGAAGCACCTCAATACATAAAGCAAATACTAAAAACCATGAAAGGGGAAATCAACAGTAACACAATAATAGTAGGAGACATTAACACCCCACTTACACCAATGGACAGATCATCCCAACGGAAAATAAAAGGAAACACAAGCTTTATAATAGACCAGACAGATTTAATTGATATTCATAGAACATTCCGTCTGAAAGTCGCAGAATACACTTTCTTCTCAAGTGCACATGGAACATTCTCCAGGATAGATCACATTTTGGGTCACAACTCAAGCATCGGAAAACTTAAGAAAACTGAAATCGTATCAAGCATGATTTCTGACCATTGTGGATGGAATGAGACTGGAAATCAATTACGGGAAAAAAACTGAAAAAAAACACAAATACATGGAGGCTAACAGGACGCTACTAAATAACCAAGAAATCACTGAAGAAATCAAAGAAGAAATTAAAAAAATACATAGAAACAAATGACAACAAAAACTCGACAACCCAAAACATATGGGAGGCAGCAAAAGCAGTTCTAAGAGGCAATTTTATAGAAATTCAATCTCACCTCAAGAAACAAGAAAAATCTCAAATAAACAATCTAACCCTACACCTAAAGCAACTAGAGAATGAAGAACAAAGAAAACCCGAAGTCAGTAGAAGGAAAGAAGTCATAAATATCACAGCAGAAATAAATGAAATAGAAACAAAGAAAACAATAGCAAAGATCAATAAAACTAAACGTTGGTTCTTTGAGAAGATAAACAAAATTGATAAACCCTTAGCCAGACTCAGAAGATAAACAAAATTGATAAACCCTTAGCCAGACTCATCAAGAAAAAAAAAAGGGAGAGGATGCAAATCAATAAAATTAGAAATGAAAAAGGAGAAATTACAACTGACACCACAGCAATACAAAGGAATATAAGAGACTACTACAAATAAACATATGCCAATAAAATGGACAACACCAAGAAGTTGATAAATTCTTGGAAAGGTCCAATTTTCCAAGACTGAACCAGGAAGAATTAGAAAAAATAAACAGACCTATCACAAGTAGTGAAATTGAAATTGTAATTAAAAATCTTCCAACAAACAGAAGTCCAGGACCAGATGGCTTCATAGGTGAATTCTACCAAACATTTAGAGAAGAGCTAACACTGCTCCTTCTCAAACTCTTCAAAAAAACTGCAGAGGGAGTAACATTCCCAAATTCATTCTACAAAGTGACAATCACCCTGATATCAAAACCAGAAAAAGATATCACAAAAAAGGAAAATTATAGACCAATATCACAGATGAAAATAGATGCAAAAACCCTAAACAAAATACTAGCAAACAGAATCCAACAAGATATTAAAAGGATCATACAACATGATCAAGTGGGATTTTTCCCAGGGATGTAAGGATTCTTCAATATACACAAATCAATCAATGTGATACACCATATTAACAAATGATGGAATAAAAACAATATGATAATCTCAATAGGTGCAGAAAAAGCTTTTGACAAAATTCAACACCCATTTATGATAAAATCTCTCCAGAAAGTGGGCATAGAGGGAACCTACCTCAATATAATAAAGGCCATATATGATAAACCCACAGCAAACATCATACTCAATGATGAAAAACTGAAAGCATTTCCTCCAAGATCAGGAATAAGACAAGGATGTCCACTCTTGCCACTATTATTCAACATAGTTTTGGAAGTTCTAGCCACAGCAATCAGAGAAGAAAAAGAAATAAAAGGAATACAAATTGTAAAAGAAGAAATAAAACTGTCACTGTTTGCAGACCACATGATAATATATATAGAAAATCCTAAAGATGCCACAAGAAAACTACTAGCACTAATCAATGAATTTGGTAATGTTGCAGGATACAAAATTAATGCACAGAAATCTCTGGCATTCTTATACACTAACAACAAAAAATCAGAAAGAAATTAAGGAAACACTCCCATTTACCATCACAACAGAAAGAATAAAATACCTAGAAATAAACCGACCTGAGGAGGCAAAAGACTTGTACTCAGAAAACTATAAAACACTGATGAAAGAAATCAAAGATGACATAAACAGATGGAGAAATATACCATGTTCTTGGATTGGAAGAATCAACATTGTGAAAATGATTATACTACCCAAAGCAATCTACAGATTCAATGCAATCCCTATCAAACTACCAATGGCATTCTTCACAGATTTAGAACAAAAAGTTTTACAATTCGCATGGAAACACAGAAGACCCCGAATAGCCAAAGCAATCTTGAGAAAGAAAAATTGAGCTGGAGGAATGAGACTCCCTGACCTGAGAGTATACTACAAAGCTACAGTAATCAAGACAGTATGGTACTGGCATAGATCAATGGTACAGGATAGAGTACCCAGAGATAGACCCATGCACATTGATCACCTAATTTACAACAAAAGAGGAAAGAACATACAATGGAGAAAAGACAGCCTCTTCAGTAAGTGGTGCTGGGAAAACTGGACAGGTACATGTAAAAGAATGAAATTAGAACATTCCCTACCACCATACACAAAAATAAACTCAAATGGATTAAAGACCTAAATGTAAGACCAGACACTATAAAACTCTTACAGGAAAACATAAGAAAAACACTCTTCGACATAAACCACAGCAAGATCTTTTTTGACCCACCCCCTAGAGTAATGAAAATAAAAACAAAAATAAACAAATGGGACCTAATTAAATTTTAAAGCTTTTTGCACAGCAAAGGAAGCCATAAACAAGAGGAAAAGACAACCCTCCGAATGGGAGAATACATTTGCAAATGAAACAGTAGACAAAGGATTAATCTCCAAAATATACAAATAGTTCATTGAGCTGAATATCAAAAAAACAAACAATCCAATTAAGAAATGGGTGGAAGACCTAAATAGACATTTCACCAAAGAAGACATACAGATGGCCAAGAGACACATGAAAAGATGCTCAACATCACTGAATATTAGAGAAATGCACATCAAAACTACAATGAGGTATCACCTCACACCAGTCAGAATGGCCATTATCAAAAAATCTAGAAACAGCAAATGATGGAAAGGGTGTTGTGAAAAGGAAACCCTCCTGCACTGTAGGTGGGAATATAAATTGATACAACCACTATGGAGAACAGTATGGAGGTTCCTTAAAAAACTAAAAATAGAACTACCATATGACCCAGCAATCCCCCTACTGGGCATATACCCTGAGAAAACCATAGTTCAAAATGAGTCACGTACCACAATGTTCATTGCAGCACTATTTACAATAGCCAGAACATGGAAGCAACCTAAATGTCCATCGACAGATGAATGGATAAAGAAGATGTGGCACATAGATACAATGGAATATTACTCAGCCAAAGAAAGGAACGAAATTGAGTTATCTGTAGTGAGGTGGATGGACCTAGAGTCTGTCATACCGAGTGAAGTAAGAAAGAGAAAAACAAATACCGTATGCTAGCACATGTATATGGAATCTAAAATAAAAACATGGCACTGATGAACCTAGTGGCAGGGCAGGAATAAAGACATAGACATAGAGAATGGACTTGAGGATGTGGTGGGGTGGGGGAAGCTGGGACGAAGTGAGAGAGTGGCATGGACATATATACACTACCAAACGTAAAATAGATAGCTAGTGGGAAGCAGCTGCATAGCACAGGGTGATTATGATCAGCTCAGTGCTTTGCAACGACCTAGAGGGGTGGGATAGGGAGGGTGGGAGGGAGGCTCAAGAGGGAGGGGATATGGGGATATATGTATGCATATGGCTGATTCACTTTGGTGTACAACAGAAACTAACACAGTACTGTGAAGCAATCATACTCCAATAAAGATCTATTAAAAAAAAAGAAAAAACATTGAGGGACTTCCCTGGTGGTCCAGTGGGTAGAACTTCACACTCCCAATGCAGGGGGCCCGGGTTCGATCCCTGATTGGGGAACTAGATCCTACATGCATGCCACAAGAGTCCGCATGCTGCAACTAAGAAGTCTGCATGCCACAACAAGGAGTCCACATGCCGCAACTAAGAAGTCCACATGCCACAACTAAGAGTTCACATGCCGCAACTAAAGATCCTGCATGCAGCAACAAAGATCCCACATGCCACAACTAAGACCAGGAGCAGCCCAAATAAATATTAAAAAAAAAACAAAACACTAAGCCAATAAAAGATCTGAAGTTCATCATGTTGCCCCCAAAGGATAACTAAGATAAAAAGTATTATAAAGTAAAGCAACAACTGCCAGTGAGAGGCGATGACGCAATCTTTGCTGACACTGAATTTGGATCAAGAACACGGATGTCCTGACGTTTGAAAACCTTCTGTCAAATGTAAGGTATATTCTTCCTGAATGATAATATAAGCGTATAGGACTACACCACAGCAAGAGTTGAGTTCTCTTGATCTCATGAAACCGTTTCTTGCACAAACACTAGTATCAACAGCTTTGGGCTCCTATCAGAGTCTCTGAGGCCCAGGAAACCTCTTCCTCACTCCATTCCTTCATCCCTGATCGCCAGTTTATTCATAATATGGCACTGTATCATTGGCTAATTAAAACACGAACTTATTAATCTAAATATGTGTGTGTGTGTATCAAGGCCTATATATGTGGTTTCTTCCCACTAGTTCATAACTCTTCCAAAACTTTGCAGAAAATACCTTCAATGAAGAGCAAAACCCTACTTCAGCTGTTCATGCTACAGTGTCTCCATCTTTGGAGTAAACTGGGGTGTAGTTGTGGGTTTAGAAATCCTCCAGCCATACCTTCTCATCTACTCTTCCTTTCCACTCAACACTGGGGAAAATGTCTCTCTTCCTCCTCATTAAATAGCTTAAGAGAGAGAAATATCAGAAAGCTTATGCTTTGTAGGGCCAAGGAAAGCAAAGTTTCAAAACCTCTCAGCTCAGAATGTGGCCCTCTGGCCTCTCCCTCAGCTTGGGAAACATGGAATGGGCTAACAGACCTCTCTTGCCCCAAAGGATCTTTCCAGCAGGCGTAAGTCCTTATGACCCTGCCCCAGCATTCTTAGAACTGCTAACCCGCCATCTATTCATTCGTAAACCTCAATGCAGGGAGAATAGGGGAATGAATATATTTTTAAATGAATTTGTATTCAGTACAGAAATAGAGTCACAGTAAATCCCAGGCTACCGAGGCACACATTCATGGCTTTCACACTGTGTGAACTGTGAGTAATGACCTCCTTTTGGGGAAAACTTATTAAGAGTCAAAATATTAAGTTGACATTCTATTTTAATATGCATAAATGCAATAAAAGAATTATAACTTTAATTGTGTTCAGCACACAAAAATATTCCCCAGAGTACCATCCAGTAGAACTCAGAGAACTTTTACCTTTAGCTAGAGAAACTGAACTTTTGGGGGTGCTGTGCTAAGAAAATGTGGACTCAGTGAACAGTTTCCTTCTGCAACACTTAGAAATTCACTTCCTAGGAGATCTGCCCTGGCATCCAGAGGATTGGTGTTACATTCTATGTGAAGACCCAAAAAGGGTGTAAATTTCTTCATGTCATTTTTTTGGGAAAATGTTTCAAAAACACTTCATTTTTTAAAGTACACAGTGTAAGCAGAGGAATTTTAGCTAGGAGATGAGTTCAATATGCGAATGTGGTAGGTGGGATAACGCCCCCCCCCCCCCGAACACCACACACACACATAGAAGTGGGTGGACCCAATGTAATCATAGGCTGCTTATAAGAGGGAAGCAAGAGAGTCAGAGAAGATGTGAAGATGGAGGCGGGGGGTGGGGGAGAGTAGGGGGGGGAGAGAGAGAGAGAGAGAGAGAGGAGAGAAATAGAGAGATTTGAAGATGCTACCCAGTTGGATTTGAAAATGAGGGAAGGGACCATCAGCAAAGAGAATGCAAGGACTTGATTCTCTCCTAGAACCTCCAGAAGGAAACATTGTTTTTTTGTTGTTGTTGTTGTTTTTAAGAAACTGTTCATTTTCCGTCAACCTATTTCCATTTGAAGAGTTTGTGGAAGAACAGCTTAAGATGACTCAGTCGTTGCTCCTACCCATTCAGTGGCCTGAGCAGTGGGAGCTGCAGACCAGTCTTCAGTGGGGAACTGCTGAGTAGGCACAGAGGGCACCTGCACACCTTCGGACCAGTCCGCCACCTTAGGGTGAGTAGCAGTGAACTCAGGAGCGGTCCATTCACCCTGAAATTCCTCCTTGGCCACAGCTTTCCCAGCTGCTGCCTGTTATTCCTTTTCAATCTCTTCAGGATCTCTGTAGAAGTAGAGATCAGCCATAACCTCCCAAGGGTGTTCACAGGAGATGGTCCCACGCGTGTGCAGAACTTCCCAGGCGAGCATCCACCACATCAGACCCACTGCGTGAGCTCCCTTGTTGTTGCACAGGATGGCAATGTCCACATAGCACAGCGGAGGCCTGTGTTACACAGAGTGACGGTAGGCAGGTTAACGTAAGAGGCCTCTGTGAGGGGCTGGTGGTCAGCCCTGGGATCAGTAACCGCCAGAAGCCTTGGCTACCGGAAGGCTGCCTGGATCTGGTTAGTGAAGGTTCCAGGAGTGAAATGGCCAGCAATAGGAGTGGCTCCAATGGCAGCAGCAAACTTCAGCACAGCTTGCCGGCCAGTATTCCTGGAGGATACAACACTGACATCAGCTGGGAATTCAATGGCACGAGCTGCCAACAGAAGCTTCTCCCAGGTTCTCTTCAGATTTATGATGTAGATGCCATCACTTTTCCTGTTGTAGATGTACTGTTCCATTTGGAAGTCAAAGTTGGTGCCACCTAAGTGGGTTCCTGCTGCAAGGAATTTGAGGACATCCTCCTCCTTCACTTGCAGGACGTCAAGGGCTCTGGACATTGTGAAAGTTTCCCTTTAAGTTAGGATGGGAGTCCAGAACAACGCTGTATGGACCCCTGTCTGGGTAGTGCGGAAAGGAGGAACACATCCTTGCTGACACCTGGATTTCAGTAACTCTAATTGGGAGGACTGTGAGATAATAGGTTTGTGTTGTTATAAGTCATAACATTTGTTGAAATTTGTTACAGCAGCAATAGGAAACTAATACAATGCATCAAAAGAAAGGGTCCAAGAAAAGTACCATAAAATTCTCCTAATTGTGAACAATAAAACCACAATATGCTAGGGCTTAAGACTCTAAGTGGATTCTAATCAGAATCTGTTGGCCATCACTGTGCCTGACATAGAAGTGACACTCAGTACACAACTCTTATGTGTAAACTAATTAATAAAATACAAATAAATCATAGCCATGTACATGGAGTTTAAATAAAAAATACATAACTTCCTACTTTTCAAAAATGCAGTCTCTGTGGAGGAAAATATGATCAATATATCATCAACTCAAAAAATACAGTGTCCTCTAGATCTGATGACCTTGTTCAGCATCTCTTATGAGTAAATGTGTGATTGTTTGAAGGTACAGAAAGAAGACATAGCAACGTGCTTTTGGATATTTGTTCCGTTTTCCTTTTCCTTCAGCTTTGCATAAACCAAACATATTCCACTTAGGAACTACACAAATAGTCGAAGGTGGCATGAAGGTTGTAGCAAGCACGTTTTCCAGGGGAAGTAGATTTTTGCATTTGAAATTGGCCATAGCTTAGCAACGCCAGCTTCCAAAACATTTATGCTAAGTGAAGAGCTGCATATGCCGTTGTGTTCATGTACCGAAACAGCACCAAGCAGGGGTGCCCGACAGGGTGGAAAGGAAGAATCTCAAAACATGCTTATTTTCTTGTTATTATTGCTGTTTAAAATGGTTGTTTTCAACTGAGAGCATCACGCCTTTAACATTAGTTCAATACTGTAGAAAGGATATGTTCTTTACATTTAACTTTGATATGGTGTCTGTTATGACTGGGATCATTATTATTACTATGAAAGAGTAGCTTCCAAATTGAAAAATGAGGAGCTCCAGTGGCATCTCCTGACTCCAGTGCAATGCTCTCTCTCAAGCCGTCAAAGGGCCATAAGCTTTGTCTGTTTCCCTCCCAAATTCCCCTGAGTGGTGTGGGGTGCAGGTCATCAAGCCAGTTGAGGGCAGAGGATAGATTCTGCTCCATCTTTTCTCCTGAGAGGAGGATTTAATCTATTTTCTCCTCTATAGGGACTTAGCTGTTAGTCCTGATGTCCAGAGAGCTCCTTCCTCCCCTCACTGGAGATGACCTGGTTTATTAAAAATCACATGCAGGGCTTCCCTGGTGGCGCAGTGGTTGAGTGTCCGCCTGCCGATGCAGGAGACACAGGTTCGTGCCCCGGTCCGGGAGGATCCCACATGCCGCAGAGCGGCTGGGCCCATGAGCCATGGCCGCTGAGCCTGCGCGTCCGGAGCCTGTGCTCCGCAGCGGGAGAGGCCACAGCAGTGAGAGGCCCGCATACCGCAAAAAAAAAAAAAAAAAAAAAAAAAAAAAATCACATGCAAAGTGGTTTAATTGCATGGGAAAATACGTGGTTTAATTGCCAAGCAGATTCAGATGAACTACGGCAGCACCTAAATATCAGTCATAGCACCAATTCCTTCTGGAAAAGGTCAGAGAGTTGTCACTATCTCCCAGCAGAGAAAGTTTTCATTGCTCTGGGGTCAAAGCTGGAGAACGTCAGGACATCCCCAATGCTTTCCTGGATGCATTTTCATATCTCCTTCCTGCCTTGTCCATGATGTTCTTGGAAGAAGTTTTGACAACAGAATAAAGACCTTGTGCAGAACAAAAAAAACAGGGCCTTTAGAGCAAAACACATCTGGGCTCAAACCTCAGTCCTGTTATTTTCTGGCTGCGATACCTTGGAGCTAGTAGATAGTCTCTCTGAGGTTTGGTTTGCTCATTTGTTAAATAAAATAGCATCACACAGTCTGCAGCATTGTCATGGTGTGATTTAAAGAGTTAAACCCCTATTATCTCTTGTCACACTTCAGAAAGAGTAGCTACTACTAAAATCCACAAATATCTCTGCACTGGTAGAGTCTGTATCAATCTTTCAGGCTCCACCATTATTGTTTAATATTTTCTCAAAACTCATAAGTTGTCTGTGACTGAGATCATAGCAGCCTCTTCAGATACAAAGGAAGCTACTACCTCAATCTAGTCTGAGTGTACACTGTTCTGGAAAGAGTGGGAAACTTCCCTTACAAGAGAAAGGAAATTCAAAAGCCTATTTAGAGAAATTAACTGGTTAAATCTGAATGGCCAGGTAAATGAATCAAATTACCTGCTACCCTGGGAACCTGCAGGCTCTAAATTCTGACTTACCCTCCTACCCACCCACGTGTTGGTCATCTGCGACCACACTGTGCATTTCCCCGACAAAACCCTCAGGTAGAGCTGCTCGGTTTGGCCGGCTGGGGTTCTCAAAGTGTGGCTGCCCTCTGGTGGCAGCTGCCTTCCCCATACCCAATTGTAATCGTTTTTCTTTCACTCTTGTCCAACTGCAGAAAGCCCAGGCAGCTGAGTGGCCTCCGCTCCCTGTGCTGCCTTTTAGTGAGAGGGAACCACTGACTTTGAGCTGCATTTCTCTACCTAAATATCTGTCTCCCGAAACCCTGCTAACAGTTATAGAAATTTATCATTCCCTCTTTGCATTCTCTTTTCCAGACTAAGGGTATCTCAGGTAAGGTAGAATCCAGATTCTTCATCATCTAGCTGCCTTTGGGGGATCTTCCAGGTTTCCTTCTAAAGGTGACAAGTAGAACTGAGTATTTAATCCAGCTGCTATCTGAGCAACACAAAGCAGCACTGGGATGCTGCTTCCCAGGCATCTGGACTTGCGACTCCCAGGCATGGCTCAGGGGCTCTCCTCTGGTTCCAGCCTATCACGTGCACTTCCTACTGCCAATTAAACATCTCTCACCTGGGTGGCCTGCATGCACCTCAAATTCCATAATATAAAAGCAAACTAATTTTCCCCAAACCTGTTCCTCCTCCTTCTGTGCTCAGTGCCTTGGACAAAGGTCTACCACCTCGGCTCCACAGCTGTTCCCTTCTGGCTCCATCGCTACTGCCCTAATCATATCTGACACGCATACCTAAAAGTGATAACTCCCTGATTACAACAATTTTTTCTGCCTACAGAATAAAATCCAAACTCTTTGGGAAGGCACTCTGGTTCCTTTATAATCCGGAGAGCCCAGTCTGCCCTCTTTAGGCTCACTGCCCCCCTCACCACATCATCGCACAAACCATCCCTAATTATATCACACATTTCTTCCTCCACATGTTTGTCAATCTGGTGAAATTCTATCCACCCAGCTCTAAAACTCCACTCTGAATAATATCTCCACTGTGAAAACGTCCTAGGTTCATTTCCATTGCAGCAGAACTAATGATTCTCATCCTGGACTCACAGCAACTTGTTGATTCTGTGCTTATAGGACATACCATCTGGTGTCCAAGTCTCAGACAAACCCTCTCAGTCTTGTGGAACTCTTAAGTTCCCTAGATCTGCAACCTCATCTTATAAAATTTTGTAAATCTAACACCAAGCACAGTGCTGGACATTTGGTGGGTGCTTAAAAATGTTCTGTGAATTAAATCCAACTATCAGCACCTCTTAAAATTACATGAGCTTTTTAAAATGTTACAGTCCTAACTGTGGTCAATTAAAAAGTCCATCTATTATGTTTTCACCTAAACTAGTATAAAGACAAATTTCCATTTCCTGTAGTTGTGTAGGTGATTTCTTTGGGGAAGGGGGAAGGTAGTTACTCACCAATGGACAATATTCAATATTTGGGTCCATCTGTGGACCTGGGTTTCAGTCTGAGTATGGTGATTAAGAAGGCAGTCTCTGTAGTTAGACATCTACATTCAAACACCAATTCTTTCATTAGACCTTAGGCATGTTAAGTATATCTCTAGAATTGTTTTTATCTGTAAAACTGGAACAAAGAAACTACTTATCAAGATATGTGCCAGGATTAATCGGAATAATCCACGAAAAACATTTGCACAGTGCCGAGCAGATAGTAATTGCTCTATAAATGTTAGCCACAGTGATAATTATCATCTACAGATCCCATATCTCTATGCATACTTATCATACATGAAATTCCACAAAGAAAATAATACAAGTCATCGTGTGTAAATACCTTGATGAGAATTCTACTGAGAATTTCTTGATTTTATGAGTGTTGCTAATTTGGCTTAATTTCACTGTAGATACTAAATGTTGCCTCTTTCCCGTGAAAACAAACCCTTGCCCAATGCCCACGTTAATAAGTACATAATGTAGAATGTTAAGCCACTGCTTTATGGGAGCGATATTCCAGGGAGTTACACTGCAGCTCAGTAAACAAATAATTTCCTCGGCTGGACTCCGGTGCTGAAGAACCTAGAATATTATTGTTCCCAGGTGGAAATAGGCTATTTCATTATTTTTCTTGCACATGCAGATACTGCAACTTTTTAAATGCAGCAAAGATCACTGGTATAAGCTTAGTCACTCTTTGCCTCAGTTCCCTTACATGTAAAATGGGGATCATAATAACAGGAGCTATTTTGTAGAGATATTTTGAGGATCAAATGAATTAACATATTTAAAGGGCTTAAAACAAGTGACTGGTCTAAGAACTTTAATTAAGTATTATTTTCATAGTAAATATCCTCATAGAGATAACAAGATTGCCTCAGGAAATCCAGAGCAGCTGGATACATAGACATCGAGTAAAATAAAAAAACAGATGAATAAAGACATAGAAGAAAACCGTAAAACCGGAACCCTTTCCACTAAATCCTATGGGAACACTTGCTATTGGGATTATATGACAGTAATGATGGTATCATACATGGCTATTTAACATGTTTAAGTAAGTTAAAATTTACATAGAGAATTTGTATATTCTGGAGTTTAAAATGTGTACAAAGGTTTATGTGAATACTCATTTGAAACAATTTTGCTTTTGTCTCATCTTGAAAAACACAAGTAATTATCCAAATAAATGCCTTTGTTCTCCTGATGGATCAAGAATTTATAAAGTGTACTGTGTGGCATTACAGAAGGAGATACATTCAGAATGTATATTCCCATCGTCAGCGGCTTAGATTCTTTGCAACAATCAAATTACCTAGAGGGTAGAGTCCTTTTATAGATCCCTTTACATCCTGGAAGTTATTCTGAATTGGCTAATCAGAAACTCCTAGGATGCTTGCTGAAGATACTTTGCTCTGAGAGTCCATTCCAGACCTATGGATCAGAACTCTTAAGATGTCTTCAAGGAATCTGTATGCCTTACAAGCACCCCAGGAATTCTGGTAACCATTCGATTTGGGAGCTGTTACTTGCGTGCCTGGGAAAAGCTTCTGCACATAATAGGCACTAGGTAGGAAGCAATTTAGAAGTTGAAGTTAGAAACCCTTACTTCACCTTCTGGCTCTATTATTTGCCAGGAGGGTGATTTTAGACACTGATATCTTTAAAAATCATAAATTTTCTCAACTGTAAAATGGAGTCAATCATATCTTATTGGGTTAGATATAACCCTATCTTATAGGGTTACTGTGAAATTAAACAAAATCAAAAGTAAAGTACCAAACACAGTGCCTAACACAAAGTATATGAATAATAAATGTTAGTCCTTTACAAAGATAATATTATTTTCAATAAATATAACTGGAATGGATGACATAATTTCTCCATTAAATGGCATTTGAAAGAGTCCTTAAATATTATTCTTCTTGTTCCCAGGAATTCTGTAAAGAGAGGGGGACTGCATATTTCTGCCTTTTGCCCACCCCTGTTAGCACTAACATCAATGTCACGACGTTCTGTAGATTGTCTGTTGCTAGAGTGGCACTTCTAGAAGACTCTTATTGTCTGTCTTTGTGCAGGAAATGGGATTAGGACATTAGTATTCTGACAATGATATTTTTGGAGGGGGTGCTTTAAAATAAATTGCAAATTAAAGTATTTTGTAAGAATGCTGACATAATTACATGAAAATTTCTCTAAAACTAGATAGGATTCCTAGGAGAAGTAAAGAGTACCAATCAATGGAAGTTTAGTTATTCACTCCACGTAGTCTGTTTTCATTTATTGACCCATCCTGACACCTTGTATCATCCCTTTAAAAATGTCCCTATCTGAATTTTTTAACAAGAAAAAGACCTAATAAAATGTGAGTTTCTCAGTGATAACAATGCACCTCACTTATCAACTTCCCACTGTTTAGTTGTCTTTGAAACTTAGAATCCCAGAGAATATTGATCCCGTCAAGTTACACAGAAGAAGGTAGTTTATACAATGACGTTGGCTGTTTTATATTCACATAAGATAAAAGTATCAATTAAGGTATCAAGTACACTGTCCATATAGGCTCCTTATCATGAAATATTAGCATTTTCAAGATCATTAAACTTCTAGTTTTATCATTGTGCAGTGAAATTCAACTAAAAAGCAGATGTAATCTCTTGTTTCAATTTAGCATTGAATGAGGAAAGTATAAGAAACTTATAACCTTCCAAAATGATCAGTCAGAAATCTATACCAGACACAAAGCGACTGGCCCTGGAGCTCTGGGGAGGCAGGCATTGTAGGGTTGAGGATACTGGACTTGGATAGAGCTGATTTCCTAAGTCTGTACCACTTGATATCTAATGTGGCTTTAGGCAAACGACTTAATTTCTCTGGTCATGAGGTTTTTTGTTTGTTTGTTTGTCAATCTATCAAACAGAAAAATAATTGTTGCAAGATTATTGTAAAGATTAAATAATATAAAATATATTATACTTTTCAACAGTGCCTAACATATAATGTATGCAATAAATAGTAGCTATTACTGGCTCAAACCAAATGTCAACATAGAGAATAACCTTCATAAAAATAATGGAGAATATATCTTCCTAAACAAATACCAAGCACCCTGTGGTTTTAGGTGTTCATAGGTAGAGCTATTATTGAGTATTTTTATGGAAATATTACCACTACTCAATTGCACATGACAATTTAGGTGGATAGTGTATTGCTACAAAAAAGAAATCTTTACTGTCATTCTATTTAAGCCTCCACACTATGTCAGGTACTGTCCTTGGCACTGTGGAGACAATGATACAACCATGGCCTCTGTCCCTGCAGAGTTTACAGACAAGTGAAGAAGATACATTATGATAATAATGCAATAATTACAAATCCTGTGCTTCTGGGACCACATACCCCCTGGAACTAGTGGATATTTTGAGATTCAAAATTTCAAGACCTGGCTGGCCTTGATTTCAATTTTATTTTTAAAAGAAATATGGATTCTGAAGCATGGAACTCATCCTATTACTACGGAGCTAAGATTAGATTTAATTATTTATATGTAATTTCTTAGAAATTCAATGTTCAATTTTCAAAACTGAATGAATTATTAGTGCTTCAATGAATTGTATTTAATATTTATTCATTAGGCTTCAAGTACATAATATATAAATTCTTAACTCAATGTGCATATTTTCCCAGAAATACAGTCCAACAAATTTGAGAAAGTAAACCTCAAGCAAGCCCTAATCTCAGTCAAGTCCTCATCACAATCTGTTCCCTGGTTTTCTCTTTAGCATAATGACAATAGCAATGCAACTGCCTCACAATTTCCTGAGTCCACTTATTTTATAGCAGAAAAGGTATTTGAAGAATACTCTAGAAAACAAAGAATTGTGATTGTGTGAAGGAGAGACAGAATTTACATTGCAGGTAGCCATGAACACTTCCTGAGGAAATGATAATTAACCTGAACCGTAAAGAATTAATAATTTTGACTCATGATGAAGGAAGGAGTGTTTCTCACAACAGGAATATCATGGTGAATGTATTAAATAAACAAGTGTGGGGCTTCCCTGGTGGCGCAGTGGTTGGGAGTCTGCCTGCCGATGCGGGGAACATGGGTTCGTGCCCCGGTCCGGAAGGGTCCCACATGCCGCGGAGCGGCTGGGCCCGTGAGCCGTGGCCACTGAGCCTGTGCGTCTGGAGCCTGTGCTCCGCAACGGGAGAGGCCACAACAGTAAGAGGCCCACGTACCGCAAAAAAATAAATAAATAAATAAAAATAAACAAGTATGTTCCATGCGTTTTGAGATCTTTAGGGGTAAGAAATGTGGTTGGAGATAAGGACAGTGGAGTTGGCTGAGGCCAGATTATGTAGCATCTTGAAGGTTGTTATGGACTCTATCCTAAGTGCACAGGGAACCTTTCAGAGATGGTAGCCCATGTGTCAGACAGCCTAAGCAATGTTCTGCTATAATAACAAACAAGCCCCAAAGTGCTAGTGACTATCAAAACAATGGCATATTTTTTGGCTCACATGAAATGCCTATTTTACGGCTCCACTGGGCCTCTGCTCTGTATCTCCTTCAATCCAGGACCACAGCTGAAGGAGAAGCCTTGTAACCCATATGGCCCAGGAAAAAAGAGTGACGACAAAGTCCCTCAAAAACTCTTAAAAGTTTCTTCAGAAGTGGCACATGTAGCTTCTACTCACATCTCATAGTCCAAAACAATTCACATGGCTAAGCCTGATCACAACAGAGTCAAAAACAAAATCCTTCCACAAGGAAATCCTAGGAGAAAGGGGCAGAAATTATTTCTGAGCAATAATAAAATATGCCACAGAGCAAAGGAATGAGAAAAGTAAGCTTATATTTTTGAAAGATTAGTAACTTCAGGATAAGGAAGAAATTAAAGGACACTAAAATGAGAAGTGGGGAAACCAACCAGGAGTTTGTTGTAGGACTGAAGCTTAGAGAAAAGTCACTCTAACTGAGATGGTTGTGGAGGAAAGAAGCAATCTGGATACACACGGGATATACTTTGGTGGTAGCGTGGACAGGATGACTTTGTTTCAAAACTGAATAGCAGTGACATGAATGACATTAGCTCAGGTGGTTTAGACTTGACAACTTTTACTATTTAAATCATACAAAAGGAGAAAGAAGTAAATTTAGAACAAATGCAAGAGTTATCTCAGTAGAAATGTTCACTAATGAAACTTGGGAGTTGTTGGCCCCTTTCTTCTGATGCTACACTGGAAGAACATAGTGTAGAAGCCAAGATAGGCAAAGCAATCTATTTAATCATGATGATACACCTCAATTCCCTCAGCTTTCAAGTTGGGGCTTTATTACCTACCCTTCTATTTTTTTTTATGAGTGGGATTGTGTTCCTGTCTTACTGGTTGTTTGGCCTGAGGCTTCCAACACTGGAGTTTGTAGGCTGTTGGGTAGAGCTGGGTCTTGGTGTTGAGATGAGGACCTCCATGAGACCTTATTCTGATGAATATTCCCTGGGGTCTGAGGTTCTCTGTTAGTCCAGTGGTTCCGACATGGAGCTCCCACCACAAGGAGTGTCTGCCTGACCCCCAACTGGAGAACCAAGATCCCGCAAGACGTGTGGGGCGGCAAAAAATAACAGAAACAGAGAGAACAATAACAAAGTAAAAAATAAAATTAGACTAGGAAACTAACAGATATATTAGAAAGAATACAAAAATATAGATGAATCAACAACCAAAAGGTACATCAGTACCACAACAGTGAAAAAGAGGAGGAGGGAAAAGAGAAAAAAAAAAAAAAACAGGGAAAAGGCCTTGGCTGTGGAGGGCAGGGCCTAAGCAAGGGACAGGTTTGGACAGTGGGCGGGGCCTATGCTTAGGGCCCACAGGGCTGAAAAAGGCCTTGGGGGGGGGGGGTGCTTAGGCTCAAGGAACAGAAGGGGCCCAGGCCTGCCTCCCACCCCTGGTCTCAGAGGGTGGGGGACCTCACCTGGGAGCCCAGCAGGTCCCTCCAGGCCACGTGGGTTCTGGGGGCATAGGAGGGAGGCCAGGGAGATCAAGAGAGGCAGGAGGGAGGGAGGGGCCCTCTGGGAGGAGCCTGGGAGCTCAGGCCTGATTGGGTGGGGCAAACGCCCTCCACTCCTCTCCTACTCCTCCCATAGGGCCCCTCCCTCCTACCTCTCCTGATCTCCCCAGCCTCAGGGGCGCCCATCCAGTCTGGCCTCCACTTCTCCTTCCTCCTCTGTCCCCCCACCTCCCACCGGTTCACTTGGGGGTTCCTCCCATCTCCTTGGGTGTCAGAGTCCCCCACCAGCGGCGGGGAGGCACCCTAGCTGTGGGGAGACGCTACCGCAGTGTCTTCCCAAACCGCCATCCAGACTCCATCCTCTACCTATGCTTCTTAATTCAGAGGTCTAAAAAAAAATTAAATATAAAATCTTCAGCCTTCTAGAATAATTTATCTCGACAAACCACTTCAAAGAATAAATAACAGAGTTTCCTGAGAAGGCAATGTGGTGTAGGAAAAGGGGGCATTAAATCTGACATTGGCAGATCCTGATTTAATTTTGGCTGTGACTTTTATCTACCTATCTTAAATTTTTTTTAAGTACCCCTTATAATAAAAACATAACCTTAGAAAACTTATTTAATTTTTCTGAACACCAATGTTATCCTCAAAAGTAGACTATTAATTACAGCTTGCTGTTAATGTGAATTAAATGAGATGATGACTGATAGCCCTCAGTTCAGGAGTAGTTGAGTCTGAATGCCTTGGAATTATCAGATTATGTAATTTTTAATTAACCATTTTTATTTTGAAATACTTGTAGATTCACATTTAGTTATAAAAAAATAATCTAGAGGGGGGCTTCCCTGGTGGCGCAGTGTTTGAGAGTCCGCCTGCCGATGCAGGGGACACGGGTTCATGCTCCGGTCCCGGAAAATCCCACATGCCGCGGAGCGGCTGGGCCCGTGAGGCGTGGCCGCTGAGCCTGCACTTCCGGAGCCTGTGCTCCGCGACGGGACAGGCCACAACAGTGAGAGGCCCACGTACCGCAAAAAAATAATAATAATAATAATAATAATCTAGAGAGATTTACATTTACCCAGTTTTCCTCAATGGTAACATTTTGTAACACTAAGGTACAATGTACTAACCAAGATACTGACATTGATTCGGTCAAGACACAGAATATTTTCATCATCACAAGGATCTCTTATGGTGTCCTTTTATAACCACACTACCTCCCTCTCAACCCCAACCCTAATCTCTGACAAGTACTAATGTTTTCCATTTCTACAAATTTGTTATTTAAGGAATGTCATATAAATGGAATCATAATTTATGTAACTTTGGGGGATTACTCAGCATAATTCTCTGAAGATTCATCCAGGTTTTTGTATATCAGTAGTTTATTCCTTTTTTTTTGCAGAGTGGTATGCCATGATATGGATGTCTCACAGTTTGTTTAATCATTCACCCATGGAAGAACATATGGGTTGTTCCCAGTTTGGGGCTATAACAGCCCCAAATTGCATAAATATTCATTCACATGTTTCTGAGCGAACATAAATTTTCATTTCTCTGGGAAATTTGTACAGAAGTACAACATCCCCCATGGAGCATGGGATATATAGTAGCTGCATTTTTTTAAAAAAAACTATCAAACTTTTCCAGAGTGGCTGTAATATTTTACATGCCCACTGGCAATGTATGAATAATCAACGTATGAATAATCTTCATCCTTACCAGCATATGGTGGTGTCACTTTTGTTTAAGCCATTCTGAGACATGTATAGTGATACCTCATTGTGGTTTTAATTTGTCTCTTCCTAATGGCTAATGGCGTCGAACATCTTTCCATGACCTTATTTGCAAACTGTATACCCTTTCTGGGGAAAAAATTTCTTTGTGTCTTTTGCTCATTTTCTAATTAGATTATTTTTGAGTTTTGGTGAGTTCTTTATATATTATAGATACTAGTCCTTTGTGGGATATATGGTTTGCAAATACATTCTTCCGCTTGAGCTTGTTATCCTTATACTGAGGTCCTTCATGGAATAAAAGTTTTGAATTTTGATGAAGTTCAATTTATCAATTTTTCATTTTATGGATCATAGCTTTGTTGTCAACAACAAACTCTTCCTTTAAAACTCTTTCCCAAGTTTTAATTCCCCCAAATTTTCTCTAACTCTTTAAGCGTTATAGTTTTTCATTTTTTTAATAGATCTTTATTGGAGTGTAATTGCTTCACAATACTGTGTTAGTTTCTGTTGCACAACAAAGCGAATCAGTCATATGCATACGCATGTCCCCATATCCCCTCCCTCTTAAGCCTCCCTCCCATCCTCCCTATCCCACTCCTCAGGTCATTGCAAAACACCGAACCAATCTCCCTGTGCTATGCTGCTGCTTCCCACCAGCCAACTATTTTACATTCGGTAGTGTATATATGCTGATGCTACTCTCACTTAGTCCCAGCTTCACCCTCCCACCCCATGTCCTTAAGTCCATTCTCTATGTCTACCTCTTTAGTCCTGCCCTGCCACTAGGTTCATCAGTACCATTTTTTTCCCTTAGATTCAATATGTATGTGTTAGCATATGGTATTTGTTTTTCTCTTTCTCACTCACTTCACTCTGTATGACAGATTCTAGGTCCATCTACCTCACTACAAATAACTCAATTTCGTTTCTTCTTATGGTTGAGTAATATTCCATTATATATATGTGCCACATCTTCTTTATCCATTCATCTGTTGATGGACATTTAGGATGCTTCCATGTCCTGGCTATTGTAAATAGTGCTGCAATGAACATTGTGGTACATGTCTCTTTTTGAATTATGGTTTTCTCAGGGTATATGCCCAGTAGTAGGATTGCTGGGTCATATGGTAGTTCTACTTTTAGTTTTTAAAGGAACCTCCATACTGTTTTCCATAGTGGTTGCATCAATTTACATTCCCACCTACAGTGCAGGAGGGTTCCATTTTCACCACACCCTTTCCAGCATTTACTGTTTCTAGATTTTTTGATAATGGCCATTCTGACCTGCTTGAGGTGATACCTCATTGTAGTTTTGATGTGCATTTCTCTAATACTTAGTGATGTTGAGCATCTTTTCATGTGTCTCTTGGCCATCTGTATGTCTTCCTTGGTGAAATGTCTATTTAGGTCTTCTGCTCATTTCTTAATTGGATTGTTTGTTTTTTTGATATTGAGCTCCATGAGCTGCTTGTATATTTTGGAGATTAATCCTTTACTTGTTCTTTCATTTGCAAATATTTTCTCCCATTCTGAGGGTTGTCTTTTGGTCTTGTTTATGGTTTCCTTTGCTGTGCAAAAGCTTTTAAGTTTAATAAAGTCCCATTGCTTATTTTTGTTTTTATTTTCATTACTCTAGGAGGTGGGTCAAAAAAGATCTTGCTGTGATTTATGTCAGTGTCTTTCCTATGTTTTCCTCTAAGAGTTTTATAGTGTCTGGTCTTACATTTAAGTCTTTCTTTCTTTTTTTTTTTTTTTTTTTTGGTACACAGGCCTCTCACTGCTATGGCCCCTCCTGTTGCAGAGCACAGGCTCCGGACGCACAGGCCCAGCGGCCATGGCTCATGGGCCCAGCCGCTCCGTGGCATGCGGGATCTTCCCGGACCGGGGCACGAATCCATGTCCCCTGCATCGGCAGGCGGACTCTCAACCACTGCGCCACCAGGGAAGCCCCCACATTTAAGTTTTTAATCCATTTAGAGTTTATTTTTCTGTGTGGTGTTAGGTAGTGTTCTAATTTCATTCTTTTACATGTAGCTGTCCAGTCTTCCCAGCACCATTTATTGAAGAGGCTGTCTTTTCTCCATTGTATGTTCTGCCTCCTTTGTTGTAAATTAGGTGACCGTATGTGCATGGGTCTATCTCTGGGCACTCTACCCTGTACTGTTGATCTATATTTCTGTTTTTGTGCCAGTACCATACTGTCTTGATTACTATAGCTTTACAGTATAGTTTGAAGTGGGGGAGCCTGATTCCTCCAGCTCCGTTTTTCTTTCTCAAGATTGCTTTGGCTATTCAGGGTCTTTTGTGTTTCCATACGAATTGTAAAATTTTTTGTTCTAATTCTGTGAAGAATGCCATTGGTAGTTTGATAGGGATTGCACTGAATCTGTAGATTGCTTTGGGTAGTATAGTCATTTTCACAATATTGATTCTTCCAATTAAAGAATATGGTATATTTCTCCATCTGTTTATGTCATCTTTGATTTCTTTCATCATTGTCTTATAGTTTTCTGAGTACAAGTCTTTTGCCCCCTTAGGCAGGTTTATTCCTAGGTATTTTATTCTTTTTGTTGCAATGGTAAATGCGAGTGTTCACTTTCACTCTGTATGTGTCCCTAGGTCTGAAGTGGGTCTACTGTAGACAGCGTATATATGGGTCTTGTTTTTGTATCCACTCAGCCAATCTGTGTGTTTTGGTTGGGGCATTTAATCCATTTACATTCAAGCTTATTTTTGATATGTATGTTCCTATTACCATTTTCTTAATTGTTTTGGGTTTGTTTTTGTGGGTCTCTTTCTTCCCTTGTGCTTCCCACCTAGAGAAGTTTCTTTAGCATTTGTTGTAAAGCTGGTTTGGTGATGCTGAATTCTTTTAGGTTTTGCTTGTCTGAAACGCTTTTGATTTCTCTGTCAAATCTGAATGAGATCCTTGCTGGGTAGAGTAATCTTGGTTATAGCTTTTTCTCTTTCATCACGTTAAGTATATCCTGCCACTCCCTTCTGGCCTGCAGTTTCTGCTGAAAAATTAACTGATAACCTTATGGGGATTCCTTTGTACGTTATTTTTTGTTTTTCCCTTGCTGCTTTTAATATTTTTTCTTTGAATTTAATTTTTGTTAGTTTGATTAATATGTGTCTTGGTGTGTTTTTCCGAGGGTTTATCCTGTATGGGACTCTCTGTGCTTCCTAGACTTAGGTGACTATTTCCTTTCCCATGTTAGGGAAGTTTTCAACTATAATCTCTTCAAATATTTTCTCAGACCCTTTCTTTTCCTCTTCTTCTGAGACCGCCATAATTCGAATGTTGGTGAATTTAGTGTTGTCCCAGATGTCTCTGAGATTGTCTTCAATTCTTTTCATTCTTTTTTCTTTATTCTGCTCCTCAGCAGTTATTTCCACCATTTTGTCTTCCAGCTCACTTATTAGCTCTTCCGCCTCAGTTATTCTGTTATTGATTTCTTCTAGTGTATTTTTCATTTCAATTATTGTGTTGTTCATCTGTGTTTTTCTGTTCTTTAGTTCTTCTAGATCTTCGTTAAATATTTCTTGTATTTTCTCAATCCATGCTTCCATTCTATTTCCCAGATTCTGGATCATCTTTACTATCATTACTCTGAATTCTTTTTCAGGTAGATTGCCTATTTCCTCTTCATCTATTTGGTCTTGTAGGTTTTTACCTTGCTCCTTCATCTGTGACATATTTCTTTGCTTTTTTTTTTTTATGAGTGGGATTGTGTTCCTATCTTACTGGTTGTTTGGCCTGAGTCTTCCAACACTGGAGCTTGTAGGCTGTTGGGTAGAGCTGGGTCTTGGTGCTGAGATGAGGACCTCCATGAGACCTCACTCCGATGAACATTCCCTGGGGCCTCAGGTTCTCTGTTATGCCAGTGGTTTGGACTCAGAGCTCCCACCTCAGGATCTTCAGCCCAACCCCAGGCTCATGAAACAAGATCCCACAAGCTACGTGGGGCGGTTAAAAAAAAAAAAAAAAGAGAGAACAATAACAAAGTAAAAAATAAAATTAGACTAGGAAACTAACAGATATGTTAGAAAGCATATAAAAATAAAAATATAGATGAATCGACAGCCAGAAGTTACCTCAGTACCACAATAGTAAAAAAGAGGAGGAGGGAAGAGAAAAACAAAATAGGCAGGGGAGGAAGGCCTTGGCTGTAGCGGGCAGGGCCTAAGCAAGGGCGAGGTTTCGGTGGTGGGCATGGCCAATGCTCAGAACGCACAGGGCTGGAAAAGGCCCTGGGGGCCGTGGGGGGGTGGGGCTTAGGCTCAAGGAACAGAAGGGGCCCAGGCGTGACACTCCCACTCCTGGTCTCAGAGGGCGGGGGACCTCACCTGGAAGACCAGCAGGCTCCCCCTCCAAGTGGGCCAGGTGATCACTCTCTGCTCCTTTCCTGCTCTTCCTGGAGAGTCCCTCCCACCTGCCTCTCCTCATCTCCCCAGCCTCAGGGACGCCGATCCTGTCTGGCCTCCACTTCTCCTTCCCCCTCAGTCCCCTACATTCTACCGGTTCAGTTTGGGTTCTTCCCATCTCCTTGGGTGTCAGAGTCCCCCACCAACAGCCAGCAGGTGCCCTACTTTGGGGAGAAGCTAACTGTGCATCTTCCCACACTGCCATCTTAACTCTGCCCCTATAGTTTTTCATTTTACACTTAAGTTCATGATTCATTTTGAGTTAATTTTTGTAAGATGTGAGACTTAAGTCAAGGTTCACTTTACTACAGTGAGTGTCAAACTGCTCCAGCACTATTTGTTGAAAATGTTACCTTTCCTCTATTGAATTGCTTTTGCACACTTAAAAAAAAAATCAGTGGGACAGATTTTTGTAGATCTATTTCCAAGTTCTATATTCTGTTCCTTTGATCTATGTCTCTCCACCAACACCACAAAGTATTGACTACAATAGCAATATAATAATCCTGGACGTCAGGAAGACTGATTCCTCCCACTTTATTTTTATTTTTCAAAATTGTATTAGCTATCCTATTTCCTTTGCCTTTCCATATAAATATTAGAAAAATTTTGTCTAGATATACAAAAAATGTTCCTGGGATTTTGATCATAATTACCTTAAACCTATATATCAAATTGAAGAGAACTGGCATCTTTACTATTTATTCTTCCAATCCATGAACACCGTATATCTCTCCATATATTTAGATATTCCTTGATTTATCTCAACAGCAATTTGTAGTTTTTAGCATGTAAATCCTGTACAGTTTTTGTTAGATTTTTACCTAAGCATTCCATTTTGTGAACAATTATAAATGCATTTTTAATTTCAGTGTTCATATATTCGTTTCTAGTAAATTGAAATATAATCAGTTTGATTTTTGTATGTTGATTTTGTATTCAGCCACCTTACTGAATTCAATAATTAATTCTAGGAGTTATTATTATTACTTTGTTATTATCATTACTATTATTATAGATTCCTTGGGGTTTTCTACATAAATGATCATGTCATCTGCATATAGGAACAGTTTCATTTCTTCACTTCTGATCTATATGCCTTTTATTTACTTGCCTGTTGCTCTGGCTAATTTTTCCATCATTATGTTGAATAAGAATGAATGGTGACAGCCGATATCTTGCTTTGGCCCTGATCTTAGGGAAAAGCATTCAGTCTTTCACCTTTAAGTATCATGTTAGTTGCAAGTTTTCTCTTTATCAAGTTGGATAAGTCCCCCTCTCTTCCTATTTTTGTGATAGGTTTTTTTTGTTTTTTGGTTTTTTTTAATCATGAATGGATATTGAATTTTTAAAAATGCTTTTTCTCCATCAATTGACACAATCACATGATTTTTCTTCTTTAGCCTGTTAGTATACCGGATTACATGGATTGATTTTTTGAATAGTGAATCAGTCTTGTATCCCTGGAAGAAACCTCACTTGGTCATGGCACATAACTCTTTTTATATATTGCTGAATTCTATTTGCTAATATTTCATTAAGGATTTTTGCATCTATATTCATAAGAGATACTGGCCTGCTATTTGTTTATGTACTGCTTTTGTCTGGTTTTCATATTAGAATAGTAGTATTCTAATACTATTCTAATAATAGAATAGTATCATATAATGAAATAGAAAGTGATACTTCCTCTTCTATTTTCTGGAAGAAATTGTGCATAACTGGTGTTAATTCTTCTTTAAATGTTTGCCAGAAATTTCCAATGAAAACTCCTGGGCCTGGTGAATTTTTTGGGGGAACTTCTAAATTATGAAGTAAATTCCCTTAATAGTTATAAAGTTATTCAAATGACCTATTTCATATTGTACAAGTGTGGCATTTTGTTTTTCAGGTAATTGTTATATTTCATTTCATCTGAGTTGTTAAATTTATGGGGGCAGAGTTGTATATAGTATTCCTTTATTACTGTTTTAACGTCTAAAGGCCTGTTGTGATTTCCTGTTTAATTTCTGATATTGATAATTTATGTTTTCTCTCTTTTTTGTCAACTGTGTCACAGATTTGTCAACTTTATTGATCTTTTCAAACAGCCAAATTTTTGTTTTATTGACTTTTCTCTACTGTTTTCCTGTTTTCAGTTTTATTGGTTTCTGGGTTTATCTTTATTATTTCCTTGCTCTGTTTGCTTTGGACTTATTTTTCTCTTCTTTTTCTAGGTTCTTGAGGGAGGACCTTAGATTACAGATTTGAGCCTTCTCCTCTTTTTAATTGTGTGTATTTAATTCTGTAATACCCCTCTCAGCACTTCTTTAGCTGTATACCACAGATTATAATATTGTTTTCTATCATTTTTGTTTAGTTCAATGTACTGTTTGATTTCCTCTTCCCCAACAGACCTCCACTGATGCTCAGAGAAATTGATTCTCCCAAAGCCACACAGGTAGCGAGTGGCACAGATTGGACTGGAACTCAACTAGTCCAAAGTTTTGGCTTCTAAAGTCTATTCTTCCTGCTTCCCTAGAGCTCTGCAGCCAGCCTCAACGTGTCTGATATAGATAGGAGTCCTCATTGCTGGTTACTGCTCTCCATGTGGCCTCCACCATAGGCGGTGGGGGAGGGAGAAGCAATTTTATTTAGCTGTGCATTGCTGAGAGTCCTGAACCTCCACGAGGTCTCTTCTGATACTGCCCCAGTGGGGAAGGTGGCAGATGCCTCATTACTTCTGCCTCTTCTCCCTGGCCCTTTGACTAGAGACACTAAACTTTTGTTGGTGTTTCTTTTTACAGTGCCCAGTGGTATTTTCAAGTTGTCAGCTCCTTCTGTCTCAAGTCTGGGATATATATGAGGCAAAAAGAAAATCCAACGAACTCACACTGTGTTGGTCCTTGGGTCCTGACATCCCTAGTCTGTCCCTCTTCTTTCAGAACCTTCTTCAGTTTGTTTTGTTTATAAATACCTAGGATTTTGACATGTACACAGCAGGAGAAACAGGAAAAAGTATGTCTCCTTCATCATCTTGGAAGCAGAAGTCCATACTGTACCAATTTTCAAAATTTTAATAAACTTTTCTTTAGAATAAACATAAACATTTTTGAAAGGAGCATGCGTTCTCCCACATTAAAGTGGAAACAATATTTCCTTCACTGGAGATCCAGGTCACCTAAATTTATATTGATGGTTCTTATCAGCTGTTTTTCAATGATAAGAAGCATTTTATTCCAAGTATGTCACTCGGACCTATGTTTTTATTTCAGGATATGAACAAAGAATTTCAGTTAAGAAAATACTTGGTATGGAGAAAATTATAGGGCATCTATTCAAACACTGACTTGGAGCTGATGGTATAAGGATATTCTGGCTATAAAGTACCAGGGCCATTTGGTCAAACCCATAGATTAAAGTGCAAATGCATCCTGCAGTCTTCTTGGAATCAGCTGAAACTGAGACTGGTTTAGTGACAAACATTCATTTGATGGCAGAGCCGTAGCTGCCCTAATTTTAAAGCAGTTGATGGCTTCCACTGTTAAGTGCCATTATCACAAAATGATGCAACACTTATCACAGCAGCTTCTGCCAACATTCTCCTTCTCTCACATCCCATGCTATGTGACTTCCAGGTGATGAATATCAGATTGTTTTTGGTGAGAAGTGGTTGACAGAAAACATATTATGACATATATTATGACAGAAGATATATTCCCTTGTTCCTCTACTGATAAGAAGGCTCCACAAATTCAGTATAAGTGAAAGTCTGATGGAGAATTCCAGTTTCAATGCAAAGATTGCTCAATTCTTTGTGTATAGCCATTAATCCCCACTCCCATTCCAAGAGCAGACGTAACAAATGGATCACCTCACCCTCCCCATTAACCTTGGTACACCATCAGTAGGATAGCCAGATTTAATAAATGAAGTGCAGAAGACCCAGTTAAATTTGAATTTCAAATGAACAGCAAATCATATTTTAGTATAAGCCAATCCCAAACATAGCATGAGGCAAACTGAGACCAAAAAGTGTCTGTTGTTTATCTGAAATCCAAATTTAACAAGGCATCTTATAGTTTACCTGGTAACCCAATATCAGAATCCTTCTTAACACTGTACTTCAGGTAAATCCTGTCAATCTGTTGGAATCTGCCTGTTACAGATAGAGGGCATCAGAAGTACAGAAAAGAGAGGACAAGTGGGAGTTTTAGAGTGGTGAGTGACATAATGAATTTATGTCTAAAAAATGAGGCATGGGCAGTATCTTTCAATCAGCGTAAAGTAAAGCAATCTCTGAATATATTCCAATGACATGTTAACCACTTAAACATTATTACTAAAGACCAAGTTTTTGTGTGTGTGATCATATTGTTTCACTAATACAGTGGTTCTCAAAGCACAATCCCTGAACCAGCAGAATTAGCATCACCTGGGAACTTCTTAGAAATGCAGATTAACAGATCCTTCCCCCTGCCACAGCCCAACACCTACTAAATCAGAAATGCTGGAGTGAGTGCCCAGGAATCTATGCCTAAAAGCCCTCCAGGAAATTCGAGTACACACTCAAATTTGAGAACTGTTATCCCATAAGTACAGCAAAGAACAATAGTTGCCCTGCTAGAGAAAATTCTTGAAAGAGAAGACTCCTTTCATTTTTCTGCCTACTTAGCTTTCTGTAAGTTTAATCAGAAAAGCCGGTGAACTTACAGCTGGCTCTTAATTTCAGCTAGATATCAACTCAGTACAAATCTAACATCTTCCCACAGAGAAGCTGTAAACCCTGAGTGAACACCTTGTCTTCTCCTTTTTTTTATCCCTGCTGAGGAGGGGGGTGACCGACGCTCTCTTCTGTTGCCTGTTCAACGGTCAAGCCTGGTTGTCATGACCTCCCCAAGCGTAACTCATGCACTAAGTGTCTGGTTTCCAGATTCAGTGTTCTCTCTAGCTGAATCAACAACAGTTTTTTTAAGTGTTCTCTTACCTAAATCAACACATCAAGTCAGACAGACATATCATCACTATCTTAAATTGACCTTGCTACCCGTTTACTGGAAAAACAAAACAAATGATTACCACGATATGAAGACACAACACCAAAGGGATCGCACTTTTACAGACTTAACACCCATAAAGCAGCACCTTCCATATGTACTGTCATTTTAATTCACATCCGGAGAGGCAAGATTTCCTACCCATAATTTATGAATAAGAATGCAGATTAAGGGTGTCTATGTAATTTACTTGAGATCATGTAGTCAGGAAATAATACAGGGTAAGTCCAATTTTTATGTTTTAAATTCACCAAGAAAGAGTGAGCCCAGGAAACCCTAGTCCCCACGCTCAACCCTAATAAAAGCAGAACCTCAGATCTGCACTCTCTCTCTACCTGTGACCTCGCTGTGGCCCCAGGTGTGTCATGTAATTCCCAGGACTTGTAAGTAATAAACTCTTTTTCGAAGTTTCCTGATGGTTATTGCTGAAGTGCGTCCTGCAGTCATAGTAAGAACCACAAGGGCGGGTCCAGCCACAACACTGGTTATGGATAGGCTGTGATGGTCACACAACAGACATGCTACAGAAAACCACTGATGAAGTTAGAGGGAGGTGAATGATCAGATTTGACTATTAGATTGTTTCGGTGGTAGAATGGAAACGAAAAGATGGAAAAATTGATAAAGAAGCTATCTTAGCAGTTCAACTGCGAAAAGTCTAAGTAAGTTCACTGGTTTCAGGGATAGAAAGGATATGAGAGATAAATAATAGAATGGACAGGACTTGCACTTGTTAAATATGAAATTTCAGAAGACAGGCAAATTTTGTATTCATATCATATGTACCATTTTGTACACTAATATTATCACTTAGCAATATAATTGTGAATGTAAAGCAATGATTGAAAATATTATATAATATCACTTAATGATTGAATTATATACCATCATAAAGATGAATTATGATTTGGATAACCAAACCCCTACTTTTTCTTAATATTTAAATGTCTGTCTTATAAATATCATCGCAGCTAATATCCTTAAATACATCTTTGCACACTCCTGATTATTTTATTATTCCTTAGAATAAATTCACAGACTGAATAAAATATAAATAGATTTTACAGATTTTTAAAAAAAATTTTCATATTGCCATTTTGCCCCCTTGAGATTTTTATTTCTTTTATTAATTTAAACATCTACCAGCCATGCATGACAGAGGCTATGTATTTATTCTCTCCCAGAGTACTGACATTCTTAAAGATTATATATCTCTGAAAAGCAAGGAATGGCAAAAATTGCTGTTTTATTTACATTTCTTTAAATATCATCAGACTGAATCGTTCTGTATGATGTTTATAACTTTTCGCACACCTTCCTTCTGGCAAACATGATCATGCCCTGTGACCATTTTGCTATTAGGTCTTTTTTTTCATTGATTCTTAAGAAAGGTATTACTTATCAAGAATTATGATTCTTCATCAATAATTCCTACACATATTTCCTCAACGTTTTAATTTTTTTATTTTTATGCTCTGCTGCAGACTGGACATTTGTGACCCCCAAATTCATATGCTGAAATGCTCAACTCCCAGTGAGGATGGTGTTTGGAGACTGAGCCTTTGGGAGGTAATTAGAGGAGCCCTTATGAATGGAATTAGTGCTCTTATAAAAGAGACCCAGGAGGGCTTCTTCACCCCTTCCATGATGTGAGGTCACAGCAAGAAGATGGTCATCCATGATCCAGACATTGATCTGGATTTTCCAGTCTCCAAAATCGTGAGCCATAAATGTTTGTTATTTAAGCCACCCAGTCCATGGTATTTTTTTTTAAATAAAGCAACCTGAATAGACTAAGACATGCTCTCTTTTGAATCACAAAAGTATTCATTTTTGTAATTCAACCTATCAATATTTTTCCTATGGATTTTTCCTATGGATAAAGCTTTGAATAATGACTAAAATTACCATGCAGAAAAGAGATACTCTATTTACTGTGAAAGTGATTCTCTTATTTCTCCGTAGTAAGATGGAATCGTTGTGGATGAAAGCCTGATTTGAGTGGATTCACAGCAGAACGGCAGGGAGGCTTGGAGATAAAAAATGGGAACAATTCTTTTGAAGAGTTTTGCTGTAAACTGCAGAAGAGAAATGTGGTAGCAGCTGGGAGAAGTGCAGTCAGAACTTATGAATTCTCTGAAATAATTCTTCACACAGTTTTGTTTTGTTTGTTTTTCTGGAGGTTGGCTGGATAACTCTAAATGAGAGGTGTGGGTACACACTGAAAGATAATGGCTCCTGTCATCCATGTAGTCTCTCTTCCTCTCTAAGATCCCACGGAAAGGATTATAAAAATATGTAAAACAAAGAGAAGCACAGCAAAGTAAAATATAGAACTATGTCATTTTCAGGACAGGTATTTTGACAAATATTTGGAAGATAGAATGCAGGTGCATTGATGGCTTAACCAAAGCAGAAGAGATCAAAAATGCTCCACATAAGCACCGATCTTCACAGCGTAGCTATGAGCAAAAGTGGCCATGAGTGGCTCCAAGCAGGAGCTCGTTCAGGGCAGCAAACTGGGTGGATAAGAGAATAAGTGTCTACATGGATGGCTCATGTGCCCTCAACCCCATTTACCAATCATTATGCAAGACTTATCTAGTTCTATGGGATGATGAAATGCATGATTGGAATGAAGAGAGAAGGGCAAAATCTGAGATACAGCTGAACTTCCACAGATATCTGGTAATAGGGATACTAGACAAAATACAAAAAAATACAAGATGTGTGAACTTCAGATATACAATAAAAAATATTTTAGAATAAGTATGTCCAAAATACCTTATATAACATATTCACATGACATTATTGTTAATCTGAAATTAACATTTAATGAGGTATCCTGTATTTTTATTTACTAAATTGAGAAACCCTCCTTAGCAAGCAAAGTCAGTTTGGCAAATTTGGAGGTCCTGACCTCCCATCTTAGAGGAAAGTCTGCTTGACAATAGAATGACACTTTTACCCCTATTGTAAGTCAACTATACTTCAATTAAAAGAACAAGAAGGAGGAGGGGGAGAAGAAGAAGGGCAAGTGGAAGAAGGAGAAGGAGAAGAAGGAGGAGAAGGGGAAGGGAAAGGGAAAAGGAAGAGAAGGAAGAAGGAGAAAGGAGGGAGGAGGGAGTGAGGAGAAGAAGGAGAAACCTATTAAATGCAAAGGAAACCTTCACCAGCTACCCAGTCAACCAGTACTTCATTAAGAAATACAAATGGTAAAACAAGAACCATCAACATTTGAGAAAAAACAAAACAGAAGAACCACAAAGAGAAGCAAAATAAGAACAGGCCTTAATAATGCAGACAGCAGAAGAATATGTAAAAAAAGAGTTCTAGGGCTTCCCTGGTGGCGCAGTGGTTGAGAGTCCACCTGCCGACGCAGGGAACACAGGTTCGTGCCCCGGTCCGGGAAGATCCCACATGCCGCGGAACGGCTGGGCCCGTGAGCCATGGCCGCTGAGCCTGCGCGTCCGGAGCCTGTGCTCCACAACGGGAGAGGCCACAATAGTGAGAGGCCCGCGTACCGCAAAAAAAAAAAAAAAAAAAAAAAGAGTTCTAAAATTTCCCTTTACGTAAATGACTGTTTTCCTCTATGAAATAATACTCTTCTTCACTTCGAAGAGACAGATTATTCATCACTAACACCATAATAAAACATAAAAAAGAAAAAACCTGAGGAAAGACCACTGGATTTGTTAATTAGTATAAATCCTCAATTTCAACAGATGCAATAGAAATCTTTTAGCAGGTTGATTACATCTTTTAGAAGAGAAAGAAATAGTTATGCCTTATTTTGAAAACACATTAACAATATGAAATCATCCTTACAGATATAAAAGTAGTCTAATATAGAGAAGTTTCTAGAATAGTTTGCCAATAACAAAATTACCGAGATATCAAATAGTTTTGCTTTTTTTCATGTCTGTTTTCATGTATAGATATCTATCTTTCTATATATACGTATATCTACAGATACATATATGGAGAGAGAGAGATTTCTCTATCTATATAGATAGATAAACCCTCTTTCAATGACATTATAGCTCCTTAAACAAAATAAAAATAACTGCTGTTGGGTGGGAAAATATTATTTAGCACAAAAACCTATAAAACATAGTTTTACATTAATATATTGATATTTTTAGAGAAATGCTAGTTGTAGGCCATTTAAAATGTCAAAGAATAAATATTTGAGTGTTATTGGAAGAATTATTTAAAACATTATAACTAAACTTCGGTTTAATTAAAAAATAAGAAATGAAAACAATTACACGTTTTCTTCTACTACAATATAAGCTCCATGAGGACACAGATTATTGCTTTCTTTCCTTCACTGCTGTATCCCAAGTACACAGAGTAGTACCAGGATCTGGTAAGTTGCTCAGTACATATCTGGTGAATGAATGAGTGAATCATTACTTAAAGAGATTTGTTTCATTAATACACATGAAGAAAATTACTCCCTTCAATTCCTCAATAAGCCTAGAAAAATATAGACCAGACTTAGATCGAACCTATTCAGCAAAAATGGAATTTTGTCATGAAATTATAAAACCTCATGTTTCCAACCAGCACCTTTTTGAATTCCCTTTGAGAGGACAGCAGGAGGTATAGTAAAATTAGGAAGAAGCAGCAAACCAATTAGGGTGTTCTCTTCACTTCTAAAGTTTATCACCCTCAAGGAAGTCACTGTGAGTCTGGTGAAAGGATGCAGCCACACTTACTGAGCCACAGTGGCTCCATTCAGTGGCTCTGCTAATGGACCACTGGTATCTCCAAGTTCCTTTTTGCTTTTTGTTAACATGGTTTCATGTCTGTTTCTCTTTCTTATTAAAAGGTAGGGTCTTAGAAAATCATTGAAGTTTGTTGACAGGGGACTTTCCTTTCGGGATAATAGAATACAGTTTCCCAGATGCCACCTGGGCTTGAAAGTAGAAATAGGGAAAGTTTAGAGAACAGAGAAGCAAGTAAAATATGTTTGATGTTCCTCCCAACATTACAGGTAGTTCATTCTCTTAACAGGTTAATAGTTGGTAAGGTCCTCAGGTCCAGAGCTCAGTTCTACAGAACGTGGAGCTCTATGCTGTTGATATTCCAGAGAGAGGATTGAGATGTTATTAATTGTTTACACTAGCTTATTGTACAGTTTATATATTTTTCAAACAAGAAAGTATACTTGTACTTTGTAAAATATAGAAAATCAGAAATAAGAATATAAAAATCCCATGAAGCATAACTTCTGGGGTATATGAACCACTTTAAATATATAACACCTTTATGAGCTTTCTTTTCTTGAAAAATATTATTGAAAAATGTCAGTTTTCTAGCCAATGATGTGCTACCGACAGTTTTTTCCCCTTCCTCAAGGTGGGTTTTTATGAGTTCTGGTGTAATGTTGCCTGGCTCTGTTTACTGAATCTCTCCCAGAGTGGAATAATATCTGTGAATTCTGTTTTTTATACAACTGCAGAGGAGAAATTTTCTCTAAATTATCAAACAAGAAGCAAGTGACACAGAAATTTTTCTTTCATATAAAAACAACTTCCTTTGTCTCCCAGTCCTTCTCTTTACAAATGGCTTATGGTAATTTAGAAGATGCTAAAGAACTGTTGGCAAAACCCCATTTCTTTTTGCCCTAATTCTGTATATTTTTTTCTTTCAACACACAAAATTTCAGGTTGATAAACTTCAGTATCAAAGGATGATGTATAAGTTTGGGCATATCAACCAGCCTTACTTTCCAAATGGTTTTTAGAAGCCTAATTTTATTTATTTTTAAAGCAAAATTCACATGCTGAAAGGGGAAAGATTTAAAGAGAGAGGTGAGAGGGAGGGAGGGAGAAAGGAGCAAACTCCTTTCGATTACATCATGGCACAAATTCTATTTTATTACTTTGAAAGTAGTGACATCTAGTGGACACAAGGTATTAATACCACGGTGTCTTCGTGTCAGAATTAACTGCAATTGTAAAAAGCAAAAAAAGAAGCCCAGTTATATAGACACAGAAAATCATGAGGATTTTATAGTAATCAAAATTCACTGATCCACTTTCAGATATCTGTTATTCTGCCAGTAAAATTCCAAACAAAAAGTGACTTTATTAATCTGAAAGTCTCAATCATTGCCAAATAAGAAAAAAATGTTATCAGTTAAGCCTTGAGGAAGGTTAAACAAGGGTACAGAGTCTGAGGCTGGTTAGCGAAAGTGCACCCTGTGTGTATTATGAGAACAGACCACTTTCTGCCCATATTCACTTCATAGTATTTGCCAACTGCAAATTATTCATCATATGTTTGTTTGCCATTTGATCCATTTGTCTACAGCACATAGTTTGATTATTAATTAATCAAAGTAATGGTATAAACCTCTAAATGAACAGTGACTACTTAGCCTGTATTACAATTCTTCATCAAACCTACTATGTAGACTACTCATCTGTGTTTGGCACTTTGGAGTTTACAAAGCAGTAACAGTACTCCCATTTTATAGCAGGTAAAACAAATCTCAAAATACTTAAGTTAATTAGCTAAGCCAACAAAAGCAAACTCAGTAAGAGAGTCAATGAATCCAGGGGGATAGACCATCTCGTTTTCCCACCATCCTCCCTACTGAAATTACAGGACAAAAAACACATGTCGCAAAGCTGGATCCTGGCATAAAAAAAATCCAAATTTAGATGGAGTCCAGATATAGTTCAGAATTATAATGGTAACAACAGCCATCACTACTATTTATGGAGTACCTTCTGTAGCAAACA